>NC_058412.1:116866538-117233409 GCF_002201575.2 Neomonachus schauinslandi | reverse complement strand
CCCGCCACAAAGGGGCCGCCGTCGCGCCGCCCCGTCCCGCGCGGGGAGCAGCGCTCCGACCCGCCCCTGCGGCCGCCCGCGGCCCCCCGCTCGCCTCGCCCTGCCTCCAGTCTCGTCTCGCCGGCTCTGTAGGGCTCTCTGCCTGTGTCGCCGGCCTCCCCTCCCCAGCCAGCCCGCTCTGCTCGCTCCAGTGCTTGGAGGGGGCCGCGCCCCACAGACCGACCTGCGGACAGACTGATCCCGAGCCCCGGAGAGGAGCAGCCCGTCACCATGGTAATGCCTGCCAAGGCCTGGACCACCTGGCTCTGTCCCCTTTTGGTGGGGGTGTCCAGGGCGGACACCGACCTTTTATGCTATGACCCTCAGTACCTCACCACGGGTCTGTGTTAAGTGCCTCCCACCAGGATGGGGTGGGTATGCGGGTCCGGGTGCCTGGATCCCCCTCTGGCCATGTCCTTTCTCCTCTCTGGGCGTGAAGTGGATGGATAAGATTGGATGACTTGTGAACTTTGATGTCGCCCCATCCCGGGCACAGATCAGAGCTGGAACCCTAGCCCTTGGGCCTTAGACAAAACGCGGGGTGGTGTTGCATTTTGGACTCGGGGCTGAGGGTCAGGTATGTCCACTGGCCCCACGCAGGGTGTGGATGGAGATGGGGGGGTTCAAGGCCCCTCCCAGTGCCCAGTGGAGAGGAGGGAGTTGCTCACCAAAACTTGGGGTGTTTTTGCCACTTTAGACTCAGGGCAGAAAAGTCAGATGTGCACCTAGTCCTGACATGAGGTGGTCTCGTGGAAACGGGGTAGGGGGAGGTAGGCCTAGGAGAGGGGGAAGAAGGAGGGTGATACCTCCACACTGTGGCTTCCTTGGCTGGCCCCTTGATAAGGTTGAGATGCTCTGGGAGAGGTGTGTGTGTGTACATGCCAGTATCTGGGAACAGGGAATGAAAGGAAAGTCTGTTTTCAGTGAATCGCAGCCCAGCTCCCAACAGGCCCAGGAGACCCAGGCAGATTCCCGGGAGCAGTGGGGATTTGGAAAAGTGCTGTGAAGACAGGCCAAGGCTTTCACCCTTGACTGATGGGCCATGTTGAATTTGTGTGGGTTTTCACTCGGTGCAGAAGAATTCTATTTAGATGGGTATACACCCCTGCAGAGCACACCAAAGCGTGTTCCCATTGACTCACACGGCTGAACACACGTGCCCTCTGACACACACACGGCTTACCCACCTGCTGTCCCTACTGCTAAAATGTGGGCATCCACACCACAGACATACTGCAAAACCAGGCTGCTAGATCCATACACCAGCAGGACACGTATACAGCACACATTGCTGTCCAAGCTGTTTGACAGAAATCTTCGTAAGGTCGTGGTTCTTCAGCTCTCAGTCACAGGCAAGGCTCTGTGCCCGGCCATTTACATGCAGGAGCTCGTGTAACTCACACCAGCCCTAAAAACAGACCTGCTGGTATCTCCACCCCACAGATGGGGACCTGAGGCTCTGGGAGCTTCAGTGGCTGCCCAAGGTCACCCGACCAGGAAGTGGGAAATAGGACAGCCTGAATTCTGAATAGCTTTCAGCTGTCCTGGCCACCCCAGAACCACACCTGCACCAAGTAGTGTTTGCTAAACCTTCACCAGTTTTGGACCTAACTCAGTTATTACTTTCAGAATCCAGAAACTCCTTGCTGAACGCCAGACCCTCAGATCAAGAGTCAGGCCCTGAGTGGCTCCCGAAAAGGTTGAGCAACTCTTTCCTAAATAGGCATGATGGACAGGTTTTCTCCCACTTTTGTCACCTGCCCACCTCTCTGGCCCCACCTCGGTACTTGAGCCACTCTGACCTTGGTTCAGAACGTCTTATCTTTCACGTTCCCTCCTGCCACAGGGCCTTTGCATATGCTGTTCCTGCTGGGTGGTACCCCTTCACCTGAAGAATTCCTATCCATCCTGTAAATCTCCACCCAAGTATCACGTCCTCAGGAAAGCCTTTCCCAGTTTCCCTGGCTCCCACTCTAGCCATGTATCTTTCCTTCATGGCTCCATCACAGTTGTTCTTTTCCCGGGATGATTTGATTTAAGGCTACCTCGTGCTCTGGGACAGCCCAGTGTCAGAGCGTCTTATGACAAAGGGGCTTTGGGCTTATCCGGTTTCACATTCCCGAACTTTTAGTTCTATCATAACAATCTTTGCATATTCACTTACTGGATAAGGCATTATGAAGAAAGAACAAAATCAAAATTACTATTTGCTTAATATTTTTCTTTTAATCAACTTACCTTATACACTTAAACATACATTTAAATAAGACAGTTTATATCACCACCATGAAAAATCAGTATCCATTGTCGTAAACACAAGGTAACTGTAAAAATGTATACAATGAAGGCAAATTTGTGTTAGTAAATTCTGGCTCCATGAGGTTGGCTCTGGATGATTCCAAGACGGAGGACTGCTTTCTTTTTGTTAAAAGGAGTAATCACTGAGTGTCTGAGAGGTGTTTTAAGATATCCTGGCACTGAACTGAGACTTTCTCTTTGGTGTTCTCAGGAGGACCAAATGAGTTGGGGTAACTTTCTGTGATCTCACATCGAGTTCATGTCCTCCCCAACTCATCTTGTGGGTCATCCAAGCTTTGAGAAAAGCTGGTTGAATCCAATTTATTCAACATTGCCAAAGTACCTACTTTGTGGTACTCCCCCAAGGCACCCACTATGTGCCCGGCCCCGTGTAAGGACCTGAGTGTGAGAAGAGTAAGCCCTGGTCCCTGTGCTGGGGGCTTCCAGTGCCTACTCGCTGCATTTCCAGGCTGGGTGATGGGCAATGGGAGTCCCTCTTTCTGCCTGGAAGCATATGTGTTGTGAAAAGCGAAGAGATGTGGGTTGAGCGGGGCTCTGAAGGGTGGAAAGGAGCTCGCCAGTCCAGGGAGGGGGCACAACATGAGCTCAGGCAGTGCTTCTCAAAGTGGGGCACCCGCCGTGGATCCTGGGTAAGGAGACTTTAGATGAATATTTTTATTTACAGTTTTTCATCTTAATGAGCGGTAGGAAGTGATTTAGGCAGCACAAGCACATGATGATAAATAAAAATCCATGGATTTAAGTTGGAAATGAATTGACAAATGAATTGACAAGAAGACAAATGTGAAGTAAATAATAATCAATATCGAGTAAAATAAATTAGGAGGTATGAACAGCAAGAAAAACTCATGCGTGTGGCACATGGGTGATCGGGAAGTCCTGGGCTAAAGTGTCAAGTGTGTTAGAGGATGCAGGACAGGTACGCTGCTGTGGACTGATGGCCACTAGGGGCAGGCTGAGGTGCTAAGGCAGTGGAGAGCCACTCAAGGTTGTTGAGCAGTGGAGGGTCACAGTCGCGTCTGCGTGTTAAAAGGCCATTGTAGTGGCCAGAGGAGAGCCAGGCCTGGGGAAAGGGGCAGAAGAGCTGGTGGTGATGGGCCATGTTCATACCACAGCCCTACCATTTACTGGTGATAGATCCTTGGGCTCAGTTTCTTAACCTGTAAAATGGGAATAAAAATACCCATCCCATAGAATTGTTGGGAAGACGAAATAAAATAACGTTAATAAAATAATGAAAAGCACTTAAGATAAAGCCTGATACAGAAGCTTGCTCAATAAGAAGCTCTAGTTACAATTGCTATTATTATCATTATGTGTTTTGGGTGGGTGATGGTGAGCCCCAGGGCAAAAGAGGCAGGGAGAGGAAAGAACAAACACAAAACTAAGCCCCAGACAGGTGAAGTGACTTGCTCAATGTCACACAGATGACACATGACTGAGCTGGACTTGAATGTGGGTCTTCTAACACCCACTTGCTTTTCAATTCACTGCATCTGGGCTGTTTTTCCAGTTTCGGAAAGGTTCTTTTTTCTTTCTCTCTTTTTTTTTATAAGGAGCCAATTCTCACTCATGCTTCCACCCACACAAAAATAAAAAGGATTTAAAGCAGAAGAAGTTTTAGTTGGACACGAGCAACAACTTCCTGGCAGCCAGGGCAACAGAATACTGCTTTTAGAATTTCCAGCCTGGAGAAGTTCAAGAGGAAGTTCCCAGGTAGCTGAACCTGGCGGTCCCAAGCTGATATCCACTGGGCTATATCTGGCTCTCAGATGTGTTTGGTTTGGCTAACCTTTAGAACATGGGGAGGCTTTACTAAAATATCAGCAAATCCAGCAATGTTGGGCGAAGGCAACACTGGGCTGGAGCTGATGAGGTGGGACATGTGCCCCAGGCCCCACTACTCCCTATTGCTTCCCCGACACTGAGGCTGATTGTTAGGGGCCACTCACCAAGGGGCTAGAGGGGTTATTTTCTCACACTTCTGTATTCCATGTCACCTTTCAGTCCCCTGTGGGCACTTGTGTCTGTGGCTGGTGGTGTAGATTTTTCCTGGGCTGAGTTTCAGCGTGGATGAAACAGATCTTTTTAAACTTTCCCTTCAATTGAGGATTAACTGATCCCATTTAGAAACCATGTCCCAGCTCCACACCTTCCTGCACCTGATTATACCTTGAATTCTAGAATGGCCCTGCTGGAAGGACCCTTAGAGATAGATCGATAAGCCCAACACCCCCATTTTACAGATGGGGAAATTGAGGCCACGGTCACCCTGTGAGTCAAGGGTGGAATCTCACCTTCCCTAAGCGTCCCTACCACGGAGGAGAGCAGGGGATGACGGCAGCCCCGGGACACTGCCTACCTCAGTTTCTCGCAGCCCTCTCTCTTCCCAAGCTAGGAGGCACTGATGCTAAGTGATGCTCAAAGCTTTGTCTGGTGGAGCAAATGGATAAATCTGGGCCTTTAAGAAGAGTTCGGCACACATCTCAGAAAGCCCAGCTAACAACATCTGGTGAGCCCATTTAAAAAAGGGAACAGGCCTTAAAAACACACACAATCGCACTTTATTTTCCCCCTTGATTATAAAAGCTACACAGGCTGGTTACAGAATGGTCGGAAAATCCAGCAAACTATGAAGAAAAGGAAAACGGTGACTTATGAGTCCCCTGCCCCTCACGGCGCTCGGGGGGTGAGGGCAGTTAACACTTTCTTCCAAGACCTCTTAGCTTACGCACATTTTTGCACAGTGGAGATCACACTGTCTGGGAGTTTTTTCTTTTAGAAACTTCCAATAGTCAGAAGAGTTGTTCCCTTTGGGGTGAGGGAGTTGCCTGGCGGGGAGCCTCTTTCCGGGGTGGTGGAAATCTTGTATGTTGATCTGGGCAGTGGTCACGGGGGTAGGCACATAGGTAAAAACCCATCAACCTTGTGTATTTCACTTCATAAAATAATAATGGAAGCTCAGTGCAAAACGTTGACACAGAAGTGCAGAAACCTCCCGCCCCCACCCCTTCCCACTCCCGTGCCCAGAGGGAACTGCTGGGGACAGACACTTTTCTGTCAGCACCATAGCAGTTTCCTCGGGTCCATCCAGAAGGCCCATGAGCATCGTCCAGGCTCCAGCCCGGCAGTGGGGTCTGCGGGGGTCCCCCCTGGGGGCTCCTTCTCTGCTGCTGGAGAGGAGCTGGAGGGCTGCAGACCGGCTTTGGCTGGTCTTGCCTTCTCCCTTTGCAGCTTCACGCTGGCTCTTGCAAGGAACGGTTAAAGACCCAGCCTGGCTGTGCTCACTGGGGAGGAATGGAAACACGTCGATTAAGTTTCACGGAAATCATTTTGAGGGGCCCGTGTCTGGCCAGCGGTGTTTGGGTTCCTGAGGGCCCAGGCTGGGCTGCCCGATTGGTTTTGAGTGGAGAGGGGCCAGCTTTCCTTCCTGCAGGCTCCTGGGCTCCCACACTGTGTGCTAACCCCCATACTTGGACAGCTTATGAACCCCTGGGGTTCAGGCTCGTAGCAGGTAATGCTCCGGCTAAGAGCTTGGAGTCCCATTAACTTGGAACATTCTTGTTTTTTACTGGCTGCCCCTTAAATCGTTATAGTGTGCAGCCAGTGAGCCCATTTGTGAAAGCCAAAGGCATCCCATCTGTGAGCTTTAGTCTGCGAGAAGTAAACAGCTTGAAACGCTACAGGCCAGGCGGCTGGGAAGGCCACCCTGAAGGCTGGTGGCTGCTGCTGGCCCCAAGGCGGGCAAGGCACCAGGGGGCAGGGGAAGACGGCGGGCCTGACTGGCCAAGACTGGGTTGGATCGTGGCTCCGTCTTTCTCCTCCTCTCAGCAATCTTGGACAAGATGAGCTTCAGCTTCTTTATCTGTAGGGCGGGATGTTTCTTCTCTGCCCCAGGACCATTGTGTGGCTAAGCAAGAGAATGTGAGTGAGCACAGGGCCTGGTGCACAGCAGGTGCCTGGAAGCTGTTGTTATTCTTGGGGTGACAGCAGTGGGTTCAGGAAGGGGGGTCAGGAGGGGCACATGGCTTCACACAGAGGTGCGGACTCTAGCTTTGTCGGACAGGAGGAGTAAAAACAGAAACAAAAAAATCATAAAAAAGGCAGCAGAAACTTACCCTTTTCTCAGGACCCCCGCATGCATCATCTCCCTGCATCTGCAGAAGAATCATCTGAGCAAGATAGGATAGGCTCTAGATTCCCCGTTTACAGATGGGTAAACTGAGGCACATCAAGGCAGAGATGCCCCGAGGTTGGCATGCAGACCACAGTCAGGACACAGGCTGTCACAGGCTAGAGCTAAATAACACAGAGTCGTGTGGTGGGCGACTCAGGCCCTTTGCACTTCCCTCTGATATTCTGGGGACCCCCAGAGAAAACCCCCCTCTCACGATAAGATGTCTTCACCACCTTTCTAATGCATGGCAAGCTTGCTTTGGAAGACAGAAAGAGAAACTTGATGAGCCTTTAGGAGGTGACCAGATGTCCTAGAACTTATGTGTTTGTTCTCATTGCTTACTTACAGAACTAAAACAGTAAGAATGAAATATATTTTATATAATAAGTGTGTATTTAACATATAGTTATATATTGCATTATTTATAGAAATATGTACTAATGTAAGGTCTATCCTATAGCTATAATAATAAATGTATATGATAAATATAAATATATTTATATAAATAAAATAATACAAAAACCGCCCAATGCATCATTGGTTTATCTTTGAAGTTCCATTCCATTTGTGCCAGTTGATGCTGATTTTCCCCATAAAGTGATGACATAATAATAACCATAGTAATGGCCACGAGCATAGCAGTGATAGCTGTTGCTGAATTGAGCACCTACTAAGTGCTAGTCCTGTGCAGAGACCCTCCGTGTCTTATCTCATTCCGTCTCGCTCAACTGTTTAAGGCACGTGCAACCACAAATTCCAGTTTTCCCAGTAAGGAAATTGAAGCAGAGAGAGCTAAGCAACTTGCCAGGTCACATAAGCACTTACCATTTGGTAAGAGCAGGGATTTGAACTCAGGCAGTCTGGCTGCATTCTCATAACCAGTATGGTGGCATAGTCTCCGTTTAAAATGCAATTATATAAGTATTTTTGGTGAGTGATTTGGGGGGGGGGAAGCAGTACAAATGGTATTGGATATGCTAAAATTCATGAAGATGCCAGCGAATGATTAAATTTCCAAAAAACAGGGCGCCTGGGTGGCTCAGTTGGTTAAGCGACTGCCTTCGGCTCAGGTCATGATCCTGGAGTCCCGGGATCGAGTCCCGCATCGGGCTCCCTGCTCGGCGGGGAGTCTGCTTCTCCCTCTGACCCTCCTCCCTCTCATGCTCTCTGTCTCTCATTCTCTCTGTCTCAAATAAATAAACAAAATCTTTAAAAAAAAAAATTTCCAAAAAACAAAACGAAACAAACCTAGCCCAACTCAACGTGCACACAAGGAAAGGCCCAGAGAGGGAAGGCACCTACTCGAGGTGGCACAGTGATGTGGAACCCGGGAAAGCAAGCATCCCAGGAGAGGCTGGGTGGAGTGGGGAAGGCTGGGAAGGGGTGCTGGCTTCATTGATTTAGTGTGTCTGCGTGTTCACAGGTGTCAGTCAGGGTCCTCTAACTCTGGGTTTCCATTCCCACTGCTGTCCTCACGATGGCGTGGGTAGGGGAAAACTCTCAGGGTTTGGCCTTGTTTTGGAGGGGAAGAGCATTAGAAGAGGCGGCCAGGCCAGATGAGCCTTTCCCTGTTCTGCCAACTTGAAGACGCCCCTCTCCCTGTCCCTGACCTTGCCTGGCACCTCAATGTGAAAGTAGCCCTTCCTGGGCATGCACACTTTTGACATCAAGAACTTGCGGTACATCATCCCTACCACGTTTACGTTATGACAGTGGTGGGACCCTCCTTCCTTCAGAATGGGGGTTGTAGACATACATTCCTTCCACGACTAGTGATGGGGGCCCTCCCCTGTGCCCAGGGCTGTGTGGGTGCGGGGGCAGAGTGGTGACCCTGACATTGGTCCAGTGACCATTGGTCACAAGTCCCCTGTGTTACAGCTTCCTGGCACTGGAGTCTTGCTGGGATGGAGAAGTACCATATCCCTCCTCCTCAAAGCCCGTGTTTTATCTCCCTGTCTGAAGGGACCTCATTTGTAAAAATGATTTTTCTGCCCCAAATAAGCTCCGTTTACTCTGGATTCTAGTTTATTCTCATCTTGCTTTACATCCCTCAGTGACAGATGGACCCAGAGCTTGCAAGCAGTCTGGGCCAACCAGAATGGCTTCCATTAGGCATTTTAAGAGTTGAAAATCATAACCCATGGGTTCTATTACTACACCAGACTGGAAACCTCTGGTCTTGTCCAAAATGTTTTACAGATGGAAAAACCTGTGGTTCAGAGAGGGACGTTTTGTTCATCCTTCCTCGGCATTTACTGAACACCTGTTTTGGCCCAGGCCCCGTGCCAGGAACAGGAGACCCCGGAGGAAGAGGAGCTGATGCCCCCCGCTGTGGCAGTTCCCGTGCTGCTGAAACACATGGTCCCAGGCTTCGTAGCTTAATGCAGCATCCAGTTACTATCTTGCAGTTCTATAGATTGGAAGTCCAACACGGGTCTCACTGGGCTCAAACCAAGGTGTTGGCAGGCTGCACTCTTTTCGGGAGACTCTAGGGGAGAATCTGCTTGCCTTTTCTAGCAGCTAGGAGCAGCCCGCGTTCCTGGGCTCTTCCTCCATTTTCACAGCCAGCAACATGGCATCTCTCTGATCCTTCTTCCAACGTCACATTTCCCGCCCCCAATTCTCGCCTCTTCAGCACCCTCTTGAACTTTGGAGACCCCTTGTGATTGCCTGGGGCCCACTGGATAATCCAGGATACTCTCCCTATCTTAAGGCCGGCTGATTCTCCATGCTTATTCCATCTTTGCCTTGTGGGGAAACAGACTGACAGGTTCCGGAGATTAGGACACGGGCATCTTTGGGGGCCACTATTCTGCTTACCAGCCCTGTCCTCAAGGAGCCCAGAGTCTTCAAGGGAGACGGCAATCAGCATGGGAACCTCTATGATGGGGCCCAGGAGAGGGGACACCTGGCCTGGGAGTGTGGGGGAGGGAAGTCAGGGGAAATCCCATGGAACAAATGAGGGCTGACTCAACTCTTGAAGAATGAGAAGGAGTTAGCCAGGTGAAGAGGGAGTGGAAGTGGAAGGTATCCTGGGAGGAAGGAACGGCATGTGCAGAGGCCTGGAGGTAAGCAATAGAATGCAGGTGGCCCTGTGGCTGATGCATTAGAGAGGCAGACGGGCTTGGGGGTGGGGGGGGGAAGTGAGGCCAATGCCAAAGTCACAGGGGACCTGAATACCCAGAGCCTGTTACTTTCCTGAAGGCAGTGGGGATACTTCCGTGGTCAGGTTTGCATTTGAGAAAGATCACTGTGGGTGCCTGGTCCAGAATAGTTGGAAGTGAGGCTGCCTAAAGTTGCGTGGCAATGGGGAGGGGAGTCAGTGGAAGAGACAGGGGTCAGGCCTGGGTCAGCGCAGGGACAGGGGAGCAGAGCAGAACTGGTGGGTGAGCTGCTGGCTGTGGGAAGAGTAGAGGACGTGGCTGAGGGTTGTGTGTGAGCAGAGGAGGCAAGAGGAAGGGCAGGATGATGAGCAGATTTCTGGCCTGGGAGTCTGACTGGACTGTGGGGCCATCACTGAGGTAGGGACATGGGGGAGGGGTGGGTTTAGGGACATATTGAGTTGGGTTTGACGTGTTGATGATCTGTGCCTGGTGGACATCTAGGGAAGGTCTCCAAGAGGCAGCTCGTTATGTGAGTCTGGATCTGTGAGCTCATGTATCAATTATATTAATTTATATCAATCAGTTATTGCTGTGTAACCACTCCAAAACTTGGTGTTAAAAAACAGCAATTATTTATTATCGTTCACGCACCTGCATGTTGATGCACCTGCACGTTGACTACAGGTTGGGCTTCACTGATGGCTCAGCTTCAACCTGCAGGTCCGCAGGTCTGTCAGATGGTGGGATTTGGGGATGCTGACCTCCCCGTTCCCTCTGGCCCTGACCTGAATGCCCCCATCATCCCTCCACTCCACCTTGGACCAGTGGATGACACTGAGCAAAGACTGCCAGAGGTGAGGGAATGAGGATGTCTTGAGGAAGCGTATTCTAGACAGAGGGAAATGCCAGTGCAAAGGCCCTGAGGTGGGATGGTGCCCAGTGTGTTTGAGGAACAGGAAAGAAGTCCACTATGGCTGGAGGGGCTGAAGGAGGGGTAGGGGTAGCAGAGGAGGTCAGCAAGTTAGCAGTAGCCTCAGTCATATGGGGCCTGGGAAGTCATGGGAAGTGGCCACTACCCTTATTATTACTCCTACGATCACTTTTCCTACTCTTCTCCTATCCCCCACAGGACCCCCCATCCCTGGACGCAGCCATCCAGCATGCCCTGGCAGGCCTCTACCCCCCTTTTGAGGCGACGGCGCCCACCATCCTGGGGCAGGTGTTCCGTCTCCTGGATTCTGACTTCCAGGGGGATGGGCTGAGCTTCCTCCTGGATTTCCTAATTCCTGCCAAGCGCCTGTGTGAGCAAGTGCGTGAAGCAGCCTGTGTAAGTTGGAAGGGACGGCGGGGCCGGGGAACAAGCACTCCCAGAACCAGGGGGCTGGAGGTGAGCAGAGAAGGAAGCGGGCTTGTGCATGTCTTGTCTCAGAGCAAGTACTGAGGACGTGGGATGGTTCTCCCGGTACCGTTGCTTTGCCCAAATGGAGATGTCAGCCCCCCAGTGGAGCAGGAAGCTCGCTTGGCCCTTTGCGCTCTGGTATCTAGGAGTCAATCACGTTTATCCTTTCACTAGCAGGGAGTAAATCCTGGATAAAAGGCATCCTTGTGGGGTGGCCCCTGGGAGCCTGCCCTGGGGCTGGCACTGTAGGCATCACCAGGCTGCCTTGGCTGAAGTAGGTCAGCTACAGTGGAAATAGCAGAGAACGTTCCAGATCTTTCCTGGAGCCCTTGAGGCCTCAGGACTCACTTTTGTCCCAGGAGACCTCTTTGAAGCCAGATCTCAGGGAGACCTCTCTAAGGCAAAGGGGAAAGAAAAGTGTTTTAGGTAGGTCTCAGTGGCTGCAAATGACAGATCTTTACTCAAGGTTGATCTGGCCTCAGCCCCGAGTTGATACACCAATCAAACCCCTAGGGATTTCTGTCTGTTGTCTCTGCTTCCCGTTGCTTGCCAACGTCATTCTTACAGGCTAGATGTCCCCCCAAGACTGGGATCAACTCCCATCCTGGAGAGGAGAAAGAACTCTTCCCCATCAGCTGCAGATAGTAAAGTTGCCAGGAAGGATCCTGATTGGCCAGGCTTGGGTTGGATGTCCGCCCCTGGACCAATCACTGCAGCCAGAGAAATGGGATAGCGGGGTTGGCCAGGCTTGCATCATACGCCTACGTCTCTGGTCAGAGGTGATGACTGTTTTAAGGGTGGGGACAGGCCTTTGGAGACCAAACCCTCAGACGCCCGTTGCAGGAACTTGCCCACACCCTTCACGGGGTTGCCAGCTGTGCCCTGCTCTGCTGTTAATGCCCATCCCCCCGCTGCCCCAGCCTCGAGCATCACTAATAGGTTCATCGGTCCCGCTGGCTCCCGTGTATCAGGGACATGATACACCAGGGGCAAAAAATAAGAGTGGGGACTATGCACATCATTTCAGTGGTAGCAAGGAATTGAATATGGCAGCTAGAAGCTCAGGTTTGGGAGCCGGAACTAGAGATGGTTGGAACTGGAAGGAGACTGAGATGCTCCATTTCCTGTGCTCGGGGCGGTTCCTGGCACACAGAAACAGTGGCATGCACAGTCATTGTTATTGCAAGAGAAGGAAGATTCTCACTGAACACCTGCTGCCAACCCCCACTTATCCACCCTGACACTATTTTATGCATATCCTGCGCCTCCCCACTCGTTCCCCGTGACAAGCTCTACAACTCCGCACTTCCCTTTTCTGGCCGTTAAAACTGCATTTGCATGGTCTCCTTCCCCATTTCTTCCAGGAACGAGGGTCACAACCTTTTAATTTCTCTATTTTTAATTATGGGCGATTTTAATTATAATTATAGGTGAATTCATATCACCTCCAAGCCGGGGGCGGGATTACTAATATGGCAGCAGGAGTAAGGTGCCCCAGGTTCAAAACCAGTCTCTGTCACTGTGGAGCTGGAGAATCACCCTCTGAGCTTCAGTTTCCTTAATGGGAAAGTGGGAATGTTGATAACACGGTACCTACGTCCCAGAGATGATACACAGCCTGGCACAGAGCCTGGCATGCAGTAGGTGCTTAGTAGCCGTTGACTGTCACTGTCCCACTTCCTCCTTTCTCCCCTGGAAATAAGAATGTGCCAGCCTCAAAGTCGGCCCTGGTAAAGGCCAGCACCCGGGGGCAGCCAGCACCCTCAGATGGAGTCCAGTGGGGGATCAGGGACAGACAAAGATGACTCCTAATGTGAAGGCCTAGGCACAAGTCCTGTTTATGCTGCTCTCAGCTGTGTGACCATGAGCCGGTTCTTTCACCCCCCTGAGCCTCAGTTGTCCTCATCTGTACAGTGGGGACAACGAAGCCTAAACACCCTGCCCCACCGAGTGACTGTGAGGTTCAAATAAGTGGATCATAACCACCACCTCTAGGGTGCGTTGCTGTTTCTCAATACTGCTGGGTTGTTCAATACTGCCTTGTTCAATGAGAAGGTGAGGGAAAGCAGGTTGTAAACCGCAGAGAGCTCCGTGGAAGTAGTGGAGAAACTCGCAGACTCGAGGGGTTTATGGATAGGAAGGTTCCCTGCGGCAGCCAAATCTACAGTGTCACTGACGGGAGGGAACTGGTTTACCCACTCGGGGTACAAGGGTGGTCAGTTCTTGCCCCAGTTAATCAACCCAGGAAGCACCTGCTTCATTAATGGGAACTGCGGTGTCATTCTCTGGAGCTCTCCCACATACACATCCAAATTATGTAAGATTATCCCGGTGTTACTCAATCCACAGGACTCTTTTCCGAAAGCCAGGTAGAGAGAGAGAGACCTGTTTGTCAGACCAGTGAGGCTGTTGCTTGCTGAGGCTGTTGTTGCCACATGGTGTCGCTGTGGGGCGCAGGTCCCACACAGCCCGGCGGAGCGGCTCCATCAAGAGAGATCAGTGTCCAACCCGCTCCAGGATGCCCTGCTGTGTCCACCTACATGGAGAATTGCTGGCACCTCCTGTTTAAAAAAAATTTTTTAAGTTTTGCCTCACCTGCCATGTCGTTACTCAGTAAAGGAAAATAAATAAATAAATAAGTCATAAACAAATAAATAATAAACATTCAAGCCCAGAATAGTGGAATGATTTTTTTTTTTCAAGGTCATCCAGCAAGGTAGTGGTGGGGTCATATTTCCTGGCTTTTCACTCAGTATTGTTTCGACTTCATTCTGTAATCTCTCTGCTTAAAAATTATAGAATGGTGTAAATGCAGTAACTGACCCTCTTATTTTTTAATGGAAAATTCCATTTTTTCAAAGGGTAAATGTCAAAGGGAGAGGAAATTATTATTTATTGAACACCCACTTAGTGTATGCCAGGCATTGTTTTGTGGGGTTTTTTTTACACATATATAAAATCTCACTTAATCCGCGTACCAACCCAATCGGATTATAAATATGGTCATTCCTATTTGCAGATAGGAAAATTGAGGCTTAGAGCGGTTATGTAATCTGCACAAATCAGTGATTCAGACCTTGGGATCCACCTCTTCCTGGCTCTAAAATGAAGGGCTCAGACTTGATCTGGGTTGAGAGAAGTTTCGGATGGATGGGGAGAAGGGACCGTGACCCGAGCAATACGATCCTCGTGGGAAAGGCTCCTGTTAATTAGCATCTGCCACTCAGAGCTTTTCTCCCTTGCCAGTAGGCTAGCAAGCATTTTTAAGGTCAGGTTCAGGACTAGGGTGAGGCAGGAGAGGCATTTGCTCTAGGGGTCGTGCGTCCCCCCTGAGATGGGGGGTCCCTATTGCTGCATCTTAGGCACCTCTCTTGCCTCCCTGCCCCGCTCCTGATTCCATCTGGGAGAGGGAAGGAAGCAGACCGATGGGCAGGGCCTTTCAGGGCAGGATTCTCTGACGTCACCCTCACCCTTCTGTCCCCAGGCCCCGTACTCACACTGCCTCTTCCTGCATGAGGGCTGGCCTCTGTGTCTGCGGGGTGAGGTCGTGGTGCACCTGGCCCCCCTCAACCCCCTCTTACTGCGCCAAGGGGACTTCTATCTCCAAGTCGAGCCCCAGGAGGAACAGTCTGTCTGCATCATGATCAAGTGCCTCTCCTTGGACCTCCGCACAGTGGACACAAAACCTGTTCCCGTGTCATCCTACCCTATACTTTTCACCCAGACGTGGCTGGAGGCCATCAACAGTGACTTTGAGGGAAGTCCCCTACACAACTGCCTGGTCGCTTCAGAAGATGGAGTTGCCCCTGTGCCCTGGACCAAGATAACCAGCCCGGAGTTTGTGGATGACAGACCCCAAGCAGTGAATGTCGTCTCCCCAGCCTGGGGGTCCCTTCAGTTAGAGGCCCTCGATTTGAGCAGCCCTCTGGAGCTGCACCAGCCCAGGTCCCCAGGCAGCCAGGTGTTGCTTGCCCAGAGCTTGGCCAAGGGCAAGGGCGGGACATATGGAAACAAGTACCCAGGACTCATCAAGGTGGAGCCAGCCAGGCCTGGGGAGGTGGCCTTTAGGATGGACCATGTGGCCAGCCAGGAGTTGGAGGGAGACTATGTGGTCCTCCTGGAGAGCAGAGGAGGGTCTCCCAGTAGGGAAGTGGAGACATCCAGTGAATGTCCTTTGGGGGCACTGGAGGAACTCTCCAAAACTAAGGAAATCCCTTTCTCTCAAAGAATGCCATCTCTCTCAGGGACCAATGGGGGACCTTCCTTGAAAAAATGGGCTTGTGAGAAGCCAGCAAGCTCAGGAAAGGAGCCCTGCATTTTGGGCTTGAGGAGAAAGGTCAACCATAAAGTTGACTTACCCACCCACGACTCAGAACACCAGCCCCAGGAGCCCTACCTCAACGTCCTTGAGAAGCCACTGCCCTGTGCCTCTGGCCTCGAGGCAGGTAGTTCATCTTCCTCCAAGATGCAGGGACCTCTGGGAAACCCAGAAGATACAGTGCAGCCCATGCCTGAACCAAAGCAAGCATCCTCCCTGCACGTGTGCCCAGCTTCCCCTCCTGCTGAAGCCAAGAAGGAAGAGAGGGCCAAACAGGGCCATGGGAGACCTCCCAAACCTGGCACTGGCCCCAGTCAGAATACCTCCTCTTCCAGATCCCCCACTCCTGGGCTCAGATTCTCCTTCTTGAAAGGGCAAAGGCAAGCCCCGGGGCCTCCAGAGAAAGCCTCACTCCAGCAGGACGGGCCCTGGAAAGCCTTGTGTTCACTCTACTCTCCCAAACCCCACCGAGCCAAGTGCTTGGGGAAAGGTAAGTCGCCCACTCGCTCAGCTGGACAGGGGACTGTTCTCTGGACATGACCAGGTGACAAGGAGGCGCGGGTTGCCAGGGACAGAGACACCCTCCCCCCCGAACTGGCTCAGTGCACAGATGGCATTCAAGAGGCTGGAAGTCTCGGGGATCTGGAACGGAGCTGTAATGAGCCGGCCCGAGTCCACACCCAGCTCGGCCCCACACCGCCTGGCAGACCTTGGTCAAGGACTCCTTCTCGGTGCGTGTAGGTCCCACCTGCCTCACACAGTTGTTTTGAGGTTCAAAGACACACCAGAGGACGCCGGGGTGGCTCAGACGGTTAAGCGTCTGCCTTCGGCTCAGGTCATGATCTCAGGGTCCTGGGATCGAGTCCCGCATCGGGCTCCCTGCTCCTTGGGAGCCTGCTTCTCCCTCTGCCTCTCTCTCATGAATAAATAAATAAAAAATCTTAAAAAAAAAAAAAAGACACACCAGAAGTAAAGAGCTTAGGGGCGCCTGGCTGGCTCAGTTGGAAGAGCGTGTGACTCTTGATCTCAGGGTTGTGAGTTTGAGCCCCACGTTGGGTGTAGAGATTACCAAACAAATAAACTTAAAAAAAAAAAAAGTAAGGAGCTTAGCAAAACACCTGCCACATGGTAGGAGATCAATAGCTGTAAACTGTTCTTATCAGTCAGAAGGTGCCAGAGAATGCATTTCCTCTGGGGAAACCCATATTCTCCTTAATACCCTTTTCTTTGTTGCTCTTCCCCAGCTGGAACAACTCAGACCAAAACATCTGGCCCAGCCGCTGACTCAGGCCCACTGACCAGGGAAAAGCCTGGCTTCCCAGAAGGCCTTCCAGAAAGAAGCCCCACTCTGGATGAGGAGTCCCCAGGGCCTGAGCCCAGGATTGGGGCTCTGAATGTGGAGATCTTCCAGTCAAGGATAGCATGCCTGCCAGGTCCTCGGGGATCACAGGGCAGCTGGAGGTGGAGGGGAGGGTGTTGGGGTGGGGGCGGGGGTGGGGGGAGGGTCTCTGAGCATCCTGATGCTGGTGGGTGTGGAGACAGGGAAGGTCCTGGAGGCTTGTATTCTGGACCAAGCCTCACTGGGACTCAGGCTCTTCATCTTTCCAGTGAAGAAGTTGGATAATATGAAAGCAATTTCTAGATAGCCATCCATCCATCCATCCATCCATCCATGCATCCATCCATCCTACTTTCAGTGAGGATCCAAGGTGGGTGTTTTAGGTGAGTCCCCTAGAAGCAGCGCCCAAGACAGGGATCCTTGGGGAAGTGATTTGTTGAAGGTTGCTCTCAGGAGAAGGGGAGCGAGGGAAGCAGGACAGGGCGGGGGAGGAGTTGAGCAAGGACATGGCCTGACCCCATGAGGGTCTGGAGCATGAATTACACCACAGAGCTCGTTCCATTTTAAGGTGTAAGGGGCTGGTCTTTTGTATGCTTGGGTCTGTTGGTCATCAACCTAAGGATGGGAATCCTGGGACGGGGATGCAGGGTGAGCCCGTGATCTGGTTCAGTTGAGGGCAATTCTCCAGAGAAAGGGACATCTGGGAGCCAATACAGCCAACAGTCAATGGCCTCCGGGGGATGGGTATTCTAGCCCAAAGCGATCTGAGTGGGGTGTTACCAGCATCCGATAGAGAGGGTGTTACGTCTTCTGTTGAGTATTTATTCATCTTTGCAATAAATATTTCTTTAATACCGGCTTCGTACAGCCAGCCCTTGGGCTTAGCACTGAGGATTCAGGGGGGAACAAGTCTGATGTGTGCTCTGCTCTCAAAAAGTCTATATTCTCGTGGAAGAGAAAATTCAACAGGTTATTACAATCCAGTGTAAGCAAATTGCAGCCATGGAGGACAGGCGAGCACCCTGGCCCAGGCTTGGGCTGGAGGACAGGTCACGGAGGAAGGAGGAAGCAATAGAAAGCTCAGTCCTAGAGCATGACTAAGGTGTTATCCAGGTGAAGGGGGTGGGGAACAGTGTTCCAGACAGAGGGAACAGGATGTGCAAATGTCTAGAGGCAAGAGAGACCACAGGGCTTTCTGCGACCTACTGTCTTGAAATTCTATTTTACTTCACAGACTTTGGCATCTCTGCAGGGCCCTGGACAGTGCTCTGTCTTTTTGAAACTCCAAGGGGGCATTGTCCGTCCTCTTCTGGGTCATCTTTGTTCAAACTCATGCTGTTTTTGCCCATATTAATTGTACACAAAGGGCTTCACAATCCTTTCAGGGCTGTCATGTTCCAAGAGCTCAGATTTTGTCCATCAAAGGGCCCTGTTCTGGGAGGCAGGAGATCATTCTAATTTCAGTTTTGTTGGCTTCCTCTGTGACCTCAGGGGAGTCACTTGCCCTCTCTGAGCCCTGTGTAAGAGGAAAGGAAGCAGGTAGGACTTGGCTCACTGTCACTCTTTCCACAATACTCTTGTTGTGATTTTTGGACTTGCAACATACGCTGGTGGGTCCCGGGTGCCTGGAGCAGTGTGTCTGGTGCATAGTGGGTGCTCAAAAAGCATTTTTTGAATGAATGAATATTCTCCACGTAGAGGTTCCTTCCATTTCCTCCCTTGACCGCCTCGTCTTCAGTGATCTCGTCCTCATCTCCCACAGCTTCTCTCACCACAGCCACCCCCAGGATTATATTACCCTGCCCCTCTTCCCTGCTCACCCACCAGCCCAATCTTAATAATCTTTCGGTCCCCCAAGCCCTGAACCTATTGGTCCAACCACCTTCTCTTCATCCCTCCCCACCCTTCATCATGTCCTCACTTCTTCCCAGCTCCGCTCCTGCTCACCTATTCAGAGACATCCCTCCAGCAAGATTCTCCTCTCTCTTGGACCATTCCCACCAGCCTAAGACATGCTGGCATCTTGCCCATCTGTCTTCACACCTTTTTCTGACTGCCTGAACCTAGGAAAGGTGTTCGGCTTTTAAGGATCACACGATTAGATTAGATTAGATTAGGCCACCTGCATAATCCAGGCTAATCTTCCAACTAGAGGTCCTGCTTTAATCACATGGGCAAAGTCCCTTTGCCAAGTAAGCCAGCATCTGCAAAGGCTCTCAATTAGGATGTGGGCATCTTTGGAGCCATAACTCTGCTTACTGCAGGCGCCAAGCCTTCAGAGAGGGCTTCGCAGGCTTTGCATGGAGAAATCCCAAACTCAGAAGAAAATGAACAGGGCCCCAGGGGTTGAGACCTCACCCCGAGCTCTCGGTTGCTCTGCACATATCTTTGAAATGCTTTTTGTCTTTAAAATTTCTATCCATTTTGTATTCTCCCTAAGAATACATTCATATTTGTTTCAATATAAAAAAGAATGCTCTCAATGCCTTGCCAGTTACATCACTTACCTCCCCCCCCCCCCCCATACTGGGAGTGAATAATGCTGCAGAAAGGTGCGACAGGTTTTTGGTGGTTTTCGGTACTCACGACCTCCTGACTCGCTCTCCCTATTTCCACCGGAGACTCAGAACCCAGTGCGCACAGCGCAGCTCTGAGCCAGGGCTCTGAGGCACTAACGTATTTCTGGCTCCAGCTGTCAGACGAGGGGGGCAGAAGGGCCTCCCAGCTGAAGGCACATCAGGTGGACAGCTGCCCATCGCTCCAGTGGATTCAGCCAGGTAGCTCTGGTTGTGTGCAAGCCCTGTTCCAGGCGGTGCTGGGTGGGGAACCAGACACACGAACCCATAGCCATGTTCCACCATGGAATGTTCTGAGTACCGGGACCCTCTGCTACTCAGAGTGTGGTCTGGGGACCAACTCTCCTGGTATCACCTTGGAGCTATGGAGAGATGCAGATTCTCAGGCCTGATTAGCATCAGAATCTGCATTCCAGCAGGATCCTCAGGAGCATGGAAGTTTGAGAGGCACGACTGTAATAATCCATGCATTCATCAGTCAAGACATTGATTACCTGTTCCAATTCTGCGCTGAGAGCTGGGATACAATGAGTTTGAGCCTGTGTACCCTCAGTCTTGCAGGATCGAACAAAGGCCTACATTTGCTGTAGGGGGCTGGGGTGGGAGAAGGGCTTCTAAGGAGGGCAGGGAAGAGGTCTTCTTGGAGGAGGTGGCATCCAAACTGGGCTTGGAAAGATGAGGAGGGTTTCACCAGACAAAGACAGGAGGGGAGGGAATCCCTGGCAGGAGAAGCAGCGTGAACAAAGGTGGGAAGGTGAGGAAGGATCAGGCTAGTTTAGGCAACGACAGATGACCCATTCTGGCTGGGCCATAGGTGACAAAGGGTGACATAGTATATTAGTTGTAGATGGTCATCTGATCTTCACGTGGTCTTCTCTCTGTGTGTGTCCACATTTCCTTTTCTCACAGGGACACACGTCGTATTGGATTAGGGTCCACCTGAGTGACCTCATTTTAATCAAATCACCTCTTTGAAGACCCTATCTCTAAATACAGTTACAATCTGAGTTCCCGGGGATTAGGACTTCAACAAATGGAAGGGGGGTGGAAGGTGTGGAGGGGACAAAATATAGCTCATGGCACAAAGTGAATGAAATGAGCCCGGAAGAGTGTGCAGCCTCTGGGGAGACCTGAGTGCCAAGTCGAGAAGCTTGCACTTTTTCCTGGAGGCCACGGGGAGCCATGGAGTATTTAGAGTAGGGGAGTAGCGCCCCCAGAGCCTCTGCTGAGCTCCAGTCATGGGTCTACAGGGACGGGAGCTCATCTTTCCCTATGTCAAGGGCCAGATCAAGCACTGCCCCCTCCGTGGCTGGCAAGTTAGGGACCTGGCGCTGTGCAAGACTGGGAAGCCGCTTCCCCTCGCTGGGCCTCAGTTTCCTTATCAATAAAATGGGCCCGGGGACATGATGCAGCATTGCCCAACCTGATGGCCCCAGTGGCTGTGAGAGGATTTCAGGGGGACATGGACAGACATCTCCGACTTTGCAGGTTATGTCATTTTCTCACGTTTAATCATTTCACGTTTTTTGACTTTCTCTTATAAAAAAATTCTAACATACAAAAAAGCAGGGACTGTAGTATAGTGAACACTCACATACCCATTATTCAGATTTAATAAGTCTTAACATTCTGGCATAAATGAAGGATCTTCATATTTTGCCCTTAAATACTTCAGCATGCCTCTCTCAGCTGTAAGGATATTTTCCCTAATAACTGCAATACCATTAGCCCATCTAACAAAACTAAATATAATTTCTAATACCATTCAACACCCAGTTCATATTCAAGTTTTCCCATATTGTCCCCAACAAAATGCTTTTCCTTTTGAAATTTATAAATGAGTATCAAGGAAAAAAATCAAACCCATGATATCAAGAGGATATAGAGTTAGATACACACATACACGGATGGACATCTTTTTAAATTTTTAAATTATGTCAAATTTGCAAAGCTGTGTGAAAGAAAGAATGGTCCAGAGGTCTGCACCCCTGTGTAAGACAGCCCCTGCGAAGGTAGTTAAGTTTGTCTCCAAGACTTCCTGAGCCATAAAGGGTCTTCCGCACTTACACACTGTAGAGGGTCATGCCCCACCTAGAGTGGGCAGTGACCACTGCAGGATGGTAACTCTGGAGGGCAGGGCTCTGAGCCCAGGGTGTGAGACAGGCCCAGTTTCCAGAGGCCTGAGCCTCTTTCCCCCGTGCTGTCCTCTCCCCTCGACACAGTGCAGCCGGGCTGTGCTGAATCCCTGGGCCTCGGATTCTCAACCTCTGTGGGGACAGTGGGCCACACCGCCCTGATTCCTGGAACAGGAAACAGTTTGTGGAGAACCCACGGGTAAAAGTCGGCAAGAATTAAGCGTGAGTTGGCGGCCCTGGGCCGAGGGCAGAACCAAGGACAGAGCCGAGGACAGAGGTGATGATCCGTGTTAACAATGGCTGTCACCGAGCCCGTGGCTCAGTGTGTTTCTCAGGAGCTTCTCATTTAGTCCTCGAAATGACCTAAGAAGCTCTGCATTTTATTCTCCCCGTTTAACAGATGAGGAAGCAGGCTCAGAGGCACGCTGACTAGCCCAAGGACACACAGTGAGTCGGTGACGAGCCGACACCTGAACCCATCTCCGTGCCTGGGAGTCTAGTCCCTGAGCTGTGCCTCCCAGAGTGTCCTGTGCAGAGGGGAGTCCGGAGGGAGGTGAGGATGCCTCTCCATGGAGGACGGATTCACGGACGGCTTTCTGGGGAAGTGGCTTTTGAGCTGGGTCTTCAGGGCTGACTCAGTTCAGAGTTCACGGGGAAGGAGAGAAAAGGCATCGGAGGTGGAGGGACCTGGAGGCCACAGAGGAGGTTCCCGGAGAGAGGGCTCCACCGAAGTTCTCACTGCTCACATGTGTCCTCTCTCCTCCAGGGGGTCGGGACAGGGCAGGGAGGCCCCTGCTCCTGGTGTCAACCACCGAGGGGGCCTGGGAGGCACTGTGGTGCACAGCGTCAGAGGTCACCAAGCTGCTGTCCTACCTGTGCACTGTCCCCAGGTAAGGGGCTGAGCCAGCTGGCCACTCTGTCCCCCTTTGACTTCTTGGCCCGGAGCCCAGGTCCAGGCGCTGAATGGAGAGACACCGCGTCCTTCCACCCAGTCATCTGTTCCCAGAGCCAGTCCGAAGCCAGATGCTGGGGGGAAAGCAGGACAGACTTAGTCCCTGCCATCAGGGGGTTCCCAGATTGGGGGGGGTGATGGATGGTGTGTAAGGAGCAAAGCACGCACAAGCAACTCTCAGGAGCATCAGTGTGGTGAAGAAAACAGGGGGATGATGTAGATCAGTGGTTCGCAACTCGAGCGTACATCAGAATCACCTGGAGAGCTGTTAAAGCAGATCGCTGGGCCCCACTGCAAGTTTCTCATTCGGTAGATCTTGGGCCTAAGAATTTACATTTCTCACAAGTGTTCTGGTGACACTGATGCTGCTGGGCTAGGGACACATTATGAGAACCACTGTTGTGGAGTGGGAAGGGTGGGGGACTGATTTCAATTGGGAAATCTGGGAAGGCATCCCAGAGGAGGTGATAATTGAGCTGGCATTTGAATTATAAATATTTGTTGAACAAATGAAGGGCGAATGAGTGAATGAATGAATGAATGCATGAGTAAGAGAGTGAAAGAAAGAATTAGTATGTGAGTAATGGGTGATCCAGGATGATTTCTAACACCTCCACTCCCCCACCTGTGTGACATCATGTTGGGCTGGCTGGGGAAAGGTACCTTTCCTCAGAGTTCTGGCCCCCAGCCAGGAGGGTCTCAGAGATGGTATCTGCTCAGGACTGTGCCTATAGACCCCAGCCCATCCTAGAGGTTGTGTGGCTAGGGGTAGGGAGTGGAGGAACTGATGGAACCCTTTGGAACCTTCCCCATGTGCTCTGCCCCGTGGGAGCCATCACTGCCACTTGGGGCCATTGAGATTTTTCTTCCTCTTCTCCAAGGTGGTGTGGCTTTTCTGGCCTGAGGGGGAGATGGGACCCCCTTTTCTGTGCTGAGAAGTGGCCAGTGTGGTAGACTGAGTCCTGGAATCCCACCAACTTGCTGTGTGATGTCAGGGCAGTAACCTCCCCCTCTGAGTCTCACTTGACAAAAAGGGACGACCAAGTGGACTCTGATGACCACTGTAAACTGTGGAGTCCTGGCCCCAGCTTCACACTAGGCCACGTTAGAGACTCAGATGCTCCTCACATCGGGGCCTGCCCTCCAGGGGCCTCCAGGCTGGCGGCCAGGCCGGTGTGGAAGCAAACCGCTGTCCCAGCATGAAGAGCCAGAGGCTGGTGAGGTGCAGGTCATGAAGTCTGAGACATGGCATCACCTCCAAGAGCCTCTTCTCACTGTCTGCCATGTCGGGGCCCTGTGCCTCAGTTTCCCCTTCTAGGGTCATTACAAAAGCAGACATTTACATTCCTCTTACCCTGCAGTCACTGAGTGCCTTACACTAATGACTTCATCAGTCCTCACCACAGCCAGTCCCGTGGGGCCAGCACTGTTATTATCCCCATTTACAGATGCAAGAGGAAACAACTTGCCCAGGTACCCAGATACTGTAATACCACAACTCCACCTCCACACTGGCCGCCTCCGTTTTCTCTATGAACTGGCTGGGCTTAAGGCTTGAAGGCCTGGTGGGGGGGCGGGGGCGGCGGCTATTTTCCCAACCTGCCCGATCATCAGGATGGCCAAGGGCACTTGGAACCTCACAGACTCCCTGCCCGACCCTGTACCCGCTCAGGGGATGGGGCAGGGCTGGGGGTGAGGAACCGATTATTTTAGCAAGTCCTGACAATTGGGCCAGTTTGGGAAATCCTAAGGTAATCATTGAAAAGTACAGTACGAACCAGTGAGGGTGTTCCGGCTGCGGGTAACAAATTCCAGTTCAAAATGTCTTAACTGATAAGGAAATTCATCTTTCTTGGTCTCTGCTTTCCAGCTCTGAGGAAGAACCTCGTACAGGAGAGCCTGTCTTACCCAGAAGTCCCCCAGCACACGCCCCCTCACTTCTCATTGGACAGAAATATGTCACGTGACCCCACTTAAAGCAACCATTGGCCAGAGGAATTGGCTCGCTGCTGTTGGCCTCAGCCAATCAGAAACCAGCCCCTGGGGGCCTGTTACACGGAGGGCGTGGGATTCCTGAAAACACGAGAGCGTTCTGCCCACAGGGAAGGGATGGGTTGAATGCTGGACGACTCACCCACTGCAGCTGGGACAGTGGCTTTTAGGGTGTGAGAGAGGGCTGTGTGAGGTACCGTGGGAACACCAAAGAGGAAGCAATGGACTCTGCCTGGAGAGAGATCATGGAGGGCTTCCTGGAGTGGGGTGGGCATTGGCAGTTGGTCTTGTAGGATGAAGAGTTCACCAATAAATCAAGGCTTCTGGCAGCCAGTTTCCCTCCCCTTTCCCTAGGTCCTTCCTCCTAGAAAGCCTGGTCCATCCAGCAAGACTGCCAACTCTGTTTACAACCCACAGGCCTGAAGATAAAACCAAGGGACTGGCGGTTGTGATTGATGCCAGGAAACAGCCCCCACACCCTGGTCTGGTCAGTGCCCTGCAGGCCACCCAGGTGAGTGGGAGGTGGACAGCCTCAGCCTAGCAAGTCTTGGAGCTCCCAGGGGACTTGTGATGTTCATGGAGCCCTGGGGGGCTCAGAGCTGGGACCAGGAACCCCAGGCAGGCACACTGTTAATTACAGGTACAGAAATCCCAGCCCAAAGAGACCTGAAGAGAGAGGGAGTTCATTGGTTCATTTGACTTGACAATTTGGAAATTAAATCCAACTTCAAGTACGGCTTGATTCAGGGCTCAAATATTATCACCAAGACCTGGTTCCTGTCTCTCCATTTCTGGCCGGGTTCTCCTGGGAGGGTGCTATTTTCAGCCAGGCTCCCTGCCTTGGTGGCTGTCTGGCTCCCAACAGCTCTCACTTCCCATGATCTTTCATTTAAGTCCAGTAGGAAAGAGTGAGAGATTCTCTTCCCAGAGATCCCAGCGAGTCTCCTTTTGTCTCCTTAGCTCAGGTGTCCATCCCCCAACCAATTCTGTGGCCAGGGGAATGCGGCACACTGATCGGCTTAGACTTGGATCCCCTGAACCTCATGAGCCCAGAATGTCAGAGGAAGAGGTGCCTAAGTAGCTGGGTTAGGCAGCACAGGAAGTGGAAAGTTGGCGTATGCTTACTTATGGTCTGATCTCCTCCTCCTCCTCCTCCTCCTCACTTTATAATGGGGAAACTGAGGCCCAGTGGGGACGGGTCATCTAGGAAGTTTGGACCTGCTGCTCTATTGACTCTCGATTCACCCTCCAAACATACCACCTACGTGTCCCCAGCCGTGCCCCCCCCCCCCCAGTTTGCCTGAATCTTTCAGGGGGCTCGGTGAAGGTCTAGGCAGAGCACCTCTGAAGTGGTTCTCTCTGACAGGCTCTGGCCCCAGCCTCCATCCGTGCTGTGCTCTACCTGGGGGACAAGGAGGCCGCTCTCCAGCTGGAGACACTACCTGACATCCAGGTGAGGGGGAGGCTGAGCTGAGCTGAGAATCCAGCAGCTAGGGGCCACCCTGAAATAACGTAGTGGAGGTCAACAAGTTCAAGGCTGGGTGTTGCAACTCCACGGCCCTGCCTCTGTGGCAGGTGCTCCCAAACAGTACAGTTCTCTATCTCTGGTGATGCTCCTGGCACATGACTGAGAGTTGCAATGGCCTGAAACCTATTTTAAAAGCTTCATCTCCCTCCCTCTTTTAGATGGGGAAACTGAGGCCCAAGGCCACATGGCAAGCTAGAGACATACTGTGGCCTCGATCTTCCTGCCTTCCCCTCCCTTGGGTCTCTCAGCATCTTGGGCTCAGATACCCAGATGACTTGGGGTTTTGCAGGAAAGAGCCCTGCCGTTTTCTTTAATTCGTGCCATGTATTACAATCAGGAGCATGGGCACCCTGCCCTCTGCCCTGCTTCAGGAAGTGATTTTAAAGGACTCCTTCCTCCTCCTCCTCGTTGGTAAAGGGGCACATTGTGAGCCAGAGATGTGCATTTCATGCTTTTATGTACCAGTGAATCCCTTGAGGACCTTGTCAAAGTGCGGGTTCTAATGAAGCAGTTCTGGATGGGGCCTGGGATTTGGCATCTCTAAAAAGCTCCTAGGTGGTGCTGAGGCTGCTGGTCCATGGACCACACTTTGAGTACCAAGGAGAACAGATACATCCAAAAAAATTGAATCCACCCCGATCCCAAGCTTAGGTATCTGGAGCTGGGCCTGGCATAAACTTCCAACTTCACCACCCAGGAGAAGCAGCCACTTCATCCCTCCTCCATGTCTTAGAAGATACTGTCAGGATTGGGTGACTTTTTTCATCAGCCCCAAGAAGGAGACAGCACCTTGGGGGGTCCTCAGAGGACAGTACAAAGATTACAAAGAAGTTACAGGAAAAGGGTGGGCTTCACTCAGTTTGTGTGATTGCCTGGAGAGTTGTGCCGGGAAAGAGCCTGGCTTAGAGGGAGCCAGTGCTGGGATTGATTAGTGATGTCTGCCTTGGGCAAAGGCTAAAACAGGGGCATGATGAGTGCTGTTATTTGCCATTCCTTAGCCAGGGTCTCATTCTGAATGTTGATTTGTCAGACTTTCCAGAGAAGATCCTCGGCCCAGAAAGCAACTCTTAAAGCCAGGGCCAGCCTTCCGTGCGGTGGATGGAGTGGTGGTGGGGCAGGGATCTGGCAAGGCCCTTCTCAAACATGTGTCCCCACCCCGAGTCCCCTGGTCCTCCTGACTGGCTTCTTTCTTCTGCAGGTAGAGGTGGTGACCTCATTGAAGGCTCTCAGCCACCACGTGGACCCCGGCCAGCTGCCCCCGGCCCTGGAAGGCCCCCTCCCCTACTGCCACAGCGAGTGGGTGCAATTCTTTCAGGTGCCCACCGTCACAGCCTCTACCCCCCACCCCGACTCCTTCTCTTCCTCCCTTCACGCTCCTGCCTCAGGGATCCAGCGACCCTGTCATGTTCAAAAGCAGACACTCAACAAGCATTTATAATGAGGGTGCAGGGTACGGTTATTAAGAGCTCAGGCTGTGGGCCCAGACTGCCTGGGTTCCACTCCCCGCTCTGCTGTGTGACCTTGGGTAAGTTACCTATCTTCTCTGAGCCCTTTTCCTTGAATACAAAATGGAGGGGGGGGTAATGATAGTACTTCCCGAGGGGACAGTTGTGAGGATTAATTGAGTTAATGTGGGCGAAGAGCTTAGAAGAGTGGCTGGCGCATGCCAAGAGCTGTGTCTGGGTTAACTGAAAAGAAATGGACCGACATTTGTTCTGTGGGCCTGCACAACTCAGGAGCTCGGGGGCTGGCGGGGCAGGCAGACACGCTCCCTCCTGAGAGAGGGAGGAGATCAGGAAACAGCCCTTGCTGGGCTCCTTCCCCGCGTGATCTCAGCCTCTCCTCAGCACGACCCCAGAGGGGGCATTTCATGCCCAGTTTAACATATGAGGACACAGGACGGCGGGGGCCGGGGGTACTTGCACAACAGCACACAGAAGATTCCAGATTAAATGGCACAGAAACCAGTGCCCATAAATGCTGCCCTCGACTTTCCCTAGACCAGGGCTGCTCATCCTCGGCACTGTTCACCTTTGGGACTGGATAATTCTTTTGGGGTGGGGGGGCCTCTCTTGTACATTGTAGCATGATTAGCACCATCCCCGGCCACTACCCACTCTGACAGGAGCACCTCACCAATTATAACAACCGAAAACATCTCCAGACATTGCTTAATGTCCTCTGGGGGACGGAATCACCCCTCAGTGAGTACCACTGGTCTCCACCAACAGTCTAATGCAGTGGGTGGTTTGCTTATTTGTTTGGTGACTGGGTGCTCTCCTATTGAACCTGTGCCTGTTTTTGAAGAGGCAGTGTGTTAAAAAATTAAAAGGCTACTAAAGGGTATATATATATTGAGCGATCTCCTTTCCTATTCATCCCACAGGCCCCCAATTCCTCTCTGATGAATCCTGTGGCCTTTGAACTGTATTTTCACTTTAAAACCATCCCTTGAAATGAAATCTAACCTATAGACCCAGAATATAAAACTAATGATGATGGTGGCTAATACACTAAGTGCCTCGTGCACGTGAACCCATTTCATCCTCCTGCAAGCCTATAAGGTAGGAACTACTGTGATCCCATTTTATGGAGGAGGAAGCAGAGGCACAGAGAGGTTAGGCAACTTGCCCAAGGTCTCACAGCTAGTCAGTGGTGGAGTTAGGCTGAAGTGGGACCCAGCAGAGGATGTCCCCTAGCTCTGGCCTCCCACATCTGCTCCTTCCCCTTCCCCAGGGGATATCTTGGGTCTTCTTTTCTCTCCTTGTCTCATTCCCAGCATCAGTGGTTCTCAAAGTGTGGTGCCTGGACCAGCAGCATCAGCAACACCTGGGAACTTGTTAGAGACGCACATTCTCAGGCCCCACCCCAAAAGAATTAAATCAGGAATTCAGGAGTGGGGCTCAGCAGTCTGGGTTTTAACCAGCCCTCTAGGTGATTCTGATGCAGCTCAAGTTTGAGAACCACTGCCTGCTGCCCGCCCTGGGTCCTCTTGGCGTGGGCAGGCACCCTCCTCGCTGGCCCAGGCTGACACCCCCACTCTGGTCTTCCATCATGCAGAAGTTGGACCCTTTCCTTGCTGACCTCCGCCGGGCCTCCTCCTTTCTAAAGGCTTCCATCAGGCAGTTTGAGAAGAGCGACCCCCCTGGAGGGGTGCAGGTGAGCCAGATGCATGGGGTGGGGAAGCCTACTGCACCCCAGATTCCATGGACCAAGGGCTCAGTGAAGGGGACAGCCAGGGTGGGTCTTCGTTCATTAGACTAATATCTATAGGCCACTCACTATGTGTCACACCCTGGAGACCCCAGCCTGGGCCAAACCGACTCGTCCCCACCCTCGGAGGTTTTAGTGGGTTCAGTGGTAGAGGCAATCCTTTAAAAAGTAAACAAAGAAATGGATATGTAGCTACAAATTGTGCCAAATGCCATGAAAGTCAGATCAAGAACAATAGGAAAAGAGGGAGGGCCTCCCTAAAGAGATGAGTATTTAAGTTGATGCCTGAGGATGACGATGGGAAGGAGCCGACGATGGGAATAAGAGGGGGACTGCTCTGGGTGGAGGGCAAATACGCGCCAAGGTGCTGAGGTGGGATTGCTCTGGTATGTTCAAGAAGAGCACGGAGGCCGATGTAGAACAGAGTGGTGCGAGTGGGATAGGAGAAGAAGAGAACAACTGGAGGATCTTCTAATCCCGCGGAGGCTGGATCAAGGAGTTGGGCTGGGATTGGACTCTAAACTGGCAGGGAAGCCCTGGGAGAGTTTTGAGCCGCGGGATGAACACCTTGGCACGTTGAGACCCTTCCAGCTGCCATGCAGACAACCGACTGCAGGGGGAGCCAGAGAGCAGCAGGGAGAGCCGTGAAGAGGCTGGGCTGAGGGTCCTGGAGAAATGAGGGCGCTTGGACCAGTGAGGTTGCCATGGCGACAAGAGGAGGCGTGGCTTGAGGAGATGCTTGAGAGATAGAAAGGAGAGACTTTCTGCAGGACCTTGAATGCCAAACTGGGGGAATCAGGCATGATCTGGGTGTGGGGAGCCCTGGAAGGCTGTAGACCCAGAGTGGGGATTGAGCCTCAGGCCACCTCCCTGCACTGACAGGAGGCCTCCAGGTGTCTGAGCAAGTCCAAGGAGCTGATGGAGGCCGTGCTGAGGGACCCAGGCCTGCTGGGCCTCCAGCGGGAAGGGGGAGCCACTCTGGCCAGGCTGCGGCAGGAAGCTCGTAGGCTGGACTTCAACCCCGACGTCAGGTAGGAATGGCCAGGCTTTTCCTTCCTCACCTTTGTTCCCTGGCCCTGAGGGCTTGGAGCTGGGGACCCACAAGGTGGGTCTAGGATGGGGGCATTTGCAGGGCCCCTATCCTGGGCTGAGGCTTTGGTAAGGTCCCCATCCCTTCTCTGCTGCCCCTCCTTCAGCCCTGGCCATCTTCAGCCCAAGGTAGGTATCTGAGAACAGCCCCTGCTCGTTTCTGGTCACCCTCAAGCACTTTCTCTGACTTTCTAAGACACTGGGCTGAGTCTCTTCAAGGGCGCACCTCGTTTATTCCTCAAAAGAACCTTGTGAGGGCCACATCGTCCTCATTTGGCCGATGGGTGACGGAAGCACAGGGAAATGCTCTAAAGGCCAGAACATCTAAGCAGCAAGCCCTGCACCACCCCGCCTTCCCTGGGGGGGGGGCTCCTTAGCCTGGTGGAGGGAACCTTATGCTGGGTCAGTGGTCTCAGAGCCACAAAACAACAAATATGTATTCCTGGAAAGGACCGGTTTGCTTAAATTTAGGGGTGGGGGGTACAAATCAGTAATTAAATCAGTGATTGGAGATATTTTATCTCCATTAGAACAAACACAATTAACAAAGTTTACACAAGCTTCCAAGAATAATTTGTTTATTTAACCAACACCTAAATAGCACTTAGTACGAGCACAGCCTAGTTCTAAGGACTTTGCAAATATTAATTTGTTTAATTCCCACAAGGTGGAGTCTAGCACTATCCTCATTTTACAACAGAGGGGCCTGAGGCCCAGGGAGGTTGAGTGACTTTCCCAGGATCACACAGCTGAGCTGCGGTGGGGTCAAGACTTGAACCGAGGCAGCCTGGCCCAGAATCTTGAACACGTCCCCCTGAGCTGCAGCACAGAGAGATTCACGCTGATGCGGGGCCTGGTGCTGGGCGTGGAGCCGTCTCCCTGCCCCTCACGGGGCCTGGTGGCGTTGGCACTGTCTTTCCCAGCCTGACCCCGCCTCGCTGGCTGGCCGCCCGGCTCCTCTGTCCACCTTGGGCCTCTCCAGACTGTTGCCCCCAGCAGCTCCACCAGGGGGCGCTGTGGTCCCGCATGAGCTGCTGTGCCTGCTGGTTCTGCCGGTAGGACCCCGCAGCTGCCGCCTGCCGGCCCCTTCCTCCCTCTGTCCCCCCAGGCAGGCTGGCATTTTCCATCCCGAGCACCACCGACCCTGGGCCCTCACCCCTTCCTGGAAGGGCAGTGATCTGTGGGAAGCTGCAGTCAGATGAGGAGGCCCAGAACAAGGAAAGCAGGCTTTCCTTCCATCGCGTTTTTTCCCTTTTCCTTCCGAAGTTAAGACCCCGTAGGGCAGAGGACGGTGGGGTGGGATTTGAGGGGTGTTCCTCCCTCCGCCACAGTGTTACCATGCCTGAATCCCATCTGCATCCCTTCACTTATGTCTTACTGGCTTTGACAATTTTAAAAAATTATATGCAAACAGCTGTACACCAGGTTTCAATTCGGAATGCCATGCGTGAGAGTCAGTTCCTCTCTCTGGACCTCAGTTTTCCTATCTATAAAATGGAGGCTTGGGGTACAAGGTTGTGTTACAGCCACTCACCATCATTACAATAGAAATAATAAGCGCTAACAAACACTGTGCTGGGCACTGCGTTAAGAGTTTTGAGTGTGTGAGGGCTGGTGCTCAGTCCTTGCTGCCCCCTGGAACTAAGAAGCTTTAGAAAGCACTGATGTCCAGGCTGCACTCTGAGTCTGATTCATTTGGCTTAGGGTGGGCGTGGAGATTTGAACCCAGATCCGTCCAGCTCACTTCATACCCTTCCAGGGAAGGGGAGGGTCATTTGGTTTCCTGCTGTGTCCTCTGGTCTTCCCAGTCCCCTGGAGGGCCAGTCTGAGGTCCAGAGAAGTATAGGGACCTGCCCAAGGTCACACAGCAAGTCAGCAGCTGGAATCCCCAGGCCGGACAGAATTGGGGGGGGTTGTGGGGGGGGCAGTGTGACTATGATTGGCAGGAGTACTGGAGGCGGGGAACATCTGGGGCCCTCTTTCCCCCTCTTCCACCTCCCAGGAGCCATCTGGCCGAAGCTGTTGCCTTGTACGGCCTCGTGGATGAGCAGCTGCATGTCCTGGTCACTGCATCTAACCACCTCCTGGGGAGGCTAGAGCTCCGCATCCGCCTGGGCCGCCTGGAAGCTGCCATCCACCAGGTGATGGGGGAGGCTGGCCTCTCTGCAGGGAAGGCCCCGCTCCAGGCCCAGCCACAGCTAGGCACTCCGCTCTGGTGTAAGGACACAAGGCTGGCCGTTCTCCAAGGGCCAGGCAGGCATCCCGGGACATGGCACGTGACATGGCATTCCATAGGTGCTGAACGGGTGAAGCCCCGCTCACCCCGCCAAGCCCTGGGCCAGAGCCTCTGCATCTACCATGATTTTGCAACTTGTCACTTGCCAGTGATGTGGGAAGATGCCGGGATTTCTCCCACTCATCGATGAGGACACTGAGGCGGGGGACATGACATCACCTGCCTGTGGTCACGCACCTGGGGATCCTGGAGCCCCCACCTGGCATCGTTCCTTGGACTGCCGGTGCCTCGAGCGGCGTGTCCCTCCAGGCTGGGGCCGTGGAGCGCACAACAGCGTGGGCTCTAATCCTGGCTCCAGCACTGACTGTGCCTCTACGCAGGTTATTTCACTGTTCACTGCCTCAGTTTCCCCATCTGTTCAGTGGGGAATAGTATTAGTGCCTGCCACGCTAGGCTCTTTGAAGATAAAGTGAGTGGATACATAATCTTGAAGGCATCCCAGAATAAGGGGACTTCTGTTCATGGGTTCGAGAGCCGTTGTAACCCCTCTGTCCCTTGCGGATTCCTCATGTCTACCCCCATTTTGCCCCTGAATAAGTTGAGGCCCAGAAAGGGGAAGTGACTTGCCCAATTGACACAGTGAGTTCATAGCACTTTACTTCATAGCACCCATGCACCTTACTCTACAGAAGATAGCTTTTCCTCCAGCACAGTTTGCACACCCCTGGGGATGGGGAGCTCATTACTCTCAAGGCTGCCTCTTTTATGATTGGTGGCGGCAAGTGGTTAGAGTAAGCTGAAATTTGCCACCCTGTTCAGACAAGTGTGCACAGAAGGCCTACTTCGTGCATGGTACTGGCCAGGCCAGATGCCCCCTGGGGTCCCTCTTGGGGAGTCCTCTCCCCTTCAGGTATTTGTTTTTATTTAATTTAATTTATTTGAGAGAGAGAGTGAGAGAGAGAAAGAGAAGGAGGGGGAGGGGCAGAAGAAGAGGGAGAAGCAGGTTCCCCACTGAGCAGAGAGCCCGATGTGGGGCTCGATCCCGGGACTCCGGGGTCATGACCTGAGCCGAAGGTAGACGCTTAACGACTGAGCCACCCAAGCCCCTCCCCTTCAGGTATTTGAAGAACATGACAATGCGCCCACCCTCCCCAAGCTGTCCCTCCTCCCCAGAACTGGGAAGGTCTCAGTCTAGGCCAATGGGCAGAGCCCAGCCACTAAATAACTGAGGAGGAGAAGATCCCCACCTCCCGGGGAGTTGGGGAACCGGCTAAGAGAAATCCCCCCGGGCACCCCTCATGTCCGCACCTCCCTCCCCTGCCCTAGGTCAGCAACTGGATGGAGCAGGAGGGGAGCTTGTGCCTGCAGGTGCTGAGCCCCACAGACAGAAGCTTGGAGACTGTGGAGAAGGCCCATGCAGAGTTTGAGGACTTCTTCCTTCAGGCTGCAGTGCGTTCCTAAGACTGAGGAGCAGGACCGGGGCACATGGAGAAGGCAGTGGAGGAGGGGGGCACGGCTGGGGCAAAGGTGTGGAGGTAGGAGAGTGCAAGGAAACTTCCAGAGACAGTGAGAAGACCAGCTGAGATCACGAAGGGTTCAGCTTAGATGCTGTCTCCTCCAGGAAGCCTTCCTGGACCACCATGTCCAAAAAAGACCTATCTCAGAATCCCTGGAAAATTTCATAAAATGCAGATTCCAGGGTCCCACCCGAGACCATTCAGTCAGCCTCAGAGGTCAGAGGCAAAGAATTTGTATCCTTGATGTACTGGACCCTAGAACATGGGTGATTCAGCCCCTTTCAGTCCTCAGGGAGCTCCCAGGCCAGTGGGGGCTGGGGGTGGCAGACAAACAGGGAGACAAACAGAAAAGGAGACGTGGGGGCACACAGCAGGAGCCCCTAACCCAGACCCCGGGTCAGGGTGACCCTAAGCAGAGTCCCAGCGAGGCAAGTGAGCTGCTGAGGCAGAGGCCTGGCCCCCATTCTGTAGATGAGGCAACAGAGGTCTGGCAAGTCTCACAACTCAGCAGTGGGGCAGCGGAGGTTCCTGACCTCTGGACGAGGCCTCGGCTAGGATGGGAGCTGAGCGGCGCCCCCTGCTCTCCCTGCTCAGGCCCAGTACCGCCGCGGCCTGGAGCTGTCCAAGCAGGCCGCTCAGCTGGGAGGGACCAGCGAGGCAGGAGGAGCAGAGTCCCGGGAACTGGCAGCCTTCGCCTCCACCCAGCGGGCCTTCCAGGCTAAGCTGACCCACTTCTACATGGCGGCTGAGCGACAGCGCACAGACCTGGAGACGCTACTCCACCTGCACCACTTCTGCCAGAAGGTGAGCCCTGGGGCCCCCCTGCACAGACCCCTCCCCGCCCGCTCCAGTCGGGAGGTGGGGGGGGGGGGGCAGGAAGCAGCCCACACACAGCACTAGGCTCCTTGCATGATTCATTCTATAGTCCTGCGGGGTGGGAAGAAGGCATTACCTGCGTTTTCTAGGAGAGAAGCAAGGTTTGAGAGGATAGGTTACCCCCCTAAATCAGTCCTGGCTGATCTCTGACCCGGGCTTGTCCCACTACACCCGGCAGCCCCCCAGCGACCTGATCATCAGCTCTCAAAGGACACTCAGAAATCACCTGCTTCTTAAACGTTGGGATTAGGGGAAGGGGGCCAGGTAGTTCCAAGAATCCAATCGAAGCCACTCTGTCTCCGCGGGTAGCTCACTGCAGACAAATTTAGGTAGTCAGACCAGGCTAAGAACATTGATCTTGTCCCACCCCTCTGTTGCAGAGCTGGGAAAACAAGATCAGAGAAGGGCTGCCATTTAGCCAGCGTCACACAGCAAGCCCATGGCACCATTCTAGTGCTCTTTCCCATGCCTCACCTTATCCTGCACAGACGGCGGGAGCTAGGAAAGGGGGGGTAGTTGGAGAAGGTGGGCCCAGAGGCTTCTCTGAGCACCCTCAGAGCAGAGGCCTTGGTCCTTGCCAGGAACCCAGAGTTTGGCCAGGAGCAGGGAGGAGAGGGTAGGGCTCCCCTAGGGCATGGGAATGGGGCAGTACTGGGGTAGGAGGCAAGACGAACTCCTTTGCTTTGTATCCATTATCTCTTGGCAATCCAGCATAGCAAGGTTGAGTGGTCCCACTTGCCAGATGAGCAAACTGAGGCCCTAAGAGGGAAAGGGCCTTGCCCAAGGCCACACAGCTGCAGAAAAGAAGAGCTGGAATTTGAACACAGATGCATTCATGATGCTCTCTGTTCTTCTCCAAACCTGGGAGAGCAGGGGGTAACAGATTCCCCTGTTCAATCAGGTGTGGTGATGATGATGATGATGATATGATTATTATGAGATGAGCCCACATTAGTGATTGTGGACTCCATGCCAGACGCTCCTATAAGTGCTTCACAAACCTTGCTTGACTTGATCTCATCATCTCTGTTTTATTTATTTATTATTATTATTTTTTAAAGTAGGCTCTATGCCCAATGTGGGGTTCAAACTCACAACCCGGAGATCAGGCCACGCGCTCTACTGACTGAGCCAGCGAGGTGCCCCTAATCTCACCATATCTTTATGAGAGAGGGGTGCCAGCACTGTTTCCATTCAGTGGATGAGTAAACGGAGGCCCAAAGAGGGAAGGGTCTCGCTCATGGTTCCCCAGAGGGCCGGTGGCCAAGCAGGATTTGACTTAAGACCCCCCTCCCCCAAATCCATTTAGTCAAATCTCTCATTTTTCTGATAGGGACTGAGGCTTAGGAGGACAAGGAGCTGCCCGGGAGAGCTGTACCCCAGATGGGACAAGAACCCCAGCTCTGGCCCAGGCCCAGCGCCCTCAGACTCACCCCCTCGCACTCGCCGCCAAGGACAGAGTGTGGGAAGGGCCTGACCCCAGCCTCCCAGCTGTCAGGCTGGCCCAGCACACAGGAAAGGGAGAACACAGGATGCTTTGGAGGGCAGCAAGAGGGACCCTGGTCAAGGCCCGCCTGGGGTGCCGGGAGGACAGGCCGCTCTCTGTCTCTGTGGGGCAGCTGGCAAGGGATGTGGACAGTGGCAGTGGAGGGACCCCCACTCCCAGCTGACAGTAGAGAGCTGGGCAGTGGCAGAATCTGAGGCTTAGAGCCAGGGGCAGCTCCTGTCTGCTCAGGCCGTGTGACCTCAGTGACGGTCTTCACTGCTCCAGGCCTCAGCTCCTCGTCAGTAATAACGATCATAATAGTCATCATAACCAGTGTTTCTGTAGTTCTTACTATGTGGCAGGCCCTGTTCATCATTCACATGTCATTTTATTGACACACCAAGCCTCTGAGGCAGGTGCTATTATTATGCCCATTTTATGTACGAGGAAACACAGAGAGGTCAAGTAACTCATCCAGGGTCACACAGCAGGGAAGCGGCGGAGCTGAGATTCAAACCCAGGTCCTCTGGCTCTGGGGCCAGCCCTGCTGGGTAGTGAGAGTAGGAAATGAAATGTAAGTAACCCCCCACCCAACCCCGGGGCTTTACTCAAAGTTGGTGTTATTATTATCGACACCAATATGATCATCATTAGGAGCGGTAGGGGCGGTGGTAATGCCTCATGGGTTAAGGGCATCTGGCAGCTTCTCTCCCCTGCTTACTAATTTTAGCCCATTTTGGCCCTGTAAAGCAAACTCACTGCGGCTTTGCACCTTCGCACATGCTGGTCCCTCAGTTGGGAAGGCTTTTCCTCGAGACCGGCTGGTTTCTTGTCTTCAGTGCTCAGCTCACGTGTCCCCGCCTGGCCGCCTGGCCCCCCAACCCTCTGGTCACCCTGTTTGTCTCACTTCACGGTGCTCATTGTGATCTGAAATTATCCTGTGGCTTCATCACCTGCTGTCAGTCACCCGGGAGGCGAGCCCCGGGACTATGTCCTCATCCCTCCCCGGTGCCGGGTGCAGGGTCGGCCCCCACAGAGACCAAGTAGCCAGAGGGAGAGTGAGGAGTGAGGTGGAGGAAGGAAGACTGGGCGGGGGGCGGGGGGGTGCGGCATGTGGGAAAATAGAGCTCGCCCTGTCCCCCAGGCCTGGAGGTCCTACAGGAGGAGGTGGGAGGAGGTGGGAGCCTCACCTGGAATCCCACTAGGGTCATCTCGCTATTTGACCTGGGCAGGCCCCCCCGCTCCTCTCTGGCCCTGAATCTTAATCCACACAACCTAGGGTTGGGTAAGATGATTGTTGAGGTGCTACCCATCCCTATCCAGCTCAGCCCAGAAGATGGAGTCCCAAACAGACGGACAGACAGACAGGACAGCCCTGGGCTGGGCTCAGCCCCAGGCCCGAGAGCGTGCGTCCGGCAGCTTTGGCACTAAATAATAATAAAACAATTGTGCCACTAACAGAGATTTATGGAGCCCTTTCCCAGCCATGAGCTCTGTGTGCTTCCGCGAATATGAAGCCATTTATCTAAAGACAAGTTCCCTTAATCCGCGGAAAGATGGTTTCCTTGGAGAAAACGGTTCTCCAATCCCCACAGCTAACAGCTCGCTGTCGGCTTCTAAATTAATGGAGAGAAAGATTATGTTTTTCATGAGCTGCTGGGAACGAGTTGGCTCCTTTGCAGCCTGCAGATATTTTGTGGGTGAGGTAGGGACAGGCAGAATCCCAAAATGGGGCAGAGGCCCAGCTGAGTGAGGGGGCCCCCGGGCCTGGGTCTCGCTGGGGACTGTGTGTGCACCGTCCCGGCTGGACCAGTTTCTCTCGTGCGAGGCGGTGCTTAGAAGATACTCGCTCGAAGGCTAGACACACCTGAGTTCAAATCCGAGCTCCCCCCTGACTTGCCACGTGACCTGGGGTAAGTGATTTCATGTGAATGAGCCTTGGTTTCCTCCTCTGTAAAATGGGCTGCTGGTACCGTTCAGTATGATCATACATGAGATGCACAGAGCCTGCCAAACAGCCGGTGCTCAATAAACGTCTGTTAGATGCCTCCCTCCGTGCCACTCCTAAGGGGTGAAGACAACTGTCACCACAATCCAAGAACCCGAATGATCATCTAGTACAACCTTACCTTCTTGAGAAGGAAAAACAGCCCCAGCGAAGGGTTAAGTCTTTGTTGGCCCCCAGGTCTAGGCGACCAAGCCTGAGGATCCGAAGGGTGCTGGGGACCGTTGCTGATGGCAGGTGGGTTTACCTGAGGGAAGAGAGGGGACCATTGTCCTTCACTGGAGGAGGCCAGGACATCGACTGGGCGCTTCTTATGAATTCAACCCAGCAATGCTTACTCTCTGCTTGGAGAGGCGCATCCCTGTTCTCACGGAGCGGCACAGTCCTGCTCCTAGCCTGAGCCCCACCTCCCTGTCTTGTCACCCCCAGATGACCTGGTTTCACATGGACTGTCAGGACCTGATGAAGCAGCTCAGGCTGGGCAAGGCCCAGAGGGCCAGCCCTGGGGACCAGCGCCGCCTCCACCGCTACCTGCAGCGACTGGCGTCTGAGTTCCCTGCAGAGAAGCTCACGGCCATGGGGCTGCAGGTGGCCTCGCTGAGCCAGGAAGGCCTGGGCCAGGAGCTGTGGGAGGAGGCCCAGCTGAGACACGAGGAGATCCAGACCTTCCTGAAGAAGGCCCTGGCCCACTGCCCATGCCCAGCGGGGCTCACGGCCCGCTCAGCAGCCCCGGAGCTAAAAAGGGTAGCTGCCAGGGGCCAGGGTCTGAATGGAGATGTCACTTCCAAGGGAAGGCGGGGCCTGCCCCTCCAGGACTCACAGGGCCTGGATCGTTCGCCAAATCCTTGTTGGCCTCGTGCCTCCAGAGAGGGGCAGAACAGAAATTTGCAGGCAGGCCTTCTGCCCCTGGAAGGTGGCCAGGCTGTAGAGGCTGATGAAGGCAAAGGCCCCCATGAGCCATTTCCCTTTCCAGCCCCTGAGCGCTTCCTTGACCCCCTCTTCTCCTGGCAGGGACTCCTCAGGCAGAGTCAGACCCCCCATCCCACTGGGGGCAGCTTCTCCTCAGAGGGGACAGACTCACAGATGTCTCTGGAGGACTCACCCCAGATAAGTCCCCCTGCATCCCTCTAGCTAGGACTCCCACCAATGGCAGCGGGCTCCAGGGGTGGCTGAGGAGGGGCCCAGTGACAGGAGGGAGCTGGGGAGCCCTGGCTGATCTCATCTGGACGTGGCTCCTGAGCACTCACTGTATGTTTGGCCCATGTAGGAGAAAGCAAGAACCTGAACCTGTTCCCAGGTCCCGAAAACTCTAGGAAGACCTGACTCACAAACAGAAGAGTGAGTGTGGAGGGCAAGGCAGGATACGGTAGAGCCTGGGACTGACTCCATAGCCCCCGTGTCCCATCGTGGAGAGAGCTGTTGGGACAGACCCTTCCAGAGGACTCAGTCTTAGGCAAGCCAGACACCTACCTGGAGTCCAGGGGTGCATAAGCTTACCCTTGGGGACCATGGCGCATAGTTGCCATGAGTGGGGGGATTCGGGAGCGGCTTCTTATCTGAGACAAGGGTTCCGGTTCCTGTTTATTTGGCCATGATTTCAGGAACCACTGGTGGAGGAGCAGGGAGGTGAGTGTGGGAAGGGAATAAAGGGTGTGTTGTCAAGTAAATCAGCGCATGCTGTTTATTCTCTGGGCCTGCCTCGGGCAAAGAGAGTCATCTGCTGGAAGGCAGTTGGAGCACCCTGAAGGAGTAAGGGCAAGGAATGCACTCTCTCTCAACGGCTCCTCCCACTGACAAAGCAATCAGTCTCATACTCCAGGAACCCCATGGGGTCCTGTCCCCTCCGGGCACTCCAGAGAGAACCCTCTCCCCCTCTGCTATTCTGTCTTCTTCTCTCCCTGCCCATCTCAGACTCTGTGAACTTCCTCCCTCCACCCCAGGTCCCCATCTCTCTTTAGGCAAAGCTTCTGGTGCCCAGCGTCGTAGGGTTCTGCTGGTGGTTGGGGTGGGTGGGAGTGGGGAGCCACATCCCCATCCAGCAGGCGGACGGGCTGGGAAGGCCTTGATACCCCTGATCTCAGAGTGAAGCGGGAGAGTGAGGTTCTTGTCTCATGGAGCCGAAGAATGAATCTTGTGGACAAAGGGGAATGAGGAAAACGATAGAGTTTTATGAAGCAAGGGTACAGAAAAAGCTCTCAGGAGTGAGAGGGGTCCCAACAGGGTTGCCAACGTGGGCCTCCACCGACAGTCTTTTATTTAGGACTGATCAGGGAGCCTGCGGCCTTATCATTCTTGTGATGTCTTGGTTTGAGTAAGGACTGGTGATAACATCTTCAATGGCTTACTTCTTCTTTGGGGTCGGGTTATTCTTTGTTGGTCACAATGTGACTGTCATAAAAAGATTCCCCACTCCTGACGCCCGGGGCAGGGTAGTCTGGTTTGTTCCCTTATTTCTGGTTTTGTTAGGCCTCAGCACTTCTGGGATTTCTGTGAGCCTGATCACGTAGCTCCCTGCCTATCTCTTTCTACCTAGCCCCACCTGTCCCTTCTAGGGTATCTAGAGATAGCCAGCCTTTCCCATCGCCCAGAGTGACCCCGGCTAGGACCTCCCCTGATGGTTGTTATGCTGGGAAAGTGTGAGGCCCTATCTCCACCTAGGATGCACTAACCAGGTGGCCTCTGGCAGCCTGGCCCTGGAATTTTCCTGGCTCCAGGCAGAGGGTGGGGCACTCAGCTCAACTCTGGAAAGAGAGGGAGGTGGGACTGGAGAGTGCCTAGGAGGATGAGGCAAGGTTTTCGGGAGACCGCTCAGTAGAGAAAGCGACACAAACCTCAATGCCCAAGATGGCTTCAAGAATCTTCTGGGACTCAAGATTTCTTCAAGTGTGGTCTGTGGCCTGCCTGCCTCAGAGCCCTGAGCAGAGCTGATCAAAGGCAGCTTCTTAGGGGTTCCCACCCAGACAATTAAAATCAGGCCCTGGAAGCCAGGGCATGGCTGGAATCTGCCTTTGTAATCAACTACTCAGGTGTTTCTCCTGTGACACGGCGAGGTGGGCTGTCGTCATGAGCCCCCCAGCCCAGGCCAGCTCTCATTCTCGCGTTCCACCCTCCTGCCTTCCGTCCAGACTGGCCTGCGGATGCAGGAGGCGGTTGATAAGCCCACCTCCATCCATGCCTGTCGCCTCAGAGGGGGGCCGAAGGCTCTTAAAATGCTGTTGTCATAGCAACAGCATCCAACCAGTGGGGACCACAGGCAGAGAGCCAGGGCACCTGGGGTGCAAGGATGGAAACTAACTTGAGAGAGAGAGTACAGACACTGCGAGGGAGGAGGGGGGGCTGTAGAGGGGGGTGGATGGTTCCGGAATCCTTGGAAGGGAGGGCTCCCCAAAGCCATCTTGTGCATCCCTCTGTCTCTAAAAAGAGCCAAACCCCAACGCTGTCTACTCACAGCAGCCCCTGGGGGAAGGGGATGCAGGTATGAAATCTAATGACAAAGAATAATATAAAAAAATAATACATAATATTAATAGCTAACATTTAGTCTGCATTTTCTTTGTGCCTAGCTCGGTGCTAAGCACTTTAGAAGCTTTCCGGGGCTCACTGGATCTTTCACAACAATCCTATGAGGCCAATACCAAGTTTACTCCATCTTACTGAGGAGGAAACCGAGACTCGAAGTGCCATGCAGCGAGGGGCAGAGTCAGGACTTGGTACGACGCTGACACTTTGGACTCATCTCGGGACAATCTGGGCTGATTGCTGCTTCTGCGTTGGCCACAGGCTTTGTCCCCTCAGAAATCCTGCTAGGCCTGGCCACTGCTGTACCCCAGGGGCCTTGGCTGGGCCGGTCTTCGTCCTCTAGGCACGGCGCCTCCTGTCCCCTGTAGCCCACAAGCCAGTGTGGCAATGTGGTCAGTCACGTGGCTCCGGAGCTGGGCAGACCAGATTTCTGCCCGGGCTCCGTGGCTCACAAGCTGTGTGTCCTTGACCAAGTTGCGCTACCTTTCTGTGCCTTGGTTTCCTTATCCATAAAATGAGGATAATCAGATCTCAAAGCCTTGCTGTCAGTATTAAATGAATTCCTACGTGGAAAGCCCTTAGAAAGGTGCCTGGAGCATAGTAAGTGCCCGTGAAATGGTATCTGGTATCATACTCTGGCTCCAGCCGGGCCACAGCCCCCGCTTTCATTACCCAGCAGATCAAGGAAGAAATTTCTCCAAGGCCACCAATAGATTCCAAGAGAATTTTTTGCTCTTTGAATCATGTGGATTTCTTAATTAGTTTTCTGATTAATTGACTTCTGCCCTAACCTGCCCATGGTGGGGGCGTGGCGTGTGGTCTTCCCAGGGAGATGTCCCATGACTGACGACAGAGCTTCGTTTCAGCAAAGCCTCAGCCCCTAAGAGGCAGCTCTGAGGAGTTGGAGGTGCAGCGTCCCTCTGTACTGGTGGAGGATGGGCTGTCAAGGAACCCCAAGTTCCTTCCCCAAGTCTGCCAATGACATGACTATGTCTAGCTCACCACGGTGGGGGCCCTTTCCTCTTGCTTGAGGTGTTGGTGGGCAAGGGGTGGTAAGAGGGGCATGGCCTGGGAGGCGGGGACCGCAGGTGGCATTTACACGCTGTTGCTGACTGCCCGCATGACCCCAGGCAGGTTGTTTCTTCTGGCCTGTCTGTCCAGTCGGGTCACGAAATGGATAAGGATTTTTCTCATCTTTAGAATCAGAGAGCCCTGCCTTTGAATCTAAGCTTAATGGCCTGACGACTCTGAGCAGACAGCCTCTCAGTTTTCTCCACCTGTCCAGTGGGTTTATCAAGCCTCCCGGGCCAGGGTGATAAGATCTCTGGATCCCTGAGCTCCATACCAGGCCTTTTTCCTCTCCAGAGGGGTGATTGTCTTGTCAGGGAGCAAAGCCTTAGAAATCCACCTGGCAGTGGCTTAGGGCAGAGGTAAGACTGAGCCCAAATAGAAGTTGAGGCACTTTCCAGTTTACAAAGTATATTTTTATCCATTCTTTTTCTCATCTGATAGTCACTACAACCCTGAGGGCACAAAAGTCATACTCTGGGATGTCCCCATGTTACAGATGAGAAGACTGAATGAAGACTGGAGAGGGGGAGGTGCCCTGCCCAAGGTCAAATGCCAAGGAAAGGGGTCACAGGGCAAAGAGGGGAAAGGTCAGAATCTGGAGCCTGGTCTGATCAATGGCAAATCTGGGAACGCAGATAAGCCTCCAATTTGTTGGCCACTCTGACGTGGGTGCCCCACACCCTCACGCCCTCAAGTTACCCCCGCCAGACCCGGACAGGGCAGCTGGTCTGAGTCAGGGCACAGGCCGCCCTCATAAAACAGAGATATTCTGTTCTCTGGGGGCTGTGAACTGGCCTCCAGCCCAGGACAAACCCATGGGCCTCAAAACCCCACCCTCTCCCAGCTAAAACCTGGCTTTCTGAGGCTGGAGCTAATGGGCCCCCTGGAGAGTAAATTCTCTGGCTGGGCAACAGGACTCCTGAAGTCCCATCCCCTTCTGTTTGGAGCATGTTTGGGGACCCCAGGTAAGCCCCTGCACTCCTCCGGCCTCACTTGCTCCATCTGTGAAATGGGATGGGGCCAGCAGCTGTTGGTAAACTGGTGTCGTCTTGCATGTGGAACCCCCACTCTGCCCTCCCAGGCCCGCCGCCCTCCCTGTGCACTGAACATCTCTCCAGGTGCTCAGGCTGGAAACCCGCCAGGAGTCCTTGAACTTCCCCATAGCCCTGAAATCCACCTGCCCATCTCTCTCTAACCTGCCATTTCTCTCTCCCTCCACACTCCCCATCCTCATCCCAGCTTCCATCCTCTCTTCCCTGGACAGCTGTCACAGTGTCTCCTCCATGGGCTCCCTGCAGCCGCTTGGGGCCCTTTCACGTGTCTTGCACACAGAACCTAGAGGAACCATTACAAAATGCCAAATGAAGTTGGGCTCCACTTAACACCGCCCAGTGGCACCCCATGGCTCTCCAGATAATCACTGTGATGCACAAAGCTCTGTGTGGTCAGGCCTCTGCCTATCGCACTAACCTCACCATATCCCCCAGTCTCCATATTCTCTCTGAATTCTGGCAACACTGACTTCCTTTTAGTTCCTCAGCCATTCCGAGCTCTGTCTGAGCTCAAGTTCCCCTAAAAGCAGACCTGGAGATGAGGCTCAGGTGCAGGTGAGTTGTTGAAAAGGCAATCAGGACAGAAAGGGAAGGAAGCCAAGGTACAATTGCAGACCAAGTGTCAGCCTCTACCTGGTGACATGGGGACCCTGCAGGGCATTTTACACCTCCCAGGCACATGCGGCTCTCTGCAAAAGCGTGCTGCTCTAAGCAGGGTCCAGGAGCCCGAGGGCAGTTTTTGGAAATCTTTGCAGGTGCAGACCCATAGAGGATAATATTCAGTATAAAGAATACGTAGGAAGCTCTCACAACTAAATAATAATAATAATAATAATAATAAACATAAACAATTTAAAAATGGGCAATGGATCTGAATAAGCATTTTTCCAAAGAAGATACACAAAAATGCCAATAAACAGATGAAAAGATGCTCAACATCATTAGCTATCAGGGAAATGCAAATCCAAACAACAGTGAGGTACCACTTCACACTCACTAGGAGGGATGGAATCAAAATTCAAATAATAGCAAATGTTGGCGAGGATGTAGAGAAATTAGAAGCCTCATACACTGCTGGTGGGAATGTAAAATGGTGCAGCTACCTTGGAAAACAGTTTGCCAGGTCCTCAAATGGTTAAACATCAAGATACCATATGACCCAGCAATTCCGTTGTGAGGAATATACCCAAGAGAAATGAAAACATGTGCCCATGCAAAAATTGGCACATGAATATTTATAGCATAATTATTAATAATAACCAAAAGGTAGAAGCAACCCAAATATTGATCAACTAATGAATGGATAAACAAAATGTGGTATATTCAAACAATGGGACATTAGTTAGCCATAAAAAGGAATGAAGTCACTTCCTAACTTATCCTATGAAGTCAACATTGTCCTAATACCAGAGCCAGATAAAGACATCCCAAGAAAAGAAAATTACAGACCAATATACCTTATGAATATACATACAAAAATCCTCAACAAAATACTAGCAAACCAAACAACATATTAAAAAGATTATACAGTATGACCAATTGAGATTTTATCTCAGGAATGCCAGGGTAGTTGAGCATAAGAAAATAAATCAATGTAATATATCATATTAATAGAATGAAAAGTTAAAAACCCACATGACCATCTTGATGCAGAAAGACATTTGACAAAATCCAATACCTTTTCATGATAAAAGATAGTCATAAAACTAGGCATAGAGAGGAACTAACTCAACACGCTAAATGGCATTTATGAAAAACCCACAACGAACATCAAACTCAATGGTGCGAAACTGATCCCCCTAAGATCAGGAAAAAGACAAGGATGCCTGCTTTCACCATTACTATTCAACATTGTAAGGGACGTTCTTGCCAGAGCAATTAGACAAGAAAAAGAAATAAAGGCGCCCATATTGGAAAGAAAGTAAAATGGTCTCTATTCACAGATGACATAACCCTGTATATAGAAAATCCCAAGTAATCCACAAGAAAGCTACTAGAGCTAATAGTTGCAGGATGTAAGATCAACACACAAAAATCAGTTGTGTTTTTATACATCAGCAATGGATAATCTGAAAAGAAAATTAAGAAATCAATTCTATTTACAGGGCACTTGGGTGACTTAGTTGGTTAAGCAGCCGACTCTTGATTTTGGCTCAGGTCATGATCTCAGGGTCCTGAGACTGAGCCCCATATCAGACTCCGCACTCATTGGGAAGTCTGCTTGAGGATTCTCTCTCCCTGCCCTTTGCCCCTTCCCCACTCTCTCTCTCTCAAATAAGTAAATAAATCTTAAAAAAAAAAAAAATCAATTCCATTTACAATAGCATCTGAAGGGATAAAACCTAGGAATAAATTTAACCGAGGAGGTGAAAGACCTATACACTGCAAACTTTAAAACATTGCTGAAAAAATTAAAGAAGACCTAAAAACATGGAAAGACATCTCAGGTACATGATAGGAAGACTTAACATTGTTAAAATGTAAATGCTACCCAAAGCAATCTGCAGAATTCAATGTAATCTGTATCAAAATCCCAACAGCCTTTTTTTGCAGAAATGGAAAAACCAATCCTCAAATTCACATAGAATTCCAAGAGGCCCCAAACAGCCAAAACACCATGAAAAAAAGGGACAAAGATGGAGGACTCACAGTTCCCAATTTCAAAACAAACCTACGGTAATCAAAACAGTGTGATAAAGACAGACATCCAGACAATTGCAATAAAATTGAGAGTCCAGAAATAAACCGATATCTACAGCCAATTGCTTTTCAACAAGGGTGCCAAGTCCAATCAACAAACAGTGTTGGGACAGCTAGATTTCCACATGTCAAAGAAGGAAGATGGACCTCTACTTCACGCCATATAAAAATTAACTTGAAGTGGATCAACAACCTAGATGTAAGAGTCAAAACTATAAAACTCTTAGAAGAAAACTTAGGAGTAAATCTTTATGAGCTTGGATTTGGCCATGGATTCTTAGATATGATACCAAAAACATGAGCAACAAAAGTAAAAATTGCTAAATTTGACTTTATCAAAATGAAAACTTTTGTGCATCAAAGGACATTATTAGGAAAGTGAAAAAGACAACCTACAGAATGGGAGAAAATATTTGCCAATCATATATATATTAAGGGTTTAGTATCTAACATATGTAAAAGACTACAGGGGTGCCTGGGTGGCTCAGTTGGTTAGCGACCAACTCTTGATTTCAGCTCCGGTCATGATCTCAGGGTTGTGAGATCAAGCCCCTCAACGGGCTTCATGCCGGGCTTGGAACCTGCTTGAGATTCTCTCTCCCACTCCCTCTGCCCCCCACCCCCTGGCTTATGCACACACACTCTCTCTAAAAATAATAATAATGATAATAATAATTAAAAAATATATAAAGAACTACAAGTCAACAATAAAAAGACACACAACCCAATTTAAAAATGGGTAAAGAAATTGAACAGACATTTCTCCGAAGATATACAAATGGCCAGCAAGCATGTGGAAAGATGCTCAATATAATTAGTCATTAGGGAAATGCAAATCAAAAATAGTAAAATACCACCTCATACCTACTAGGATGGCTATCATCAAAAAAGCAGAAAATCACAAATGTTGATAAAGGCATAGTGAATTGAAGCCCTTATATTGCTGATGGGAATGTAAAATGATGCAGGTACTGTGGAAAAGTTTGAGGGTTCCTCTAAAAGGTCAACGTAAAATGACCCAGCAATTCCATCCCTAGGTGTACACCCTGAAGAATTTAAAAGAGGGACTTAAACAGATACTTGCTGGGCGCCTGGGTGGCTCAGTTGGTTAAGCGACTGCCTTCGGCTCAGGTCATGATCCTGGAGTCCCTGGATCGAGTCCCGCGTCGGGCTCCCTCCTCGGCGGGGAGTCTGCTTCTCCCTCTGACCCTCTCATGTGCTCTCTCTCATTCTATCTCTCTCAAATAAATAAATAAAATCTTTAAAAAAAAAAAAAACAACAGATACTTGCATGCCAATGCTCATGGCAGCATCATCCACAGTAGCTAAAATGTGGAAATAACCAAAGTGTCCACCAACAGATAAATGGATAAACAAAATGTGGTATGTACATAAAATGGAAAATTATCCATCCATAAAAGGAATGAAGTTCTGACGCCAGCTACAATATGGATGATTCTTGAAAACAATATGCTAAGTGAAATAAGCCAGACAAAAAGGACCAATGTTGTATGATTCTGTTATATGAAATATCTAGCATAAGGAAATTCATAGAAACATAAGGTAAGTTAGAAGTTACCAGGGCCTGGGGCACGTGGGTGGCTCAGTCGGTTGAGCATCTGACTCTTGATAACAGCTCAGCTCTTGACCTCAGGGTCCTGAGTTCAAGCCCCGTATTGGGCTCTGCACTGGGCATGGAGCCCACTTAAAAAAAAGAGAGAAAAAGTTCCCAGGGCCTGGGAGGAGGAGGGAATGGGGAATTATTGTTTAATGGGTACAGAGTTCCTGTTTGGGGTGATGCAAACGGAAATAGTGGTGATGATAGCACATTGTGAATGTAAATGCCACTGAACTGTACACTTAAAAATAGTTAAAATGGCAAATTTTATGTTATATATATTTTATCACAATAAAAAATTTTTAAAGGAAAAACTACTGATGCATGCTACAATAAGGATGAACCTCGTAAACTTCAGGTTAAGTAAAAGAAGCCAGTCATAACAGATTATATGTTACATGACTCCATTTATATGAAATGTCCAGAACAGGCAAATCTGTAGAGACAAAAAGTAATTTAGTGGTTGCTTAGGGCCGGGGGTGTGGGGTGGGAGGGTATGAATCCTTAAAGGGTAAAGGATTTCTTTTGGAGGTCATGAAGATGTTCCAAAATTGATTGTGGTGGTAATATATACCTGTGAATACACTAAAATATTTGAATTGTACACTTTGGGTGAATTGTATGGTATGTGAATTATACCTCAATAAAGCTTTTTTTTTTTAAGCCACAGAAGGGATGCAAAGAAACAAAACACGATCATAGGGAATGTAGGTGTAGTGTTGAAACTGTCTGCTTAAAAGCTCTTCTTTGTCTCAGGGCCTGGAATGTTCTTCCCCTACTTTTTCAATTAGTTAAGCCCTTCATATGCTTCAGATATCAGCAAGACGGTGGGCCTTTCCTGGCCACTGAGGACAAGTCAATACCTTCCTGTACTGAAACTAGGTATCAAGGCACTATCCCAATTGCCATTTTGTAATATTTTATTAATGCTCATATCCCTTTCTAAACTGTGAGTTTCACAAGAGCAGGAACGGAAAGTCTTTGTTCAATATATCCTTGGCACAGGGAAAAAACTCGACAAGATTTGTTGGATGAATGAATGAATGAATGAATGCCAACTTTGATCTATTAGTAGAGACTGCCTAGAGCACACGGCTCGCTCAGTAAGAAGAATTCTATGATTGATTAATGATTTCTGCCATGGATGCCAGCATCGATAAAAGTAATAGATGTGCCCCAAATTTGCCATCCCGGTACTAGATAGGGCCATGCCTCAGGGTCTCCCCGTCAGAGGGCGCTCTAGAAACAGTCTCATCTCTCCCCCAGCTCCCAAGAGGGGAGTGCAGTTGTCATCCCAGCTGGCCTTGATAATCAATCACATAGCCATGCAGTGCCTGTTAGGATTTGTCGCCGAGCCACATCCAGGTGCACCAGGCAAGAACAGGCAGGCTCATTTGCATCTCATCTGCATGGAAATTTGCCTACGCCTCCGCAGCCCTGTCTCCTTGCAATTTTCAAGTTAAAATGTCATTATCGCTCCTGTGAAGCCTGTTATTTCTTGATTTCATTCTCCCTGCTCCTCTACCCCCATCCCCCCCCTTCACCCCAGACCCTCAAGCCTGGGCTGGGAGAAGGAAAGAGCTTTGAGCTCTGGTTCTGTTGCTGATTCACTGGCGACTTCCCTTTCTGGGCCGTGTCTGGGCCACTGGGCTACAGCAGCCACCCTGGGTAAGGAGTAGACATGTGACCCAAGATCGCCAGTAAGAGTCTTTCCCCGGGATTTGGATTTGGAATCAGTGATGCTGGGCAGTTTCCGAACCCAGCATGTTGTGTCAAGTCAAGGGCAGAGGGCTGCTGAGTTGCAACGTGTCCCTAGAACGTAGGAAAGTAGTCCTCGGTGGGGGTGGACTAAAACTGACGGGCCCAGAGCCAGACTCAAGAGGCCCAGAGGCAGCAAGGGCCCTGATTCCGGGGTCAGCCGCCAGCCCTGCTCTGGGGCCAAGCGCCCGCTCACCTGCTTCCCCTGTTCACCACCCTGCACGCCCCAGCTCCTCCTATCAGGCTTCAGTCCAGTTAGTTCGAGGGCCTTGTGCTCCTTGCAACCGGGGCAAAATATCAGGCAGATGAAATGTGAGCCCAAGGACCGCAAAAGGAACTTTTGAGGGAAAAGAGTTTGATATTTGACATCTCAAATACCACATGGAAGTTGTCATGAAGATAAAAAGCAGAACTTCAGGGAACTTTCTTTTTGGGTACTCATATGGAGAAAAAGGGACATCAGACGCTCTTTAGAAACAGGAACTATGGCCTTAATCTTCCAAAGAGTGTGGACTACGACCCTGCCCAGGGTCCACCTCCTCCAGGAAGCCTACCCCGATGCCCCCATCCAAGTCAGAAAGTCTCTGACTCTCTGACCCCTCCTACGTCTCTGAATTCCACAGCCCTGGGTCTGTCCTTTCAAGCCTCCATTCCCACAGGACTGTGTACCTGAGGGCAGGGCCCTATCTGAGACCTTGAGGTCTGCCCCCTTCAGTGCCTGGCATCATTAATTAATAACAATCAAATTAATACAAAATAACAATGGCCTCTTATTTTCTGAGCATTTAATCTGTGCCAAAATTGTTGTGGATGATTTACCTGTGTTATCTGAGTTCATCTTTACAATGGTCCTTTGGGGGTAGATTGGTCTTATGGATGAGAAAACTGAGGGTCAGAGAGTTTAGGTAACAGACCTGAGCTCACACAGCCCTCAAGAAGTAGAACCAGGATGTGAACCCAGACAGTCTCCTTTCAGAGGGTGTGCTCTGAAGCTCTGCACATAGTTTTGAGCCCCCCCGGCCCCGCCTGCCCAGGCATGCCATATGACTTGAGGCGTTCTCAAAAATATATCTTCCTAGGAACTCTTTTGCCCCAGTTTGTGGCCAGTGCTCTGTGTTGGACATTTGTGCTCTTAATACTTTGAGCTAAACAATAGCCCAGCTGCAGAGTGATCAGACTTCCCTGTTTGCCTTAGACAGTCTCGGTTAATGTTTCCTGTCCCCACATAATTATTAATAGCTCCCCAAAGTGTTCCGGTTTGAGCAGTAAATTATATGGTCACCCTACCCATCTGGTGCCTTTCGTTGGAAGACAATGCTTCCCCAGGAGCAGGGGACGGGAGGGGCAGGCCTGGTCCTCACTGCTGAGGAACAAGGCTGTGGTAGGAAGGCTGAAACCAGAGCAGCCTCAGGGCCATGGGGATATGGGGATGAGTCACGGGGACCGTCTGATTAGTTGAAGTCTGCAGGGAAGGAGCTCCTGACTCCTCTGCTCTTCCATCATTCCTAGGCATCCTACTCACCCTGGGGAAGGAGCCACGTGGGCAGGATGTCAGCGAGCACCCAGCTGCAGCTTCTTGCCCCCCCCACCCTCAACTATCCAGAAGAGGGGTGACGTGATTGTCTCTCTGGGCCTCAGTTTGCCTGTCTGTTAAAATGGGGACAATTATCCTGGCTCGGATTGCCGGGAAGCAGGGATAGGATGGCCGGGAGTGGGATGCCTAGAGGAGCCACCTGCTTCCCACACCCCCCAGGAACTCCTGTTAACATAGCCACATCTGGCTGGGGTTGCAAGCAGTTCAAGTTGCCAATGACCCCGGGGCAGAAAACGCCAAACACTTCAGCAAGGGCTGGGAATTGCCAGCATGCCCAGCATGGTCTGAGCGGGCCACTTCCTCTTTCTGAGGGCATGGGTGCCGCGCTCAGGGGCTCACCTCTCTCAACCATCTCTTTCCTGTGTCAGTCCCATTGCTTCCTCTGGAAGATGGGAGTGTCAATAACAGCCCCCAACCCTCCCGCACTGTTGTTGGACTGGGTGAGGAGGGGCATGTAATGCTCAGCCTGGGAGTTCCACGAATGGGAGGTCACCTTATTATTAATAATTGGACCCATTTATAAGAGATTCTGAACCCTAAGAGGCCTTGGTTGGGCCAGCTCAGTGGAAAGAGGTGGGTTCAAGTCTCAGCTCCACCACCGATTTACTGCGAGCCTTTCCCCTTCTCTGAGCCCCGAGTTCTTCTCCCATTGCTGGGGGGAGGGTCAAACCCCAGAAGAGGTAGAGGATGGGAATCCACTGGATCTAATTCCAAGGAGCTGTTGTTAATCTAACTGGGGGCTGGCCTGGCTCTCACGACTCCCCCGCCAGAATCTCAGCAACCCAGATTTCAATGATTCTTTCCCCTCTGAAAGCTGCTCACAACCACGTGACCCTGCTGTGCTCCGGGCTCTATTTAGAGGCCCTATTTTGACCACCAGCTGTCTGAGAATCTCTGCTCTTTGGGCCAGGCCAGGACCCCAGCTCCACCTTCCAACCCTCAACACAGAATTGTGTCCTCTGGCTTGAGGAGGCATTTCCCAGCTTGTTTTGTCTCAACATTTCCCCATCTGTTTGGCCAACCCTCCTGCAAATGCCAGGGTCATAGGGCTGATGTGTGGGGGTGTGTGTGTGTGGGGGGGGGGGTGTTTGCTTTTGTTTCCTTCATTGTTTGTAAGAAAAAAGCTTAACCACTTTTCCCTCTGCAGGAAGGGCCCCAGGATCAGCTCTGGAAGGAGATCCAGGATTGAGCACAGGCTGAGTTTGACCGGAGAGGTCTTAGCTGTGTCCGAGTGAGGGGTCTGAGCAGAATGGGCTCCCGGTGACAGCACGGCTGCTACCTGGAACCAGCAAAGGGGATTCTGGGCCCAGAGGCCTCTCAAGGGCTCTCATACCACGTGTACAGGGCAGACTGTGTTTCCCAAAGATGACCATGACATCGCCCATGGGGATATCACCCTGACTCTCCTCCCTGGAGTGGGGGGGTGGGGGGTTGTCTATATTCTCTCCCCTGTGTGACTGTTTTGACCAACAGAGCATGGCCAAAGGGATGCTCTGTGGCTTCCAAAGCTAAGTTATAAAAATGAACCTCAACCTCCACTTCGCTCTCTTGGAACCCAGCCACCATGCTGTAAGGAAACCCCAGCTAGTCCATACAGAGAGACCACTGGGAAGGGCCACATGTAGGTGTTCTGGCCAGAATCTCACTGAGCGCCCCCCTACCCCGCCACCACTGACAGCCAGCCTTGATTGCCAGATCTGCAAGTGAGGATGCTTCTGGATAATTCCAGATTCCAGCCATTGACTCACCATTCAGGTGTTCCCAGCTGACATCACGGATCAGGACAACCTGTCCCTAATGGAGCTAGGTCTGAATTCCTGACCCACAGAATCTAGGAGCATCACGAAATGGTCATTTTGCGCCATGGAGCATTGAGTGGTTTGTGATGCAGGGATAGAGCTAGAACAGTGTGCCTTGCAGAGGGCTGCCCACCGTGACCACTCTCACCCCCCTCTCGTTACCGAACCTCCCCCAGAACGTCCCCTCATTGCTCAGGTGAAGAAGCAGATTCAGAGGGACCAGGGACTGGCTCAGGGTCACACAGCCTCTAGAGGCCCCCTGCTCTGCTACAGGGGGAGCTCCGATTGACCCAGATGCCTTAGAGCAATCAGCACAGGACAGCCTTTACGTGGGGCCACTGCCTGTTTTGTAAGTGGGCTTTATTGTAACACAGCCACACCTGATCGTGCCCGCTTACACCACAAGGGCACAATCCAGCATCGTCCACAAAGCCTAGAACATGAATCTCTTGGCCCTTTCCAGAAAGTTTGCCTTCCTTAAAGGCCTGGAGGATCTGCAGCCCCTCCTTGAAGCTCAAACCTCCTGAGGGACAAATTGGAACATTTTCAGCAAAAAACTCTTAAGTTTACCCCCAGGAGGCCTGGGGCCTAATCTCCTTCGCCCTATGACTTAATTTCCTCCTCTGAGAAATAGGGCATTAACTGTCACTGCTTCTGACAGATACCAGTTGCCTGGAGGAAGTAATGCAGGTAAAGTCCCACCGTGCACACGCCCAGACCCAGGGCAGGCCCTCGCTTCTCTTCCCTTCTCCCAGAGAAGTTTCTGGCAGGCAGGGAGGGGCAAGAATGGAGCCAGAGCCCCCAGAGAAATTAGTTCCCTGGCCTTGGTGGCTTCACCTCATTTGTGATGTTAATTGCATAGATTTGCATAATGTGCTCACTGAGGTGTTATTTTATTTGCACATTTAAATCATTTAATCATCTGTGTTTTTCCCCTCTTAATCTTGATGATGCCAAGATGGGGCAGGGGAGGTAAAAGAAAGAAAGGAGACAGTCTCTAGGTTTCTCTCTCTCTCTCCTCTCTCTCTGTCTCTGTCTCGCTCTCGCTCTCTCTCTCTCACACACACACACACACACATACACACATGCACGCGCGCGCACACACACACTGGCAAAATGCACTCCTGAATGCAACCCCCATGTTCAACACACGCTCCCTCTCTATCACTGGACTCCAGCCACACTGGCCTTTTGCCATTCCCCACACATTAAGCACATTGTTGCCTCAGGACCTTTGCACTTGCTTTTCTTCTGTTTGGCATATATTTTCTCCAGATATCCATGTCATTCCCTCTCTTATTTCCTTCAGGTCTTTATTCAAACATCACTTCTTCAGAGAATAATACTTTCTCCACCTCCCTGTCTTGTGTACTAGCTTCTATCCTTCTCTATTTTTCTGCAAAGCTCTTGTCACCACCAGCATTGTAGCACGTTTGTCTATTTGTCCTTTGTAAACATCCTTAGTAGAATGTAAACTCTACAAGGGCAGGAGTTTTGTTTTTGTGGTTTTTTCACTTTTTTTGTTTGTTTACTACTGTCTCTCTAGTGTCTAGAACAGTAGCCAGCACATAGTAGAAACTCAGTACGCAGTTGTCAAGTTAAGGAACACCCACTGAAGGCTCAAAGGCCCCAAAAGGATAAGCTGTGGTCACTGTACCGTCAGAGATTGCCCAAGAACAGACACGACGCAGTCAGCTCCAAGCCCAGGACCCAGGTTTGCCACCACCAAAGACAGTCTTTTTTCAGAAATGGAGCTGTTTCTGGAAGCCTTCCAAACACTGACCGCAGGTCGGGTTCCCCTGGGGACTGGCATTTCCCAGGCAGGCCAGAGCAGCCGTCTGGGCCATGGGAGTCTGAACGGGCAGTCTTCTGGGGAACTAGGCAGCTGTTCTGCAACCATATGTGGCATTGGATGTGGGGGCAATCGGAAGGCAGCTGATAAGCCCAGAGGTCACTAACTATCTGACCACGGAGGACGCAAGGAGGCAGCTCCAGATCACAGGGACAGAGATCACGGAGAGGCCTGAGAAACCTGCTGTTTCCCCTTCTTGGTGGATGTTTTGAGGCAACAGTCAGCCGGAAGTCCCAGCCTCATTCGCGCACCATTGTACACACGAAGAAACTGAGGCTCAGCCCAGAGGATCTGCTGGTTCAGGTGTCCTGAAGAGGACCCGCCTCACCCAGGAGATCTGGGCTGAGAGGCCCCGGTTAGCGAAGCATCGGGCAGCGGCTCCCACTGCCTGTGTTGTGTCTCTCCCTCCTCCAGGTCTCAACTCAGATGTCACCTCCTCAGGGAAGCCCTCCCTGATACCCTTGGTTTAGGTCAAGTTTCTTTGTTCTCAGGGAATCACATCCTTTCCCTTCAGAGCCCACATCTCTTGGCAGCGACCCCTTGGCAATCTGGCACCTGTGTCCCCAGCCAGGTTCAAAGCTCCAGGAAGGCAGGCACCACGCAGGGCCATTGCAGTGACCTCCCTGTCCCTGGGGTGTGTGGGTCTCGGGTCTTGCTGGCTAAGGTTGTGCTGCTCACACGTGGAGGTGGGACAATGCAGAAGCATTTTGCAGACGACAAGGCAGCCACAGGTACTGCCGGGGGGGGGACAGGGGTGGTTGCTCGGTTCCCCGCGGCACGGGGAGCAGAAGCTCTTGGGCCTCGGGCCGTGCTCTGCCCCGGCCCTTGGATCTCTTTCCTATTGTCCACACGCCAGCTTCGGGTGTGCGTGCATTTCCAGCAGCCGGCCCCCGTCTCTGTTGTGGCTGCCTCAGGCCACCTGAAGCCCCTTTGCCTGTGCCCAGGGGGAGCTAGAAGTACCTGCGAACTGATGTCTCCTGCCCACTCCAGTGGGGGGCAGCCCCCCCCCCCCCCGCCAAGGCCTGCCTGTAGGTGATAATAGAGACCCCAGCTCTTTGCACCATGAGCCCAGCAGGGGCACTTACCTGGCACACACCTTCACTCGGCCTGCCGTGCCCTGTCCCACTCCCCACTTCGGCTTCTGGTGCTCCTGGAGACCCCCCCTAATCAACCACATTCACACAAATCCCGTCTCAGGGTCTGCTTCAGAGGCTGCCCCTAGACTGTCCCTCCGGCTCAGACACACCTAGGTCCAACCCCCACTCTGCTTCTGAGCCGCTGTGCAGCCCTGGGCGACTTCGTGGACCTCTCTGGCCGCCTCTGTAACACGGTGTGGCAAAAATCAGAACCGGTATTTAGGAGGTAGCCTGCTCCAGGCCTGCTGCCCGGGGTGGGGAAGGGGGGTGGGCTCCGTGAAGGATAAGTGTTCATCACTGTCACTAGCATCGTCTAACTCTAAACATCCTACCGCTTGTTGAAGCCCCAAATGGGAAATCCACGTTCAGAAAAGCGGCCACCCTGCCCTTAAACTATGCATGTGCCTGGAGGTCAGGGGTCTGTTCTAGGAAGTTCCAGAGAAATTGCCTGGCCTTCAGTTTCCCCATCTTTGCTGAGTGTCCTTGGCCCAGTCCCCAGCACCCCTGCAGCATCTCCTGACCCTAGTCTGGGTGAGAACAGATGGTGGGGGAACTCAGAAACATGAACATCAGGGCTGAGTGGCCAGTGGAAGATTTTATTACGTTGGCAGTTGCCTCATCTTTCCCCCACCCTTTCTTCATGATGACTGGCCTCCTAGCAGCTCCCTACAGAAAGTGCACTCTCCTGTTTTCTCAGGGCTTTGTCCCTGCTGTTCTCTTTGGCCTGCCTGGCTAACTCCTACACACCCTTCAAAGCACAGCTCTGGCATCACCTCCTCCTGGAAGCCTTCCCCAGTCATGTCCCCTCCCAGGTTGAGTTTAGCACCTTTTATGGGCACGCACATCTCCTCTGGGCCTCTGGGCCCAACACAGAGCCGGCCATATTTGCACATTTCTGTAACTGCCTCTTGATTTATCTGTCTCCAGGAGAATTGGGACTGGTGTATTTGTAACTGAATCCTAAACACCCAGCACAGGGCCTGGAATACAGTAGGTGGTCAAATGTTTGGTGCATGGATGAGGACACCAAGCCATCTCCAGATTTCCCATATAAGCTTAGAGCTCATAGTCGGGTGCGGGGTGGATACAACTTATCGTGGGTTTGTCTGGTTTTTGGTTTCATTTCATTGTTTGTTTTCTTTTTCCAAGGAAATGGTTTCAGTCTTGAGAGGCCCTGCCTTAGCCCTCTCTTTAGCAAGAAAGGGTGGGCTCTGGGCTCATAGGAGCAATCGGCAGGGGCTGGGAGAGCGGCTGACACCCCCACCGCCCCCCGCGCACCCTGCACCCTCCCAGCCTGTCCCGCCTTCTCCTGAGCCCCTGCAACATCACGCCATCTGGGTTCGGCCTGCCATCTCACTAGCTCACTGACCTTGGGTAAATCGCTTCCCTGCTCACTGCCTCAGTTTCCCCAGTTGTGAAGTGAACAGCTCAAAAGTCCCTGCAGGCATTCTGAGGTTCCTCTCCCTGTTGTCTTGCTCCGGGGAGGAAAGAAAGGGCCAAAATATCTGTTCAGGGACAGAAGAGGGGTGTCTTCTCAGGGGAGAGGGCTGGAGCTTGGGGGCAGGCTGGGGGGCCCTCACCCCGACAAGCCCAGCCTCAGCTCTGGGGCGGGCAGCTGTGCTGCTGAGGCCTCTGGCAGGGCCGGGCAGGCTGAGCTGGCAGAGGGAGGAGGCTTGTTTTGCAGCGCCTGGCCTCCCCTGGGGGAAGGCCTGCAGGGCTTGGCCTAGCCCCTGGCCCGGCCTGGCCTCAGCTGGGAGTGTGAGAGACTAGAGGGTGACCGTGGCCTGGTCCCAGTCTCCAGCCCCGACTCTGATCTGGCCCCACTTTGGCCTTCCCTGATTTTTCAGCCTGGGCGTATCTTCCCTGGAGACCGCCCTCAGAGGTCTGGCTCTCCTGGATGAGTAGGAGATGAGCAGGGATGAGCAGGAGTTAGGGAAGAGGGCTGCCTCTAGCAGTGACCATAGACCTTGATCAGGGTGAAAACTTTGGATAGCATGGTGTGGTGATTAAGAGCCTAATGACTGCTGTTTTTGAATCCCAGCTCTGTCCTTTAACTTTTCTGGGCCTCAGTTTACTCATCTGTGAAATGGAACCAGGAATGGTATCTGTTTACCTCCTGGGGTTGCTAGGAGGATAGGCTAAGTGGTTATTGGCAGGTAGCAGTGCACGGCACACAGTCGATGCTCTGTAATAAGTCTGTACTCAGCTCCGTGGACCTGTGGGACACCAGATGTCCAGATCCTTCTCTGAAAGTCTAGTCCTTGGAGGCCTGAGTAATACCAAGCAGATGGGCAGAGTGTGTCCAGGGAGTGAGGAAGGAGGAGAGAAGGAGACTCTCAGGGCACGGTAGAGCATGGAGTGGGTAGAAGGCATTTTTCTTTGACTGGGAAGATGGACTGCTTTATGTCCAGAGACCCCCAGAGCATGATGGCTGGCCTGGGGGTAGTCATCACACATCATATGAGAGTCATCATAGATCAGATGACTGATGGAGGTAGATCGGGGGTGAGCGCAGTGCCCGACACTGGGCTCAGGAGGGCCTGGGTTCCAGCTTCAGGGCAGGCCTGCGTTGCTATGTGACACAGAAGAGACGCTGTCCATTTCTAGGCCCTTGGTTTCCTGGAGGGCAGAACCATCCGGTCTCAAGGGGTTGTTTCTAGCACAACCGATGGTTGGATCTAGCACATCAAACTCTGAACCACCGGCAGGAAGACATGGCTCTGAAACTCACTCTGATTATCCTTTCCCTCTGGCTCAGGCAAGGACCTGATGCCCATTTTACAGATGAGGAAACAGGCTCGTGGACTGAGAAACTCACTAACAGTTCCTCACCTTTCAGTGGCAGGAACTGGTTCAGGAGCCCTTCCGTGTGTATAATAATCCACTTAAATAAACCGTGGCCTTCCCTATCACACAAAAACAATGGAGTGGATGTTTACACACTCTGGAGGCCATGTTTGGGGTGACCTGAGTTCCAATATCGGCCGCCTCCGGCATAGTGCTCACGTTGGTGTTTCCGGGTCTAGCCAGAGCGTCTCAGGGAGAAAGCAGCCACCATCCGGCAGGACTGAAAGTGAAGGACAAGGGGAGGCAGGTGGGCGATGAGGCAAGTGTCCTACGGAGCCAGAGAGAGAACACACAGTGGTGGAGGGGCGGGTGCTCTGGATGTACACACTGATTTTTGGCCAAGCTGCCATCAGAAAGTCAAGTCCATGTTGTTGAAGTAATGTGCTCCTTGGCAAAAGGCAACAGGGCTTATTTATTTAATGATGATCAACATTCCCTCTTGGCTGTTTGAGGCGACTCGAACCTCACATGTCCCAGACTGAGTTCCAGTTCTCGCCCACCAAACCAGCCGTCTCTCCCAGACACTGGCAACTCCCTCCTTCCTTGGAATCATCTTCGATGTCTGTCTCTCACGATCACACGCAATCTGTTAGCAGGTCCTGCCGGCCGCACCACCACCTCCCCCACTGCCACCACCATCTCTTGTCTGGATGATCGCAGTAACCCCTCACTTGACCTTCGGCTTCAAACATCTGCCCGGTACGATCCAGTCCCCACACGGCATCTGGTTAACATCCTATTAGAACCTGAATCGGAGGGCTTGTCTCCTCTGCTCAAACTCCTTCAATGGCCCCCACCTCACCTAGACTAAAAAATAATGTCTTTGGAATGTTCTAGAAGACCTAAACAGTCTAGTTCTCTTTATTGGCTCCTTCCAGTACTTCTGGGAGGTGAGCAAGGGAGGAGGGATGTGCCTGGGCCTAGAGCATGAGTCACCCGTTTGGGGGCTCTGTCCACCATTCTGTCCCAGATGCCTGAGCAGCAGCGGCTGGTGTCTCTAATCTGAGGGGCTGCTCACCCCACCCTCTCCACAGAGCACTGGCTCCCCGCCCATTCTCCAGAGGGGTTTCTGCCAGATGTTGAAATAAGCTTGTAGATACTAGGTGCTTGGCTGGGACAGGCCCCTGGATTCCACCCCTTTTTAGGCCAGATCAGAACAGGGCATGATCCACTCTGGGCGGCTGAGTAGCCATCAGAGGAATTTAAATCCCCCAGGGCCCGAAGTGGGTCAGCCCTGGGGCAGCCCGCTGGACCCTGGTTTTTACTCTTATTGCCAAGTGACCTTGGGCAAGTCACTTCTCTGTTCTGAAATGTGCTCTTTCCACCCCATGGAGGTCTAATATTTAAGCACTCTAACAACAAGTGGATGAAGTGTGGGCTGCATTCTATGAAGTTGAAAAATAACCGGAAGCCAGGAGATGCCAAATATAAGCTCACTACTGATCCGAGGAAGGGTCTAGGGTGAAATGGCACTGGATTTGATCCCTGACCCCATTTGTTCAACATGTCCATCAGTCACGGTAAGATGGGAAGATGGCCCATTACAGTGTGGTTGGGGCAGGCAATAAGACAGTGGATGTTGGAACCAGGATGTCCAAGGACTTTGACCTACAAGACCAATAGGCTGATTATAAGAACACGAAATATAGGGGCGCCTGGGTGGCTCAGTCTGTTAAGCTCAGGTTATGATCCCAGGTACTGGAATTGAGCCCCATGTTGGGCTCCCTGCTCAGCAGGGGAGTCTGCTTCTCCCTCTCTCTCTCAAATAAATAAATAAAATCTTAAAAAAAAAAAAAGAACACAAAATATAATGCGAGTGAATGTCTACCCCTGGACTTGGACCCAACCCCAACAACACAGTCTGGAATGAAGAGGTCAGAATGGTAGCGAAGCAGGTCTAAATCAGTAGTTCTCAGGGGACGTTTGACTTCATGGGTCATTTTTGGCTATTTCTACAGTTGGGGGGCTCTAATGACATTTAGGGGGTAAGGTCCATCCCACATCACACAGAGCAGCCTCACACTGTTGAAAATTGCCCTATATCCTTCCCACCTTACAGATGTCTATAGGATGAAAACACAACAAATAAAAATAGGTCAGGCTTTCGTGTATCCCAGTACTGGAGGGTTCATACAAGAAGTGATGTGGAAAGCTCAGTAACTTAGGAGAAGGTTGTTACGGACAGGGAAGTACATAGAATAAGGACAGTAACTCAATTATTGAATCTGTTCCTTTCTACAGTCTGTGTAGTCAATGCATGAGACCATCACCAGCTACATATTTCGAGGAAAGGGGTTCCAGAGCATGAATGCAGTAACCGCAAAAACAGTGAGGCCAACTGTAAATATTTAATAGGGATGTGTAACTCCTTTTTTTATGGGCTTAGAGCCAAATATTAGTAAGTTAGAGATGAAAGAAATCTCACGGAATTTTTTTTAAGGATAGTTGTTTTGAATCTATGTTATGAAAATTAAACGTTGAGATAAAAAACGTATTGTTTTTCAATCTTACTCAGATGCACCCTGAGGTTTCTCCACATTGTCGGATGGAAAGCTTCCTTTTGTGATCCATGCATTCATCGCCTCTGCCTAATGAGGGATGTGATCGCAAAGTGCATTTTTTTAAAAGATCTGAAGACAGAATGCACCCCTGTTGAAGAATGGGCTCCTTCCTTCCTTCCTTCCTACTTTCCTTCCTTCCTCCCTTTCTTTTCTTTTTCTTTCTTTCTTCCAAAGATTTTATTTATTTGACAGAGAGAGAGAGAGAGAGGCAGGCAGAGGGAGAGGGAGAAACAGGCTCCCCACTAAGCAGATAACCCTGGGATCATGACCTGAGCCGAAGGCAGAAGCTTAACCATCTGAGCCACCTAGGTGCCCCTCTTTCTTTTTTTTTAAGATTTTATTTATTTATTTGAGAGTGAGAGAGAGAGAGAGAGAGCATGAGCAGGGGGGGAGGGTCAGAAGGAGAGGGAGAAAGGAGACTCCCAGCTGAGCAGGGAGCCCGAAGTGGGGCTCCATCCCAGGACCCTGGGATCATGACCTGAGCCAAAGGCAGACACTTAACCCACTGAGCCACCCAGACACCCCAAGAAATGGGTTTCTAAGGAAGATCTGTTTTCTGTGGGACCCCACCACTACCCTGTCCTGTGTCATAAAATGGGAATTACTTGTCACTGCACTCTGAGGCTCACCTTCCTTATCTCTCCATTTGACAGGCTGCAGTGTGTCTTGGCATGTTCTTACTTCAATTAAGTTTATTTCTCTCTCTCTCTCATCACACACAAATAAGTCAGGGCTGTTGCTTCTTGTCCTACAACAGTTTTTAGTTTAATTTCCACCTGTGCCTCCTGCCCTGTCATTTTCCTGCACTGCTTGTATGTAATGCTGTCTAGCCTGCCTACGTCTCTGGAATCCAAAGTTATTCATTATGAGTAGATACGGGTTATTATGTCTTGCTGGGTAGTTGTGTCCAAGAACACACTGCAATACACATGATTTTAGTATAAATTACTTCCCTTTTATACCACCTTTATATTATAGACTGGGCATAGTGTTGACACATAAGTGTGTTAGGAGATTATTGTCCATGAATTTCGTTTCAGAAAATTAAAATGAAAGGAAGCATAAAACTGCTATAAAAAGGGAAGTTCAGCAATTCCACTTTGGGGTTTCTACCCAACTAGAATGTTATAACACGTTCACCAAAAGACACATGCAAGAATGTTGTCAGCAACACCATTTGTAAGAATCCCAAGCTAAGAACGATGGAATATCCATCAAAGCTGAATGAATACCTAAACTGAGGTGAGCCGGACAACAGAATACTCCACCGTGAGAAGAATGGATGATTTACCACTACACACGGCAATGCAGATGAATCTCAGGTGAATGTATAGGTGTGTGGAAGAAGCCAGGCACAAAAGAGTATGTACTGAATGATGCCATTTATATAATGTTCTAAAACCAGCACAACTAATCTATCTATTAGAAAGGACAGCAGTTACACTTGAGTGGTTCAAGATTGGATGAAAGCACAAGGGAACTTCTGAGTGATGGTCATATCCTCTTTCTTGATCTGCTGTATTCATTTTGTGAAAAATCCATCAAGCTGTACACTTATGTGCACTTTCTGTGTATGTGTGTATATATATATTCATAGAGAGAAAGAGATATCTTTATCATTATCTATATCTATCTATATATAGTGTGGTGGGGTTTTTTTGTTTTGTTTTTGTTCTTGTTTTTGCTTGTTTTTAAGTATTTGGCTTACACAATTGTGGACCCTGGGAAGTCCAAAATCTGCAGGGTAGACCAGCAGGCTGGATACCCAAGGAAGAGTCAATATCGCAGTTTGAATCTAAAGGCAGTCTGCTGGTAGAATTCTCCTTTCCTGGGGGATGGGGGGAGGCAAGAAAGTCAGTCATTTTCTATCAAGGCCTTTAACTGATTAAATGAGGCCCACCTACATTATGAGGGTAATTTGCTTTATTCAAAATCTACTGATTTAAATGTTAATCTCATCTTTAAAATATGCTCACAGAAACACTTAGAATAATGTTTGACCAAATATCTGAGTACTGTGGCTCAGCCAAATTGACACATAACAATGCTTTACCTCAATAAAGTTACTAAAGGGAGGGGACCTTTGGATTGACAGGGTTTAGAACCACTAATTTAGTTGAAGCTCATCAAGGAATCCACATTATGATTACAGTCACCAAAAAGCCAGTTCTACTTAAATTGTGTGAGTAGAAGTATTGTAACTTGATCAAGGGAGGTGATTCTCTCTCTTTCTCTCTCTCTTTCTTTTTCTCTCTCTCTGCTGGTTAGTCATCACTTGGAGAGTTTTGGTAATTTCTGGAGACTACACCTTCATAGTCACTGAGGTCATCATTGGAATGATGTGGAAAATGTAGTGGCCAAAGAGAATGAGTGGCATGTCAAAGGGGCATGATTCATATAACAAAACAAAGCCTTCAAAAAATGGATGATCTGAACCTGATAAAGGGCATCTATGAACAACCCACAGCTAACATCATACTCACTGGCAAAAAGCTAGATGTTTTCGCCCTAAGGTCAGGAACAAGACAGCCAATGATGTCTACTCTTGCCACTTTTATTCAACATTGTAATAGGGGTTCAAATCAGAGCAATTAGTTAAAAAAATAAAATAAAAGGCATCCGGATTGGAAAGAAGTGAAACTATCTCTACTTGTAGATGACATCATCTTATATACAGAAAATCCTAAGGAACCAAGTAGGAAGTTACTAGAACTAATGAACAAGTTCAGCAAGGTTGTAGAATACAAGTTCAGCATACAAAAATCAATTCTGTTTTTATACAATAACAATGAATAATCTGAAATGAAATTAAGAAAAAGTTCAATGTGTAATGGTATCAAAAAGAATAAAATTTTTAGGAGTAAATTTAACAAAAGATGTGCAAGATGTATACTGAAAATTATAGAACATTGCTGAAAGAAGTAAAAAATCTAAATAAATGGAGAGACATTCCATGTTTATGGATCAAAAGACTTGATTTTGTTAAGATGGCAATTCTCTCCAAATTGATCTACAGATTCAAGGCAATCTCCATCAAAATTCCAGTTGGCTTTTTTTTTTTTGCAGATATTGACAAAATGATCCTAAAATTCATATGGAATTACAAGGGACTCCAAATAGTGAAAACAATCTTGAAAAAGAAGAACTAAGTTGGAGGATTCACACTTTTCAATTTCAAAACTAAATACAAAACCAGTCATCAAGCCAGTGTGTGCTGGCATTAAGGATAAGATAGCTCAAGAGAATAGAATTGGGAATCCAGAAACAAACCCTTGCATTTATGGTCGGATGATTTTCAACAAGGATGCCAAGACCATTCAATGGGGGAAAGAAGTCTTTCAACAAATGATGACAGGACAACTGGATGTATAGATACACACCAACACAAAGATCAACTAAAAATAGATCATAGATCTAAATGTAAGAGCTAAAACTATAAAACTCTTAGAGGAAAACATAGGAGTAAATCTTCATGACCTTGAGTTAGGCAAGCCTTCTTAGATATGACACCAAGAGCAAAAGTGGCAGACAAAAAAATAGATTTCGTCACAATTAAAAACTTTTGTGCTACAAACAGCATCATCAAGAGAGTGAAAAGACACCCAAGAATGGGAGAAAATATTTGCAAATCACATAAAGGATTTGTATCCAGAGTATATAAAGAATGCTCATAATTCATACACATAGTAAAAGACAAACAACTCAGTTTAAAAATGGGTTAAGGATCTGAATAGACATTCACCGAAGAAGATACAACAAGCACATAAAAAGATGTTTAGCATTATTCATTTTTAGGGAAATGTAAGTCAAAACTATCAGATACCACTTCATACCCACTAGAATGGCTGTAATTTTTAGAAAGAGACAGTATTAAATGTTGGAAAGCATGTGGAGAAAATGGAAATCTGGCCATTGCTTGTGGGCATGTAAAATGGTGCAACAACTTTGGGAAAACAGTCTGGCAGTCTCTCAAAAAGTTTAAGATAGAGTTACCATATAATCCAGCGATTCCACTTCTAGGTATATACCCAAGAGAAATTAAAACCTACATCCACACAAAAACATGTACACAAATGCACACAGCTGCATTATTCACAAGAGCTTAAAAGTAGGAACAACCCAGATGTCTATCAACCGATGAATGGGTGAATAAAATGTGGGGAATCCCTATAATGGAATAGTGTCTGGCATGGAGCAGAAATGAAGTCCTGGTGCATGCCACCACATGGAGGAGCCTTGAAAGCATGATGCCAGGTGAAAGAAATCTGTCACAAAAGACCACCTACTGTATGATTCCATTTATATGACATTTCCTGAATAGGTAAATCCATAGAGACAGAAAGTAGATGAGTGGTTGTGTCGTCTGTTAGGGGAACAGTGTGGAGTGAATGGGTATGGAATTTCCTTTTGGGGTGAAGAAAATGTCCTGAAAGTAGATTGTGGTGAGGATGAACAACTTTAAATACACTAAAATACATTAAAAGCTATTAAAATCTTTAAATGGATGAATTTTATGACATGTTAATCATATCCCAATAAAACTATTTAAACAAAAAAAACAAAGGCTGAATCCTTGATTCCATGGTTAGAAATTTACTCCGAGGCCATAATTGTCAACAGGCTCAAAGATGTAGTTTATATCACTTGGAATTCAGTTGCAGGAAGCAGAAATTACATTTACCACTTTATTAATTTTACTATTTTTACATTTACTGCTTTAAATGGAGAAACATTTAAGTCAGGAAGTTGGGTTCTTGCAAAATTATGGAAAGATCTAGAGAGTGGGCTGGGCCTCCAGGAATGACTCAGAATGTCCCCGTCATCCTGCCCACCCACGGAAGCTGCTGCCTCCACCACAACCCCGAAGCTTGGGACTGCTGTCTTCAGGAATTTTGTCACATTAGCTTTAATGTAGGGATCAGGCGGCGATGATGTTCTCATCACCATCCCCTGGACATCCACAAGCTGGTGACTAGACACTGAGACCATGGCTGCAGAAAATCCTAACGACTTTACAACCAGCCCAAAGCAGCCCAAGCAGGAAGAAAAGATGACCTGTGCCTCACGTTTGTCTTCCACGTCTCACACGTGGGCATTTAATGGGCATAACCTAACTGGTCTCCAGACCTTAGCTGCAAGGGAGTCTAAGAAATGTAGTCTTCACCCTTCCAGCCCCTGCAGTACAGGAAGGCATCTGGAAAGAGGTTGAAATGGATGTGGAATGAGCCAACCTACCATAACCAATGGCTGCAGGGATGACCGCTGTTGACAGAGTGAAAAATGGGAAACAACCTAAATGTGCCACCAAATGGGTTAGATAAATTAGGCTTCGTCTATTGGGTCACATTCTATTTTTTTTTTTTAAGATTTTATTTATTTATTTGTGTGAGAGAGAATGAGAGAGAGCACATGAGAGGGGGGAGGGTCAGAGGGAGAAGCAGACTCCCTGCCAAGCAGGGAGCCCGATGTGGGACTTGATCCAGGGACTCCGGGATCATGACCTGAGCCGAAGGCAGTCGCTTAACCAACTGAGCCACCCAGGCGCCCTATTGGGTCACATTCTAGACAACCAATACATGCACTGTAGAAATACACGTGTGACTTGAAAACTGTTAGACACACACTGAAAAATAACAGGCGACAAGATAGTCATTACAGGCAACTTTCGAGAGAGCAGGAACCACAGCTGTCCTGTCCACCTGTGCATCCCGTGTGCATGCCACGCGTGCTTGGCACAGAGCAGGTGCTCAGTAAACATTTGTTGGATGAGTGAAAGAGATTCTATTGTTAGTGACTAATAAGTGGAAATTTATTTATATGTACATAAATTTACAAATACACATAAACTTAAATACGATTTAGCAACACTGAAAGAAATACAACAAAATGCTAACAGTTGTTCTCTCTGGTGGTGATATTTTTTTAAAAGATTTATTTATTTATTATTTGAGAGAGAGAGAGAGAGCACACGCGGAGGGGAGGGGCAGAGGGAGAGGGAGAGAGAGAATCTCAAACAGACTCCGAGTTGAGCACAGAACCCGACGTGGGACTCGATCTCACGACCGGGAGATCACAACCTAAGCTGAAATCAAGAGTTGGACGCTTAACAGACTGAGTCACCCAGGCGCCCTTATGATATCCGAAGTGGCTTTTACTTTGTTCTTTTGGATCTTCTGTAGTTTATAAATTTTGAACAGTGAACACGCATTAATACCAATTACGAGAAAACCACAGATGTTCGGTTAAAGCCACAGAAAGAAAACGTGCCTGCCTCATTTCTCTGTCTCCCTCAAGGCCCTAGCACAGAACTGGGTCCAGAGTGGGCCCCAATTCATGCTCGGTGACCAAGTGAGTGTCCCTTCATTTGCTGCCTGAGGGATTTCTGGGTCTTTCTCAAGGAACCTGAGGGAAGAGTTGAGCTTCTAAGATAATCCTGACTCTAACATGGTGACGCTTCTCCCAGCTAAAACTGGCCAAGTGCCGAAGACATGAGACTCTTCCCAAGTGCCAGTCTTGAGTGCTTGTGGAGGCTGTGCCTGGGTGAGGTCATGCTCGAGGGTCTTTAGCAGCTAGATCAGTGACTCAGTCCTGCCCCTCCCGTGCATCTGTCAGGACCTGGGGCACTTGCTGCTTTGGTCTGCCAGCAAGAAGGCCTGACGTCACTGCTACCAGCTGGGCTCGGCCAGGCAAAGGCCCTGTGGGGACCTGAAAGGGGTGTCTGTCCTTCTTCAGGGCTGCTCCTTCGTATTGTGAGGAGTTCCTCAGTGGCTGGTCTATACCACCTTCACTTACACAACTGTTGAGAACTTAAGTCACATTAAGTGGAGCACAGGGACCAGAATGAGAAAAGTGAGAGTCTCAGTTAGCTCTGTGCCACCAAAAGCCACATCTCGGTGAGTGAGGCAGATTATCTGATCATCTCACCAAGAGCTAGCTTCTGCCTCATCCTTTCTGCCAGTGGACAGGAAATCTGATAATGGATGGTCTTCTTCCTCCTTGGGGCCTTAGTGAGGGTTGGGGGAAACCCCAGGATGCTTGATAGTCAGCACCCACCATTTCATTTATCACACCCATTAACCAGATGAGAACACTGAAGCTCCAAAGGGCAAGGGATATGGTCAGGGTCCCACAACCAGAAAACGAACCTGTAGGGAGAGGGCTCCCTTATCAGTCATGGCTTTCAGAGACTCCAGAGCAGGACTAAAGGGGAGAAACAGAGAGGGGGATGTCACAAAAGGATGGGAACTAGTCCTCTTGGGGAGAGTTTACCTCACAAGACCTGCAAATATATCCCAGCCTCAGACTCTGCCCACCTAGAGACCAGGTGGGAGAAAATGTTTCTGCCCCTGACTAGCTATGGGCATCATTTCCCCCTTTGGCCTCAATTTGTTCAGCCTTAAAATTGGGCCCAGGGATCATGATAATCACTAAATTCAAGCTCTAAACTTCCACGTTTAAAAATTACACCATTATCTTCCCAAAACTCAGCCCTAACTGCATCACTCCCCTGCTTAAAAGTTTTCTCATGGCGGGGCGCCTGGGTGGCTCAGTCGGTTAAGCATCTGCCTTCGGCTCGGGTCGTGGTCCCGGGGTCCTAGGATCGAGTCCCGCATCGGGCTCCCTGCTCAGTGGGAAGCCTGCTTCTCCCTCTCCCACTCCCCCTGCTTGTGTTCCCCCTCTCTCTGTGTCTCTCTCTGTCAAGTGAATAAATCTTTAAAAAAAAAAAAAGTTTTCTCATGGCTCCCTATGGCTTGACCTGAGCCTGGCAGGCAAAGCCCTTTGTGGTCTGGCCCCTACTAAGCTCTCCAGCCTTGACATTCCTTCCACATCCCCCCAGAGTCCAGCCATGCTGGTTGACTCCCCCTTCCCATGGGTTCTACACACTCTCCCCCACCTCTGTGACTTGGACCCTGAATGCCCAGATAGGTCCCTTTGCATGAAATGTTTCTCTTTGCCTTATCTGTCTGACAAACCCCTGCTCATACTGCAAAACCCAGATTAAGTGTCACCTTTGTGAAGCCTACCCTGATCTGCCACACAGAAAGAATCCCTCTCCCATTTGAGGTCCCTCAGGCCCCAAGCCTTCCTCCACCACAACCCAGTTCTGTCCCATAGTTTATGAGAATTACCATTTATATGGTGAGTGAATTATGACCTATTTCCTCCATTGACCTGACAATTCCTTGACAGCAGGAGCTGTGTCTTATTCATGGCTCACCCACAGGAGGTGCTCAATAAATGTTCAATAAATAAATTATCTAGTAAGTAAAGTAATCCCTAAAAAAACCTGTCTGCAGTCTCTAACTCTTTATGGGTTTCTAGACAATGTGAGCCCTCTCTGGGCCTCAGCATCCCCACCTATAAAATTGCAAGGCTGACCCTGCTGGCTTCTGAGGGCATGACCCATCTCTGCCCACAAGCCGTGATAACTCAGAAACCTCAGTGAAGCCACCAGCTCACTTAAGAGCTAGTTAGCTAATGAGGAAATTAGGACACAGAAAAGTTAAGAAATCTCTGAGATAACACAGCATCTAATGTGTTGGCCAAATCTTCACCCCGTCATTATTGAGTTTCCTCTGAGCTTACTACTCAGATGCAAAACCATGCCTAGATAACCACATCAGGGAAGAGCATCTCAGGCTCCCTGTGAACTTGGGAGGGAAGGTTAATGAAGGCTAACATCCTTCTGGCCTCTGCCTTTCAGGATACCCCAGTGGATGGCCTATCTGAATGCCAGGAATGAGATTTTCCAGTGGCTTTCTTGGAGCTGCTGGTCTAGAAAGATACACTTTTCCCAGAACTACTTATGGCAGCTGAGTAGGGGTGGGGAGCGGAGGTGCCCTTTGCATTCAGCTGGCAGAATGTGTCAAAACACAGGACCAAAACTGCAAGAAAGGCACAGATGGAATGCGAACCCACCCTGCAGACCCCAAGGCCCATCCTGGATCCAAAGTCCCACCCAGGACTGTAGGCAAAACCTTTGCTCTCTCTGACCCTCACCTTTCTCATCTGGAAATTGGGGGACAGAGCCATTCATCAGGCTGACAGAGAACCACCGGAGCGAATGACAACGTAGGGTCCTTGTGCAGCCAGCTGGGGCTGGAAGCCAACCAACAAAAGGCAATAACGTGCCTAACTGTCCTCCACGCAGAGCTGGCACAGCTGCGCTTAATGACGCCAGCATCCCCTCGCACATGCCCAAGGGGGCACATGGAATTGAGGTCCTCCAAGCCCTTGGGAATAATAAGAGTCATAAAATTAGGCAATATTTGTATAGCTTTTCCTGGGCCCCATGGTCTCCCAGGCACTGAGTCATTATTCCTGAGTCTGGGAGGTGGGTGCTCCCACTATGTCCATTTTTTGGGTGAGGAAAAATGTGCAGAAATGGGAAGACCCCTGCATAAGGTCGTGCAGCTGGATGCTTGGCTCTGCCTCTGGGCTCCCTGATAAGCCTGGATACTGCCCTGAGCACCCAGGGAGGGTGGTGGCCTGCAGTCAAGGTAGGTCCTGAGGCAGGATTTGTCCTGACCTGAGATGGGGCATCAATCACCTCCTTCTTCCCACTTCTCCATCTCCCAGCAAGCCAACAGCCAACTGCCGCCAGGAAAGGACAGGGTTAATCTCATTTGAGCCTTCAAAAAAAAAAAAGACCCCAACCTGTCAGGTCTTGTTTAGAAACCTGAATATGCTGAAAATATTGACAAAGCAAGGGGGCTGCATCCGTGAGAAGATTCTCTGCGAAAGGGGCGATGCTAATCCAATGTGACAGGGGTATTTTTATCTTAGGCCAGAAAAGCAGAGAGTGCAAATTGCTCTTCTGGGGGTCAGCCAGGCGGGTGCAGGCTCGGGAAGCCCTCTGTGGGGGCTGCCGTGGGGTGAGCGCTGGGTTTCTCTCCCCCACCAGCTCTATTTCCCTGGAATTGTTTATCAGAAGACCGGGGCTTGATGACTCGGCTCTTACAGTCACAGCGTGTTGGAAGCACAGACTCTAGGAGCATCGGGAATTCATTATTTGATCCAACCTTGTCATTTCTCAAGTGGGCAAACTGAGGCTGGAGGAAGAGAGTGAAGCCTTGATTCTATCAACTGTCAATCAGAGAACATTGGGTAGAACCTGCATGACGGAGCTGCTCCCCTCCCACCCCCGTGACTAGGGATTTAGAAAGGCAGCTGTGGCTCCCGTCATGACTCTGATTCGGATTCAAGTCCCTGCTGTGTGGTCCAGGGCCAGTTATTTAAGCTCGTGTGTGTCCTCGGTAAAACGAGGACAATAACCCCTAAACCCCATAGCGTTGTGGGGACAATTACACAAAGGAAATGTAGGTGCACCCATTCAGCTCTTTGGTTGCATGGACAAGCACAGACTCAGGGCAGCTTAACATCCAAAAACTCAGTTGAAAGGACACGGGGACAGCTCACCGCTATTTACCCAAAAGAAGAGTCAAAGTCCCAGGAGAGGATCTGATTGGCTGAGTTTGGGTCTCAGGCCCGCCCTTTATTCCAGTTGGGCAGGGCTACTGATTGACAGCCCACTAAGCCAATAGAAAAGGGCAGTTACCCAGAAGCAAACCAGTGGACAAACTGTACAGAAAGGGGTCCGTGAACTTGAAGAGACCTGTGTGTATTGGAGTTTATCGTTCTGGACACTAAGTTCTGCCCTTTCAGGAATGAGGTCCAACTTCCCACCTCCTGTGACATGGAGACATGGTGACTGCAGGCCCCCCTCGGATGGGAAGGTCTGGCTTCAGACTAACTGGGTCACGCTGAGTGTTGCTTCAGCCCTCCAAGCATTCAGTTGGGACAGAGAGTCACTCAAGTGGCTCATCAAACAGGAGGGAGAAACAAGTGGTCAGTTCAGCCAAACAAGTGTTCGATTTAGTCAGACAAGCTCAGCCACTGCCCTAGAGGGTCATTTATTTTCACGAAAGAGTGTTTGATTCTTATTGACTGAACTGGGTGTGTCAGACAGACACAGCCCATGACTCAGCCTAAGGGGGTAGGGGTGGGGCAGAGATGCTGGGGAATGCTGCAGAATCTGGTGCTTCATCACCCAGGTTTCCAGCAGCCCCAGATAAGAGCTTAGCAGGCACTCACCCCAAGGCTTAATTCCCCTTGCATGAAATCCTAGCAATATTGCTTATAAGTATGGACTTCCGAGCACCCATTCTGCCCCTCCCAAGCCGTGTGACTTTGGGCAAGTCCCTTCACCTCTCTGACCCTCTTTTCAACTAAGTAAAAGTTTTTCAAGCACTTTCTTGGAGTGTGTGCATGTGTGTGTTTGGGGGGGCGGTGCTCCAGAAGCATTGTAAGACATACGTAGGGCTGTGGAATAAACTGAAAATCTATGTACAGTCCTCGAAATTCTGAATTTCATGTGGGAACTCTCGTCATGAGTTTCCTCTTTCTTCGTATGCTGTGTTTGTGGGTTTGATTTTGTTATGTTTGTGCCAATATTGTCCAAGATATTTTATGGGTTAGTTGCAGACTTTTTTTTTTTTTTGGCACATTTATTTTCTCTTTTATCTCTGTCTATATTTTTTCTACCAACTTGCCAGAACTTCTTTGTTTTAGAGTAGTTCCATTTTTATAAAAGCTTGATTCTAAGTGTAAAATGGGTTATTCTTTTCTTCTGAAAAATCGGTCTTTAAGGACCTCAGCGATGCATAAAAACATTTCCCCCACTTAACAATTTTCTCAACTTCCAAGGAATACTGAAACGCCTTTTAGTCACTGCTGCCCACCCTCCCAAGCATGGCTCCCAACACCTCCCACCACTGTCAGCAATTTGGAGTGGGTTTTTTCAACACTTCTGTGGACTTACATTGACATACTTTACATATATTTCCTTATTTGTTCTCATAGAAAGTGAACAGTCATCCCCACATAATATCCTGCCATTTCCTTTCTTTGCTCAACATTACGACTTGGAGTTGGTTAACCATGGCTGTGTGCAGAGGACTACCTCTTCCTTTTTTCTGTTGCCATTCCCCCTTGCTGGGCATTTAGGTTGTGACCAAATTTTGCCATAACAAATAATACCGTAAATACCCTCCCTGTCCATTTCCCTTGGGCACACATACGCAAGTGTTTCTGTTAGGTTCTTGATTGGAGAATAGGGGTACTCCTTACCAAGGATTTCAAAGCTTTTTCTTGATGTTTTGTTTGTTTTTAAAACAACCCCTATTTTTTTTTTAAGATTTTATTTATTTATTTGTCAGAGAGACAGTTAGCACAAGCAAGGGGAGCAGCAGAGGGAGAAGCAGGCTCCCTGCTGAGGAAGGAACCTGATGTGGGACTCGATCCCAGGACCCCGGGATCATGACCTGAGCTGAAGGCAGACGCTAAACCGACTGAGCCACCCAGACGTCCCAAAGCAACCCCTATTTTTAAAAACCATGCTATTGAGATATAATTCATACCCAAGAAGAGTCATCCATTTCAAGTATGCAGTTCAGTGGGTTTTGGTATATTCGCAGATTTGTACAACCATCACCAAATCTGATTTAAAAACAATTTCTTCACCCTTCTCCCAAAGAAACCCCAGACCCATTAGCAGTGACTCCTTGACTCCCTCTCCCTTCAGCTCCTGACAACCATGAGTCTACTGTCTGTGTCTATGAATTTGCCTCTTCTGGGCATGTCATGTATGTGTGGTCTCCTACGAAAAGAGATGTGTGGTCTCCTGTGACTGGTTTCTTTCCCTGAGTGTAATGGCTTTGAAATTCATCCATGTTGTAGCATGTGTCAGGACATCGGGCCTTTTTATCATCAAATAATCAACTCCCCCCTTTTGACAGCTTATTCGCCACCAGGCATGTGGTGTTAATCCTCACAGAAAGCCCATGAAGGGTCACTAGTATGATTGTCCCTGTTTTACAGATGAGGAAGCCGGGGCTTGGAGACGTGCCGCGACTTACCGCCCATCACACGGGAAAGTAACCAGCAGAGCTGGAGAAGGCACCCAGGGGTTTCCTTAGCTCCCAAGCCTGTGTCCTTGTAGCTGAACCACACCGCTACCATAAGAAGCAAGAAGGGAAAGTGGAAAGTGTCTTGTGGGCTCAAGGTGCAGCTCACCGGCTGCCCCTGGGTCACTGTCATGAGCGCTGACGAGTGCGCTGTGCGGCTGGACAGAGTGAGCTGGACTATTTACCCAAGGCCAAGGGCCCCCGGCATTGCCAAGGTCCAGGCTCCTCTGCAGCTGGCTGTTTGCGCAGGGTATCAGGTTCCTCCTTCTCTCTCTCTCTCTCTCTCTCTGTCTCAGCACCTCATCTAGTGGTTTTTCTCTCCAATCCTAATTTCTCAACTTCTAATCTTTGGGGGTGGTTTCATCAGGTCAGGATGTTACCTCTTTGTTAAGACCAAATGCCAAGTAAGTGATTAATGGGTTGTGAGTCCAGTCTGAAGTAGGTTTTCCCATGAGTAGAGCAAATCTTGCTGCCTGAAATGGTCAGGACTCCACTCTCCAAAGTCCTACAACTCTCCGCTCCCTGGGGTGTCTGGAGAGTTCACAACTGAAACCACTTAGTGGGGACAACAATAATAGAACCAACTTCCTTCTTGGGAGGGGCTTTCACTTCCTCTTCGGACCTCCTCCTCGTAGCCCAGTGGGCTGGAGGTTTGGAGTCTCTTTTCGTAGGAGACTAAGGCTTGAGGCCACACAGCAAGAAGGGTCTAGGCTTGGAGCCTGGGGCCGTGGGACCTGGGTCAGCCCCTGCCACACCAGCTCATCGCTGGTCCCATCCTGCATGCCTCATGTCCCAACCTGCTCCCTGGGACAACGCAGTACCCCATTGCAAGTTAAATAAAAGCAGCTTTCTACCTTTTCAAAATTAGGAACAGAGGTATGGGGCCAGAATTTACTTCTGTATAGTGTTTGGAGGCTCCACTCCAACTCTTCTGTACCTTGCTGTGTGGCCTGGGAAGAGTTGTTCGCCCTCCCTGAGCTCAGCAAGGGGTCTTCTTACTCCTGGGATTGTAGGAGATGTAAGTTGGGCCCAAACATCTCATTTCTGAGGGACGCAACAAGAATTGAGAAAGGCCCCAGGGACACACCCTGGCTCCTGGTCCTGATATGGGCAACTGGCACCCTGAATCCTGCCAATCAAGGCTCTGGGGTTAGCCCAGGCTTGAACAAGTCTCTCCCCCCACCCCCAGAGGTCACTTACTCACTCAACAAACATTTGGTAAGCTGGTGGGTGGAGGGAGATGGATGCCCACACGTGGTCCTGCTTCACGGCAGGCGGTGACGGTGCCCTGTGTGTGAGGTGAAAGAAGTCCTGCTTGGATGGGCTCCAGGAGGAGGTGGCCTTTGGGAAGGGTGCAGAGCCTGGGTGAAACTTCGAGAGGTGGAGAGGGGAGGAAATCCCAGGCAGAGGGTGAAGCTCGAGCAAAGGCCCAGAGGCAGATAACCTCAGGGTGTGTGTGGGGCCAGCGGTGTGCCAGGTGAGGCTGGACGGTGCAGATGTGTACAATGCAATTGGAGGGTAAGTTGGGCCAGATCTGTAGGGTGTTGAATACCAGGCGAAGAGCTCGCCTTGGCCCTGAGGTATTTCGGCAGGGAGTGGCCCATGCAGACAGCTCCTCAGAAGGCTCCCTTTGGCCCCACAGCTCCCCTCATCATCACAGCAGCCCCATGAGGCCTGGGATGTGATTTCTGCTTTCACAGAAACAGAAACCGAAGCCCCACCAAGGGGAATTAAGTGCTCCCAGTCCCAGAGCTAAGGGGCATTGTGAGGGCAGAGCTGCAGACAAGATGGTCGCATCAGTTTTTCCATCTGTAAAATGGACACATTGGGACGGCCCTTCCCAATCAGGCACTCGGCTCTCTGCTCCCCACCCCTGGGCCACCCAGATCCTAGCCCCAGACGGGCCACCCGTTGAAAGGTCACGCCTGTGCCTTGACATTTTCCATAAGTCCCCTGTCCTAACACCCCTACCTCACCCATCCCACCTCAGGGGAGTCTGGCCCCGCCCTCCCTGGGCTCCCTCATGCCAGACACTGCTCATCTGTCATTAGTCACCAGTTGGTAGAAAAATTGAGGCCTTCAAATACCCTATCATGGTCCCACCCACTACTGCCCTGCCTTCCCCCGTCCTCCCAGCTCAGCCATCCAGGGCCATCTCCGGCCTGGGGGTCCCTTGTCCTTGGGGAATGGCAGAGCCCAGCCAGGGCCTGGGAGCCCAGCTGTGCTGTGTGACCTCGGGTGGTTTACCCAACCTCTCTGAACCTTATTCTTTTCTTCCTTTCCTTCCTTCTTTCCATTCTTCCTTCAGCTCTCTCTGACTCATCCCTCCCTCTCTCATGCCACAAATATTAATTGAACTTACACCAGACACCATGGCTCAGGAGCATGGGCCACTGCCCTCGGAGGCCTCACTTGCCAAGAGCTGTAGGACTGAACATGACCCAGGCCCCTGAGACCCCACCCCTGGGGGGTCGGGTGGGATAGGACTGCCTTCTGAACCATGGGAGCACAGGCTTTTGAATCAAGCCCGGGTTCCAAGCCCCCACTTCCTGACTGTGTCACCCTGGGCAAATCGCTTCACTGCTCTGAGCCCCAGTTTCCTTATTTAACAAATGACAAGACCCATATTGTGAGATTTAAATGCCATATCTGGCTGGTAAGGAGTTATTCAAAAGTTCTAAAACTTCACCTTTGTCCCTACCTTGAGGCTTGGAGATCCTTTTGGAGGCAAAGGACTGATCTCTCTAATGGCTTAGGCATTAGACCCTGGGTACAAGACTTATCTGGGATGTAGGGCGTTCTTCTGAGCATCTCTACCCTGAACATTCTACATTGTCTGCAACCTGCTTTACTTACACATAAAGACTGTCCCTTTTATGGGGGAGGGGAGTCCAGATTCTTGATGGCATCATCATTAAGAAGTTTTGGGTAACATTTATTGAGCACTTATTATTGTGCAGGGTACTGAACAGATATTATCTCTAATCCCCAGAGGTGGGGGTCCTTTTTATACCCATTTTGTAGAGGAGGAAACTGAGGCTCAGAGAAGTCTAGTAAATTACCCAGAGTCACACAGCCAAGAGTGACCTCAGATGCTCCCCATCCCACCATTGCATGGCACTTCTCCTGCATAGGATGAGAAAGGCCCTGCCTACACTCTTTGAGGACCTTGAGCCTATTATCACCCTCTCTGGGTCTCTGTTTTTCCTTTAGTAAAATGGAGTTTTGAATCCTTACATGTCCCAGAGGGTTTCCCAGCCCCTCTGAACAGATATGAAAACTGAAACCCAGAGCTGGGGGGCAAGGGCCCCCTGGTCACCAGGTGAAATCCACGTCTTTAGGCTTAGCCTGGGCACTGGCCCCTGCCTGACATTTCCTGGAAGCCAGTCCTGACCCTGACTGGCCCTCGATTGCTCAAGTGACTGCATCACTCAGGTGACCATGGTTCTCTGGAAAGGGGAGAGGAAGGAAGCAGAGACAGCTGAGTTGGGGACAGGCCCGGGGCTCTGTGGTAAGCCCCATACTAGGAACAACCTGGTGGGTATTCTAATAAGACTCACATGGGTTCCTGTCCTCCAGGGAGTTCCCAGAGGTTACAAGGGAAATTAGTAGCAAGGAAAGAAGCACCTATCATTTCCAAATGGAAAAGAATGGACAAAAGCAAAATGCACCCTTTCAGTTGGGGCAGGGCCAACCCTTGTAGAAACGTACATCTTGCAGATCTCCTTTTGCACAGCCTGACTGGCCCCAGGCCTCCTGTTTCTCTTTGAGGTCCCTGTCCCTCAGGGCCAGGTTTTGGAACACTGGCATCTTTGTTCCAAAACTCAGGGACCCCGGTTATCAAGTGCTCATTACATACTAGGTGCTCAACCTCAGTCAATTTTGGTAGAGTCTTACTCCAGGCCTGTAAGGGAAGAATTCTTGCCCCCATTTTGCAGAGGAAAAACTGAGGCCTGGAGAACCAAAATACCTACCCGTGGCCACACAGCTAGTCAGCGTCAGAGTGGGAACTCAAAACCGGGTTTCTTGGCTGATGTCCACTCACCCTGCTTCTTCCTCTGAGCTCTTGCTAGCTGCAGGAAACAGTTTTTATAACAACATCTGTAAAGTGGGGGGCAATTACAAGGTTCGCTCACAGGGTTATATTTTACAAGTCAGCACTGGGTTATGAGTTTTCTCACTAAGACCCCAGGCAGGGCCCATTGGGCCCAGGGACAAACATCCACGAAAGCAACATGGTTTATTCCTTGCACTGTGTTACACAGGAATGGGAATGAAGGCCAGTTTGGTAGCTCAGATCCATCAATAGATACAGAACTTGTTCCAGAAAAAAACTGGGGGAGGCCTACAGGCCCCAGTCTCTCCAGGGACCCTTTCTGCTCAAGCCTCATGGTGGGTAAGAAGCGTAGGAAGCTGGGGAAACAGAGAGACCAGGATGGGCACAGCCAGGGTGCTGGGTTCCGGGGCTCAGAGGATGAGTCCCTAGAAGTTCGGCTTTGGTCCTTTCTGGCACACAGCGGATCTGCAAGGAAGCTCAGTGGAGGGAGAGGGTAGGAGAGAGGAGGGAGGGATGGGTGGGTGAGTGGATGAATGGATGGATGGATGGATGATGAGGGGGACTGAGGGATGGGTGGGAGAGGCAGATTATCAGAGCTGGGCTACAGGAAGAGATGGGGGTATATCTGTCTTTGTGAGCATGCCTGTGTGTCTGCACATGAATCCGTGTCTGCGTGTGGGTCCCTCTCAGAGTATCTGCAGGTTCGTGCGTCCACGGGTGCCCCAATCTGCTTCTGTGTCCACACCTGATGATGGGTCCGTGTCTGTGAGGTCTGTCTGTGTGTCTTCGAGCTGGCTGCATCTGGACACCTGCTGATCCGCGAGTGGCTGTGGATGGGGACCCGTCTCTCTGTGTCGGGCTGTATCAATGTCCTGGCATGTCTTTGTGATTTTAATCTGATTTTGCATCCATGTCACTGGGTCTCTGTGTCCAGGTTCATCTTCTATATCTGTTGGAGTGTGTGTGTGTCACTGAGTGTCCATGTCCCAATGTCTCTGATTGTGTGTCCGTGTCTGCTCCATCTGTATCTGTATTTGAGTGAGAGAGAGAGAGAGAGAGAGAGAGTGTGTGTGTGTATGTGTGTGTGTGTGTGTGTGTTCTTGATCCGGGGTAGACCTGACTACGGATCCGTGTCTGTGGATCCAGGTAAGCTGTGTCCTGGCGCAGCTCTGTGTCTGTACCTGCCTGTGTCTATTTCCGCGCCTCGGTGTCTCTATTACCCGAGGTCTGATTATGTGTCCAGGTGTGTCTGTGGGTCCTGGTCTCCTTGTGTCTCCCTGTCCATTGCGGTCCCAGCCTTGATGTCTGTCCGCTCCTGCAGGGGGCGCCCTTGCGCAGCGGCTGCTCCCTCCCTCCCTCTGGCTCCTGCCCCTGGGGGCACCCTAACTAGCGGAGAGCAGACAGCGGGCCCAGCCTGGGCAAAGGTGGCCCCACCATGTCCCCGCCTTCCGGCGCGGCCCCGCCCCCTGCCCGCCCAAAGCTGCTATAAGTTCATGGCTCTCTCAGCTTCAGCAGTGCTTGCCTTCAGTGGTCGCACTTGGAGGGTCCAGCCACACTGGTCAGAGGAGGAGCCACCGCCACCACCTGACCATGGCCAAGGGTGAGTATCAGGGGCAGCGTTGCCACCACGCAGGCGCCCTGCCCCTGGCCATCCCTCCTGGTCGCAGTGGTCCTGCCTGGGCCATGGGGGAGGGGAGGAAACACTTGGCCAGGGGCTCAGTCCCTAAGTCCCCCAGTTTGGGAGCAACAGGAAGGCCGGGCTGGGTGAGGAGTGCCTGGTTCCCAGTCCTGGCCCAACTTGGGCCCTTACTTTCCCTATCCCCAGGGCATAACCATTAACCCCTGCCTCCCTGGATCAGATGAGGCAATGGAACGTGAAAATGTGTGGTAAACTGTAAAGTCCTGGACTAGTGGACCATTGTCACTTGTCCTCAGTCAATTAGTGGGGCTGCGTCCCATGAAGCTGTGCAGAGGGGTCTGTCCAGCCTCCGAACACTTAGCTTTGGTTAGTCCCTGCCAGCTGGGAAGAGGTATGCACGTTCTCCTTAGTGGTACCTGGGAGACTGCTTGGCCCCGGGGCCAGAGAAGAGGTTCCAGCACCCTATGGGGACTGGGCTGAGAGCAGACAGGTTCTCTAAGGTCCCTCCAGCCCTCAGGTTCTGCAACTCTGGTCTTTGGCCTCTTGTGGATTCTCAGTTTCCCCTCCTGCAAAATGGACAGCACTGTGGCTCTTGGTACATCGGTGAGGGCCAAAAGGAGTAGAGAAGGGGTCTGATTAATTTCTTACCTGCTCTGCCCACTACGCACGCACACACGCACACGGTGGCCGCCCTTCTGTCCCAGGGGAGGGATTTCTGCAATGGAGGATGTCATTGCTCTAAGACCACTGTGCCCTGTGTCCCAACTCTTGGGTCAAGTCCATTTGGAGATGGCCTCTGCACACTGTAGCCCCTGGAAGGAGGTGCGGGGAGAGGGAATGTGAAGAGGGAGGTGGGGCACGTGGAAAAGGGAAGAGAGGGATGAACCGTGGACCTGCCTGACTTGCTGTGTGACCTCGGGCCAGCTTTGTCCCTATCTGGGATCTGGCTCCCCAACACATGGGATCGAAAACCGGCTCAGGGCTGGCTGTGATGGGTGACCTAGGTGGCCACTTGTCCCCAATGCATTTTCCCATCCCTGTCCCCAAGAGAGGCTCCGTGGGGCTGGGGGACCCTGGAGGTGCCGGTTGTGATGAGCCACCCACCTTATTACCACAGTGGCCACTTCTACAGGGGTCCCACTGGCCTGGAAGATCTCGGCTCCTTTCTCAGTGCAGAAATCCTATGATCCTAGAACTCAGTGTTTCTGCGCCTTTGGAGCTGGGCATGATTTCTGGAAATCCTTCGTCAGACAATAACCCAAGAAAGCACCCCACCTGCCCCAGCCCAGGAAGTGACCATCTCTCTAGGGTCTCCCAGGCGGACCATGGGCCGGGGCGGGGTGGGGGGGTTGTCTCAACTGCTTAAGCTTTCTGGAATAGAAGTTTCCAAAAACAACGTTTCCTCACCCCAGCAGGCCAGCAGGAAGTTCTCCCTGGTGGTGTGGAGGTCTCTCCTGCCCTGAGTGCAGAGGGGGTCAGCTTCCTCAGGCTTCCTCCCACGCTCAGAACACAGGGGTGGGAGGGAGGGGAAGGAAGGAATGGGGGAGATGGTGAACAAACCCTGAGCTGTGAGTGAGATGGTTTCCAGCCGCGGGCTCCAGACTCCACAGCCCTGGATTCCAATCCCCACGCCACCGCTTGCCGTGGGACCTGGGGCCACAGAATATCTCCCTCTGCACAGTCGAGTCCTCACAGTCGGACTCTACCCATGTGGGTGGAGAGGCTGTGAGGTTTAAGTGGAGATGAGCCGTGTCAGGGCCGTCCTTCAGCAGTCACTGGGCACTTTGGGATCTTCCACAGCAGAAGGCAGGGGACGTGGGTCGATGTCCCCGTGGAAGGATCCACTTGCTGGGTGACTTGGGCAAATCCCTGCCCCTGGCCTCAGCTGGACCACATACTCTCCAAGGACCCCGCAACGCGGAGAGTCTGCCTTGCCCACTCTCCCCATGCTACGGTCTTCCTAATCGTGACCTTGAGCTTGCCAAGATTTATGAGGTTTGCGCTTCCCTCAGACCTCCACCCACCCACCACCCCTGCCTCCGCCCTGGTCTTCAGCTCCGTCCGAAACTATAAATAGAGATTTCACATATCAGACTTCTGCCCTGAGCCAGGCCTTGGGGAAACGGTGCCCAACACCCTGTCCTAGTCCTCACATCAGTCTTTTGAGACTTCAGAGGAGGTCCAGAGAGGGAGAGAGACCTGCCCAGGGTCACACAGCACACAGTGGAACCAAAATGTAGGTCCAGAAGACTCCAAAGCCCCTGTCATTTTAAAAACATTTTTATTATGGCGAATACTGAACGTACATCAAAGTAGAGAGAAGTTTCGTTTTTTAAAAAATCAGGATCCAAATGGGCCGAAATGTCTCTTAAGTTTCTCTTAACCTATAGTTTCCCCCTTCAACGATTTTTTTTTCCTTGCAATTTATTTGTTAAGGAAAGTGGATCCTCTGCCTATTGTTTCCCAGAGTGTTTGTTTCTGTCTTGCATCCTGGTTCTGTGTGGAACATGTTCCTCAGTCCTCTGTATTTCTTGTAAATCGAAAGTTGAAACCAAAAGGCAAAGCCTGTGTAAATAACCTACACCAAATACTGCTCCCCACCTCGTTTTTACCTAAAGAACCCTTTAATAAGGACAGAACAGCTCGTGTTGAAGGAAGCAGGTAACGTGCCAGGCACTGTGCTGAGCGGTTCACAACAGTCCTGGGGACAGATGAGGGGAAAGCGACACCCGGAAGGAGGACTTGCCTGAAGTCACACTGCTGGAAGGTGGCAGAGACCTCTCCCAACACTCCACAGTGGGCATGACCTTGTGATTGAGAGTTGGGGACATCTGGCCCAGCTAGCCCCAGGGTGGCAGGGCGGGGCAGGGGATTGGGAGGGGGTAGAGAGGGCTGGCTCCCAGATGACCCTGGGTGTCCCCACATCCAGGGAGCTCCGGGGTCACAGCTGGCTGAGGGAGGCCACCATGGCTCACATCCCTCCCACTGTCTCCGTAGATCTGGTTCTGAAGAAATGTGACCTGCAGCTGGAGGTCAACGGCCATGACCACCACACAGCTGACTTGTGCCGGGAGAGACTGGTGGTGAGGCGGGGCCAGCCCTTCCGGCTGACCCTGCACTTCGAGGGCCGAAGCTACGAGGCCAGCACGGACAGCCTCACCTTCAGTGCAGTGACCGGTGAGATCCTCCACCACCCCCGCGCCCTGACCTGCTGTGTTCCGTGATTTCATAGCCCCCTGACAACGGGGCACGGGGCTGCAGGGAGTTCCTATCGGCCACTAGCTCTCTGTTACAGATGAGGTAACTGAGGCCCAGAGCGTGGAGGGATGATGCCCCAGGCCACCCAGCCTCGTAGACAAGTGGGCTGGATGCCTGAGTTCTGAAAACCTGTTGTCACCGAGGGGTGGGGCTCAGCTTCCTACCGCAAGGTCCATCAAGGTCCTGCCCACTCTTCCCCACAGTAGAACAGCTTTCAACTCTTATCAACAGCTACTTCCCCAAATCTACATAACCCGATCAGGCCTCTGGACTCAGGTCCATATCGGGTCTGGGTGGTGGAGAGAACCCAGCTGGCTCTGTCTCTCTGAGAGGGTAATTTTGTGTTCCCATAGTTCCTTCTCCAAGCCTCGGGAGGCTGCCTTAGGCTCGGGGGCTGACAGACAGACCTGGGTTCTGGTGCAGACTGAACTGCCTACCCGCTGTGTGACCTTGGACAAGTTGCTTAGCCTCTCTGAGCTCGCGTTTTATCCTGTGTGAAGCACTCCTGGTGGAGGGTTGTTGGAGCCGAAGGTTCGGACATGGGGGAGTGCCTTGTAGACGTTAGCCGCGGTTCCTGCTCTTGTTCCAGGGGGGTCCAGCGATGGGTGAAAGGACATTGAGGCCCCAGACACCCCACCCCCAGATGCCCAGTGCCCAATCTTATTGGCTTGCCATTCCTGGGAAAGGAGCCTTGAATGCCGAATCTCTGGATTTGCCCTCGGGTGGGAACCACTCCCTTGAGGTCAGCTAGGGGCCACCTGGCTGGGACTCTGCTAAAGGGTGAGAAAGGCCAGTTCTTTCTGAGATCTATAAGGTCAGAGAGAGCTGCCAACAGGCTGAGGCCCGTATTTACGTGGCAGCCCTTTGATAAGGCTTATCACTGTGCCTACAGACTGGCCACGGATATCCACTCCCTTGCCTTTCCTCCTCCTCCCTCCCCTTCTGGCAGGGATACACCCACTATCCAGGGTTGGCCCTCCTCACATGCAGCCAGCACCTTTAGGGCCTGTTTTAACTGACCCGAGGAGGCTTCAGGAGCTTCTGATCTTTCTAGCCTCAGTTTCCCTCTCTGTAAAGTGCAACGTTGTAGTTCTAACAGGATACCCTGGGAAGAGTCAGGCTTGTGATGATGAGAATCACAGCACCTACAGAGCACCCACTGTATGCATGCTCATCCTAAATCCTCCCATCTTGGAAGCATAATGAGACCCCGTTTTACAGATGAAAATACTGAGGCTCAGAAAGGTCGAGTTACCTGCCCAGGTCACACAGTGAGTTAGGGACAAAGCAGGATTCAAACTCCATCCTCAGTGTTGAGGTTTTCCTTGCTGTGAGCTGACAGCAGACACATTGACCTATTCACCACAAGGGCCAGCCAGGCCTCGGTTTGTTCCTCTGTGAAATGGAATGGTAGAGCCGTTGCCAGAGGGGGCTACCTGTGACTTCCACCTTCTTTCTCTTCTTTCTTAAGGCATCCCCTTTCTTCTCCTCCCTCCATCTAGGCAGCCTGGGGCTAGGTAATTAGGCCCTAAGGTCAGGGTTGGGTGGGCAGCTGATCTTCCCACCCCAGCAACTAATCTCTGTTCTCCAGTTTGCAGCGACTTACCTCAAACCCTAGCCAATCTGCCCTGATCACCTCCAGAGCCCCGGCGGGCAGTCTGGGAAGGCACTCTATCTCTGGATGCACATAGCTTCCCTGTTTGAGTTACCAAGAACTCCGATGGACTGGGGAAGCCTGAGGGACAATACCAGGAAGCCAGGCCTTTCACCTCAAGGCCTGGCTTGGATTAGCACCCAGCCCTGGGCCTGGCCTGGCCACCCTGCTCCTGTGCCAGAACAGTCTAGCATGTGATCGGTCTGTCCTACCTCTTTAGGGAAACTGAGGCCCAGAGAGGGGAGAGTGCCAGAGAAGGTCACTCAGTGAGCAGACTATGTGGCCTGACCCTATAAATACCGAGATGCTGGGTATTTCGTGCAGGTGGTTGGAGACCTGACAGGCTCTGTTTTGGAGTACAGACCACAGTAGACAAATAACATTCTTACTATGGGAATAAAGCTCTGCTTCCCTCCAAGAGGGGGCCAGGGTTTGGAGGGTGAGTGGGGTGGGACTGAGGTCAGCCTGAAGTAGTGAAAAGAACTTTTATGAGGCTGATAGAGGGCTTTCCTCCAGAAGTTTCCCCTCATCCACTCCCCCTCCCCGCACCCCCGCCAACCATGGTCTAGGAGAGTCCCCAGGACTCCCGACTCTCCAGGTCATTTAGGCCCAGAGGGGTCCCTAAAGCATCTCTGGCCCCACAAAGAGTACCACGTGGAATGGCAGCCAATGAATTTTCGGAGCCGGCCCACATGAGCAGTGGCTGGACCAGGGGGGACAGCCTGTCCTCATCCCCCCCAAGCCCAGGGCCCCTTGGAAGAAAGGGGTATGTGTGTGTGTGTGTGCACGGCTGCCCCAGGGTGGAGAGAAAGGGAAATGTGTTTCCTGACCTGTCCTTGAGGGTGGTATGTCAATAATGACAGTAACCGTGGGCCCTAGCCCGGGCTGTTACTATGGTGACCAAACCATTGATTGTCCAAACAGGGACATTTCTGAGAATGAAAGAGCACCATGAAGAATTATGCTGGGGCCACGGCTGTAAGCTGGGACTGTCCCAGGCAGACTGGGCCATATGGTCTCCCTGACTTGGTCCCTTTCAGACTCAGTTTCCCTATCTGTAAAGTGATTCAGTTGAACGAGGCAATTTCTACATTTCACTCCAGTCCTCAAAATCTGTTGTTTGGCCTGAGGATTCTGACTTGTAATGGTCCCTTTTGGTGACATGGAGGAATGCTCACGTATCCTGCATAATTATTGTTCTAGTCACTGTTTGGAACGCTTTCTATGAAGTCTCTGCCGGTCCTCAGCTGCACTAGGACGTGGGAGTGACGATAACAAAAAATAGTTGCCATTTATTGAGCACTTACTGTGTGCCAGGCACCATACGAGGTACCTCCACCTTTTTAAACTTTGCAATGACCTTATAAGGAGGTATTTGTAATTGACTGTAATTGACTCCATTTTACAGATGAGGAAGCTGAGGCACAGAGAAGCTCAGTAGCTTGTCCAAGGTCACGGAGCCAGTTTGAGACCTAGAATCAGACCTTCCCAGACATTTAGTCTAAGCCTATTTTCTTCTGTGATGAGAAAATTGCAGATCAGAAAGGCCTGGTGACTTAGCCCAGGTCACACAGTGCTCAGAGCCTGAGTAGGGGAACCAGACCCCGGCTGGCTCTCGGGGGCTCAGTGCTGCTCAACTGCTCAGGAGCATTTAAAGGCTTACAGCCAACTCCTGGCACCCAGACAGGGCCTTGGAGGCCTGTGTCATGCCTGTTAGCTCATGGTTATATTTCGGCCTGGGTGTGGGTGGGGCTCGTGGGTTGGGAGGAGGGGGCAGGGTGCGGGGAGGGAGCCCCTCAGTGAACAGGCCACCATATTGTCGGAAGCAGGTGGGCTGAGCTACAGGGAGCTCGGAAGAATAAAAATAAACTTTCCTGGGCAGCCACCCAACTAGGCAGAGAAGGTTCTGTTTCTCCTCTCAGCCACCCAAGTCCAGAAAGGATGACCAGCCCCTCCTCACCCTCCCATGACTCAGACCTGCCTGCAGGGGCAGGGCCTTCCCCCCACCAGAAAAAGCAGCCAAGCTTGAGGCCGGCTCCCTATCTCACAGAGCCTTCAAGACCCCTATGAGCGAGCACGGGAATGAGAGGTACCGTGGAGGACAGCCCAGAGCCTAGAGACCTGGGCTTAGATGCTAACTTTGCCCCAGACTCCTGGGATATCCTTGGGAGATCCTCCTCTCTCTGAGCCTCAGTTTTCCTACCTGTACAAGGGGCCTCAGGGGAAGCAGGAAGGGCCAAGGCTGTGGGGTGGGAGGGGATGGTTATGACCCCTCCTTGGAGCTGCCTATGGAGATACAAAGGCCAAAAGCCAGAGGGGGGCCTGGGGAGACAAACACCTAGAGGCTGGATGGGCCAGCACTCCACAGCAAGGGGCCTCTCAGATGGGCTCCCGTGGGGACATCAGAGGACCAAGGTCCTCTCCTGCTCAGAGTCTGGGCTTATTCTTCTGAAAGGGAAAGCTGCTCCCTAGCAGGGAAAGGATTCAGGTGGGAAAGGGGATGCTCCCCAAGGATTCCTGTTCATGCTACAGGTGGACACATGGAGCCCAGAGGGGGGGGGGGGGGGGGGGGTGGGTCTTGTGCACAGTCACACCCGCCCAGGCAGCGTGACTGAGACCCTGCCCCCGGTGGAGCTGCCCCCTCTCCCAGGAGAAATCTGCCTGGTACCTGTGGCTTTTCACGCATTCTCACAAAAGCACCCCTGCAAGGCTGGGGTCTGATCCTCACTTTATAGACGAGGAAACCAAGTCTCAGGGAGATGAAACCTCTTGCCAAAGTTCCCTCACTGGTCAGCCGCAGAACTAGGCCTCAAACCCCGGCCCACGGGACCCCCTGCGTGCGCCCGGGCCCTGCCCGCGTCTGGCTGGCTCATGGCCACGGCCTTTTCTCCACCAGGCCCAGCCCCCAGCGTGGAGGCCGGGACCAAGGCCTGCTTCCCACTATCCAGTGCTGTGGAGGAGGGCGCCTGGGCGGCCGCCGTGCTGAACCAGCAGGACGGCGTGGTCTCGCTGCAGCTCAGCACCCCGGCCAGCGCCCCCATCGGCCTGTACCGCCTCAGCCTGGAGGCCTCCACCGGCTACCAGGGCTCCAGCTTCATGCTGGGCCACTTCACGCTGCTCTTCAACACCTGGTGCCCAGGTAAGCCATACTCCCCTGGGCGGGGCCGGGGGGTAGGTGCTGGGCCGGCCTAGACCACCCGTGGGGGCCGCTGAGGGCGGGGGAAATGGGGTAGAAGATTGAGGGAAGCCCCCTCAGGCCCGCCTCACAAAGCGCTCGCTGTGTGCGCACGCTGTTACCCCGTTACACAGGCAGATGCGCACTGGGAAGCAAAACGCCCCTGCCCGAGGCCGCACAGCTACCAAGGGATCTCAGCCCGCGTCCGAGGCCCGTGTGTTCCCCAAGCACCATGACCTGGGTGTGCGGGTGTCTCGGGGTCACAGCCCCATTCAGGAATGGGGTGCCCAGGGGCTGCCCGGGGCCGCCGTTCACCGCCGACTCCTGGTTCTGGTTCATGCGGCTCTGTTGGAAATTCCACCAGACGGGCTTGGGGAGGGGAAACTGAGGGAGGTGGAGGGGTAAGGTAGCCAGAAGCGGGGCGGGCAGGAGCAGTTTGGTTACCTAAGTGCCTCCTTATACGCTTCCTCTCTGCTTCCTCTCAACAATCCCAAGGGGGAGACTGTCAGTATCCTCGCAGGCTTAGAGAGGTCAAGTGGCTTTGGGAAGCTCCTCAGGAAGTAAGTGGACAATGCTGGACAAAACTAGCAAGTTGGAGGGGATGGCCTGAAGAGCCGAGGCTGGCTCAAGGCGGAAGGGGGCAGCAGGGGCTGCCACACCCCTTCCCAGGCCTCAGTTTCCCCATATGACTAACAGGGCAGCCGGATCTGTTTCCTTCCTGTTCCTGCATAGCGAGGCAGAGAGACAGGCCAGGTGGGCCCCAGCTGAGGAACAGGGTGTCCCTCCTCAAAGCGGGGGCCCAGCCACAAATTCTGGCCTCTCCAGCATCAGACAACCTGCTTCTTACTGGGCCGCTGCTTTATTTCTTCTTCTCCATTTTGAGGCATTTTATAACACAGTCAAGGGGAAAGATTTTTTATTTTCTCTTTTATATATTTTGGCTTTTAGATGTCCTCTTCATATAAGCTTTAAGCACTGCAGGAAAACAGCCCCACTTTGACTCTCCTTGGGGAGCAGCATTATTAGCTGTCTTGAGGGACTCATCTCCTTAGATTCCAGTGTATATGCCTAGAGACACTGCCACCTTAATGGGATTCTCTGTCTTTCTTAAACACAAAAGGATCCCACAGTATACATCAACCCACAACTTATTTAACTTTTCCCCTCTACCATACATCCTGACGATCTTTCCACATTGGCGTGCATACACATCTGCTTTTTTTCTTTTTAAGATTTTATTTATTTATTTGAGAGAGAGAGCGCACAAGCAGGTGGAGCGGCAGGCAAAGGGAGAAGCAGACTTCCTGCTGAGCAGGGAGCCCGATGCGGGTCCCAGGACCCCAGGATCGTGACCTGAGCCTAAGGCTTAACCAACTGAGCCACCCAGGCGCCCCTGCTTTTTCTTTTTAAGAGCTCAGAGTGCCCTGTGTCTTGCCAGTGTGGACCGTTCATTGATCTGGCCCTCCACCCAAGGACATGAGGTTGTCCCCAGTGGATCCTCACAGGAAGGGTGTCTATAGAGCACCCTTGTTCACACGCCCTGGGGCCACATGGAATGGTTTCTCAGGATAGAAGTGGCCTTGCTGGACCCCGCGGTAGACTTGTTTTGATTTTGTCAATCTGCAGAGCTTATAGCTAGTAGGCCGCCCCATGCACAGAGCAGGAAGAGGCCCGTGTCCCCCTCCCCCTCCCCATTCACCAACATGGCAGGGTTTCAGAGTTCAGAGAACAGGGATCAAGGTTCCTGGGATGTCCCCTTCCTCTGCCTTTCCTCCAGCCCTGCCCCATCCCCACCCTGCGGGTTGGGGTGGCTGTCAGCCAAGCAGCACAGTGACTAAAGTGACCCACATCCCAGGATGGGGGCCTGGGGAGGGCGGGGCATGGAGCCAGTGATTCGGAAGCAGGAAGTTGGGCTCGGTGGGGTGGGCCTGCTGGGTGGGAACACTGCTGTCCCTTTGGGACCTGCTCCTGAAACCAGAGCCTTCTACTCCTGAGCTCAGGAAGGACAGGAGGAGAGGAGGGAGTGAGCAAGTGCCAAGTATGTGCGGGGACCTCTCATCCCCAAGGCCCAAGGGCCCCGAGCAGCTGCATTCCAGTCCAGTGCCACCATATTTTTAGGGACCCATAAAAATGTTTTAATTTCTTTTAAAATCAGAAGACAAAAATGGAAGTTGAGGTCAGAGAATATGTTACATTAATACATTTGTTATTACACCAATGCAGTCATAAAATATATTAATTTTTATTTTATTATTATTATTATTATTTTTTTTTTTTACGGAGGAAGGGGCCCACAGAAGCAAAAATGCCCAGGGCCCACCCAAGTCATAATGTGGCTCTGGATTTCCTCTTCCCGGCCTCAGTTTCTTCACCTGTGAAGTGGGGCCTGGTAAAGGCCAGCTTGATCTCTAACCTCCTGCCACATGGGCCCGACTGCCCCAGCGCTCTTTTCTGTGGTCGTCAGCCACGAGGAGCTAAGCGCCATGCATACCAGTACCTGTCCCTGTGCTGTCTCTGGTCCTCTGCTTAGCGTGTCATCCCACCAGACTCCGAGTATCTAAATCGTAGTCATTTCTCAAAGCAGCATTCACAAGGCACCTGCTTCAGGGCGATCCTCCCTGACCACCCCCTCCCCACAGCTGGACAGGACCGCACTTCCCCGGAGCCCCAGTAACCCTAGTAGGCTTTCTCTCTACCTTGAATCAAGCTCCTTCTCACACTGGCTCAGGGCTTTAGCTTGCCAAGCACCTTACAGCTCTGCATCCCATGTTACCCTCAGGGAACACAGTGGGGGGGATGAAGAAGGAGAAGTGATCTCCCCAAGGTCACACAACAAGTGAGGATCAGCTAGGAGATTCCTGACTCCTGGTCCAGGGCTCCTCTATCTCTTGTGTGGGCATCAGTTTTCCTACCTGTAAAATGGGGTTTTCAAGGTCCCTTTCTCATAGAGCTCCTGCGGAAATTAAACATTAATATATGTCATACACTTACTACAGGCAAGTGTTAGAGAAATGGCAACCACTGATAATACTAGTTGAAAACACTTATCTCATGGGTATGGGATTATTAATGAATGATTAGCTTTTCTGATTCAAAGATAGAAGGACCTCCAAGACTCTGACCTAGCCCTGGGTCTTGGCCCCCTGGCTGCCATGTCTTTGGGGACCTTGCACTCTCCCACACCCAGAGCTCAGGCCCCTTCCTTCCCACCCCCAGCGGATGCTGTGTACCTGGACTCAGAGGAAGAGCGGCAGGAGTACGTGCTTACCCAGCAGGGCTTCATCTACCAGGGCTCGGTCAAGTACATCAAGAACACACCTTGGAACTTTGGGCAGGTAGGGCCACATCCTGCCCTTCCCAACCACTGCAGGCCCACTGTGTGTGGGGTCCTGGGTCTGAGGTGGTCAAAGCTGCAGAGGTGCGAGCTGGTCTCAGAGCTGCCCACCCCATGCTGTCAGGGATTCAAGAGCCCTGAAATGGCTGGAGGATCAGAGAGGGTCCAGGCCAAGCCTGAGGTCATATAGCAAAGGGTTGCCCTACCCACCGTGGGAATGGCAGTCCCAGATTCAAAGTGGGGAAAGAATCGGGAGAACCTTTGGGAATTGTGGGGCTAGCAGGTGCTCCAGGAGTGAGAAAGGGAATATTCAAGGCCATATACCAAAATAATAGAAATGCCATTGTGTGTGCTGAGGGGAAGCTTTACACCATTATCTAGATCAGTGGCTTTCAAACTCGAATATACATCAGAATCACCAGAAAAGTGTGTTAAAACACAGATCACTGAGTCCCACCCCTAGTTTCTGACTCAGTAGGCCTGGGTGTGGGCTGAGAATTTGCATTTTTGACAAGTTCACAGACAATGCTGATGCTGCTGATCAGTGGTCATACTTTGTGAACCACTGGTTGTATCAGTTAGCTACTGCTGAATAACAAACAAGTCCAAAACTTACAGGCTTAAAACAACAGCTATTTATTATTTCTTATAAATCTATGGCTCACCTGGGGCATGGCTGCCTAGGCTGGGCGTGGCTGACCTCTGCTAGATGGCACATCTCTGTTCCATGTGGTTCCTCATCTTCTAGCAAGTCAGCGCAGGCTGGTGGTTTGAATGAGGGATCTCATTTCCCCTGCCATCCAGGTTCCCATGAAAATTCTTGAGACCTTGCTGAGAAAACTCATGAAGCAAGAGTTGTCACACTCCTTCCTGCCCCTTCAACCTACTGGTGTGTTGGGGGGTGTTGGCCTTTTGGGATGGGGTTCACCTTGAGACTTTTCCCAACAGCCCCTGGGTTAGGGTTTCCATATTTAGGTCTCCAGAGTCCTGCCCTGGGACCACAGGGAAGTCTTCCTTGTGTGGTGTGGGGCTCTGACTTCAGTTTCCCCATCTGAATATTGGGGATACTAATTGCAAGGATATCTGCCCAAGAACCTATAGCCTGCTCTGGGATGTACATGAAATGGTGGTGTGGGTGGGATACAAAAAATACATCGCAGAGTAAATTGGCTCTTAATTCCCGGGGCTTTGTATTCTCCCCTGAGAAACAGAACAAAAGCCAAGTCCTTCCTTTCCTTTCCTGACTCTCTGTTCTGTGTCCAGGTTTGTGTTGAGCCACTGGACACAGCTCTTGCAAATCTTCTGGAAGCCATCACAATCCAGAATGATAAGACCTAGAGGAAGGAAGTGAATAACTGCCGATGGGAATCAGGGCAATTTCTGAAATAGGCAAGGTCTGAGCTGGGCTATGGAGGAGGTGGAAACACGGTATACAAGGCAAAGGGAATGGCCTGAGCAAAAAGCTCAGAGGTGGGAAAGTTTATCTTGTGCTTAAGAAGAATTCTGTAGCTCAGGGAGCACTTTATGTCTGGAGGAGTCCCAAGAGATGAAGTGGGAGAAGTCAGCAGTGCCCGGGGTGTGAATGTCAGGCAGATGGCAATAGGGAGCCACAAAAGGGCTCAAAGCCATGGAGGGAGACCTGTGATGAAGCCTGGTTTAGGACAACACCACAGAGGGTGGGTAGCAGGGAGTAGATTGCCTTTGGACTGGTCAGACAGGTGGTCCAGTGTAATGTGACAAGGAGGGAGGGCCCTACTTTTGATAATGATAACATTTGAGTTGCAAGGATGAGAAGGTGTGGGCCATACAAAGAGTGGCTGAAAGAGCATTCCAAGCAAAGGAAATAGCAAGTGCAAAGGCCCTGGGGCAATGGGTGGCGATAATGAGGTCAGAGATGGGGTGGGACACAGATTGTGAAGGGTCTTGAGGTCACAGGGCAAAGTCTAGATTTTATTCTAGGTGCAGTGGAAACAGAGGAGTGATTTCGAGATATAATTTACCTCATTTCCAATCAGAGCAGTGTGTTGGGGTGGAGGGGGCAGGGGGGAGAGAAGATTCTCATCAGCTCTGCAGGGTGAGTCAGGCCTTAGGGGAAATGAGATATTTGGCACAGCAGATATGGGGAAGGGACAGTGGCAGGGCCTGAGGTGACTCTGAAGAGAGGGAAGCCCCAGGGACACTGTGGGTGCTACTCCACGTTCCCAGGACACCCCCCTCCCCTCCACCCCGGCCAGGCTCTGAATGCAGGTGCATCCCTTCCTCTTTCTCACAAACTCAGTCATTGTCCCCCCAAAGTCCACCCTGGGCCAGGCAGAGCTGGCCTCACAGAGATGTGGCTGACCCAGCCCGGACTTGCCTAGTGTGTGAGATGGAACAGAGAGGACCTATGGCTTCTCATTTCCCTCCTCCTCCTCTTGTTTCCCCCAACACAGTTTGAAGATGGGATCCTGGACATTTGCTTGACGCTCCTGGACATGAACCCCAAGTTCCTGAAGGATGCCTGGCGTGACTGCTCCCGCCGCAGCAGCCCTGTCTACTTGGGCCGGGTGGTGAGCGCCATGGTGAGTGAGAGGCGGGGCCCATCCCAGCGTCTGGGCCCATCACGGGCCCCAGTCGGCTCCCTCCTTCCTGTGATGACGGAGGCCACACTCCACCCTGGGCTTGGTTGGGGGGGGTCCCAGGAGATGGGAGAGTCTCAGCTAAGAGAGCCTGTATTTGGAAAGACAAGATTTACACAAATAAGGGTAATGTCACGTGGTCCCTGAAAGCAATTCATCCATTCATTCACTCATTCAGCAAATATTTATTAGATGCCACCCATGTCCTAGGCACTGGGGAAACAGTTGGGTGTAAGACGTGTGCGGCGTCTAACTTCAGAGAGCTTATATGCTCGTGGGTGGGTGGGTGGGAGGAGACAGACATTGACAGAAATACCGTGGGAATGAGTCACAATCAGAAATGATGATGCAGGCACCGAAGGAAGCCAGAGGTGTGAGAGTGTCTAACTGCAGAATCCAACTTCGGTGAGGGGCTGGGGGCGACCCCCCCGCCTTACGTGATGATCCCTAAGCTGATACAGTAAGTGGGAGAAGAGCATTCCAGGGAGGGGGCACAGTTTGTGCAAAGGCCCTGAGGAAGGAACGACTTTGGCAGGTTCAAGGAGCAGAAAGGAGGCTGGCATGGCCGGAGTGGAGTGAGCGAGCGGGAGTGGGGTGCAGGAGGTGGGCAGGGGTTAGGCCATGCAGGCCTCATGGGCCAAAGTCAGGAGGCTGGATTTTATTCTCAAGGCAATGGGAGCGTGAGGGGAATGACAGAATCCACACAGGGGCCGGAGGGGGTCTTCATAAAACTCAGATCACTTCTTGTCCCTCTCCTGCCACCCCGTGGACCAATTCACATCACCAGCATCACCTTCATGACCTGGACCCCTCACCACCTCCTCCCTTCTTCCCCTTCTCTCACCCACACCCTGGGCTCCAGCCCCAACCATCTCCCACGTACCAGCCTGTCACACCTTGGTATCTTTGCATGGGCTGTTCCCGCTCCTAAATTCCTTTCCCTGCCTTTCACCGCGTACTGAACTCACAGCACCTGCTCCCCAGGCTTGGCCCCTCTGATGCCCTGCTGGTTGTAGGTCAACTGCAATGATGACCAGGGTGTGCTGCTAGGACGCTGGGACAACAATTACAAGGATGGCGTCAGCCCCATGTTCTGGATCAGCAGTGTGGACATCTTGCGGCGCTGGAAGAGTTCGGGCTGCCAGCGTGTCAAGTACGGCCAGTGCTGGGTCTTCGCGGCTGTGGCCTGCACAGGTGAGCTGCACGCTGCGCGGGGGCCGGGGCTGGGACCGGTTCACAGCCTCCCTGAGCGCTGGGACGGGGGCAGGGAGAGCACTCAAACGGGAATCAGCAGATCCCAGTTCTGGTCCTCTCTCTGCCTCCAATGCCACCAACGTACTGTGAGGCCTGGAGTCGGCGGCTGCCCCTCTCTGGTCCTTTTTCCAACCTCTACCCTGCAGGTGGTTATTAGGATCAAGGGATGTCATTTGGGAGGCAGCCTGGGCTCAGGGTTGAGAAGATGGGCTTTGGAGCCAGGCACCCCTGAATTAAAAATCCCCAGGAACACTCAGCTGCTCTGTGACCTTGAGCAAATGACTTCCTTCTGAACCTTGGTTTCCTGGTCTGTAAAATGGGGGCGAGAGGGCCTCCCTCCTAGGGTGGGTTGATAGAAAACTGCTCGGCCCAAAATTCAGCCCAATGTAGCTCTCAGTAAATATTAGCTATTAGTAACTCAGTAATAACAGTCATTATCAATGTCAAGAAAGAGAAACTCTTTCTAAAATGTAGATGAGGAAAGAGAAAGCAATTTAAAACCAAAATGTAAAATAAATCTTTAAAAAATCTTAAATATTCGAGCCCAGAGAATGGTGAAGACTGTTCTGGGCTGGGGTTGGTGCATATGAGAATGAGTCTGTATCCTGTACCACATAAAAACATAGACTCCAGAGTCAAGGCCTGAATCCCAGTCCCAGCTCTGCTTCTTAACCAGCTGTGTCCCCGGGTAATCATTGAGCCTCTCTGAGCCTCAGCTCTGTTACATGTGAACCGGACATAACAGTGCCTTTATCCTGGGGCAGTTGTGAGGATAACGTATGAAGTGCTAGAAATGATTTCAGTTGCATAACAGCAAATACTTATCTCATGCTGTTAGATTACTCTTATTACGATGATTACACTGCTATTATTATTTATTAGGCTCAGGAAATCTAAGAGGCTGGTCCTGATTCGCAGCTTCTCTGACTCCGGGACCAGGGCCCAGGCCCAGGGAAGGGCCTCGGGGCGTCCTGTGCTGTCCTCCACACCAGCAGTCTGGGTAGGGGTAGTGCGGCCCGGGCTCCCAGCTGGGCTGTCTCTGCTCCCCCTTCCCCACGGCCGAACCACCATGCCTGCCTGCTAATGGGACCTGTGCATTCCCTTTTCTTGTGCAAACTCCCCTGTCCTAGACCTCTTCTTCTTAGGGGCCTGAAATGCCTCCTCAGAGAACCCCAAGGATTTTCTGGAGACCCACCACCATCTGTGGCCTGGGTCCACAAACTCACATGCAGATGCCTCCCTCCCCTGGGGCTGTGACCTCCGGAGATCTTGCTCCAGACCCCTCTCTCCCCAAGGCCAGGGCTGAGTCTGGGTCCCTGCAGCCTTCTCCCCGGCCTGGTGTGGGACAGAGCCAGGGAAAAGTGGCTTGGATGAGCAGGCCCCCGCAGCTTCTGCAGGAAGCCGCCTGCTGGACTGGCCCAGGGACTCTGGTGTTCCGCTGCCTGTTTTGAATCCCAGCTCTGTCACCAGTCCCTGGGTGGACTTGGGCAAGAGAACTGGGGTCTCCAAGCCTGTATCCTCACCTATGAAATGGACACAGAGGTGACGGACCTAATTCACGGGGAGATGTCACTTTGCACAGTCTCTGGTTCAGGTTAGGCTTGGGTTTGTGGGCTTCAGGGGAAGCTGGGATTCCTCAGCCGGACCCTGGAGCATTTTCGAAATGTCCCAGAGTCAGCCCACGGTGACTGGATAGTCATTTGCAGTGACAGGCACTGTGGCACCCTGCTCTTCCAGGGTGGGCACAGGGCAGATGAGACTGCCCACATCCATACCTCTCTGAATCACCGCGACATCCCCCAAAGCTGCTATTATCAACTCCTCTTAGAAGAGGAAATGGAATCTGAGACGGGAAGTGGTTGCCTAAGGTCACACAGCTGGAGAGCAGCATGGCCAGGCTTGAGGTCAGGTGTCCCCGGTTCTGGGGCAGCCTCCTGGCCTGAGACTGTGATGACAAGCCCTCTTGGGACACCAGCTCTAGGACAGGGGTGATGCCTTGCTCCTCGCCACGCCTGGTCTGTATCCTGAGCCCTGTCATGTCATGGGGCAAGGCCTGGGGTCGGGACGCAGAGAGTCTACTGCCAGGGCCTCAGGGGGAGCCACCAGGCAGGAGGGGGAAGGTCAACACTGTCCTTCTTCCCCGCTCCCAGGGGCCCTCGTCCAGGGCCAGAATCCAGGGCCTTCCCGGGACCTCTTACCCTGCTTGACAGTGGACCCAGGGCAACAGGGCAAAGGTCCCTCACACACACACACACACACGCACACACACGCACACACACACGCACACACACACGCACACACACGCACACACTCCACCCACCATCTCCACGACTCAATCTCAATCAAAACTAAAAGGCAAAAGTCCCATTCAGTAGGGGTTTTCTCACTTTTTTTTTTTTAATTTTTTTTTTTAAAGATTTTTTACTTATTTGACAGAGAGAGACACAGTGAAAGAGGAAACACAAGCAGGGGGAGTGGGAGAGGGAGAAGCAGGCCCCCCGCGGAGCAGGGAGCCCGATGCGGGGCTCGATCCCAGGACCCCGGGATCATGACCTGAGCCGAAGGCAGACGCTTAACGACTGAGCCACCCAGGCGCCCCCTTTTCTCACCTTTTAAAAAACATTTATTTATTTCCTTTATCCCACCCAAGAGTATGTTACTTTCACAAAACACATAAAAAACTCATTAAAAAATGAGGGAGTGAAAAGGCACCCAAAACGCCGCCTGTCAGGAGCACCCCACCATTCAGGCTCGAATCCTGCCCCGGGCCCCCCTCCCTCCTCGGAGGTCTGTAGGTGCCACCTGCTGTCCTGCTTCTTTGCCCCCCCCCGTCACTGTGACCCCTGTCCCTCCCCTGTCACTGTGACCTCTGTAAACTATGCTTTGGCGTGAGCGCAGGGCCCTCCCCTTCCACGACGGCGCCCCCGCACGACTGCCGGTCCTGCGTGTGTACCATGACCTTGTGTGGTAGAGGGGGAAACAAGGCCCAGAGAACTGGAGGGACTGGCCCCAGGCCACACAGCCCAAAGCAGCCGGCATTGCGTGGAAGGCCCCCCAGACCCTTGTTCCCTCTTCTGCCTGCTCCACTGTGTGCTCCTTGCCCTAATCTCTACCATTCCTGCCCTTCTTCCCTTTTCCCCTTCTTCCTCCTCCTCTCTCTGCTTCATCCACCCCTTCATCCATTTGACAAAATTGTCTGTGCCAGGCCTATGCTGGGCTCTGGGCACGTAAAGTAAGACAGATCACTCACTGCCCTCAGAGGACAAATTAAAGGATCCCTCACATGCCCGTCCATTGTGAAGGATGATGAATCCCTAATCTTGCTATGAATGCAAATGGTGGAGCAATCTAAACCTGGTGGGTGGCCTTCTAGGCTGAGGGAATAGCATATGCCAATGCCCTGTGGCTGGCAGGAGTGCAGAGTGCTGGAGGAGCAGCGAGTGTGGCTCGGGCAAAGTGCCCAGGAGATGGTCAGGGGCCAAACCTTGTAGGGCCAACGGCCATAGCCAGAGGTCTGGCCTTGACTTCAAGGGCCATGCGGCGCCATCGAAAGTTTAGCAGAGGAGTGTTGATGTCAGACTTGCATTTTGGGGGCTTCTTCTGTTAGCTGTGATGTGAGGAGGCAGAGTGGACATGGAGTGACCAGTGAGGTGGGCACCATCATCCAGGTAAGGGGATGGTGCCCACCCTCACCACCTGGATAATGGGTACAGTGCTGCCTGGGATACAGATGGGCATGTGGATGCGCAGAGCAGGGCAGATGTCTCCAGATCCTCAGCTCATCCCCTAATCCCTCTCTCCATCCTGTCCCCGCCCCCACCCCCAGTGCTGCGGTGCCTTGGCATCCCCACCCGAGTGGTGACCAACTTTAACTCGGCCCATGACCAGAACAGCAACCTGCTCATCGAGTATGTCTACAACAAATTTGGGGAGATCCAGAGGGACAAAAGCGAGATGATCTGGTAAGCTGGGGCCCGGGGTCAGGGGTGGACCCCACTGGGGAGGGTTCCCTGGAAGGGAAACCTAGGAAGACTTCTCAGAGGAGATCACATTTGAATTGGGGTTAGAAGTTGAACAGTATTTGGACAAGGGGGAACAGGGTCTAGGGAGGGCTCTCCAGGTAGGGGCCCCAGCATGAGCAAAGGAGGGAAAGTCAACACACAAAGTGAACAATGCATGAAAAGGTGTCAGGGGAATGATTTTTCAGGAGTCTGGAATGCCAGGTTAGAGGGTCTGGGCTTGACTCCAAAAGCAGCGGGTTGTCACCAAAGGCTTCAAACTGGGAGAAGGGGAGAGGCTGCAGGCGGGGGGCCGGGGTGTGGCCCAGGCAGGCCTGAAACTCGGCAGAGCCCAGGAGCTGGAGAAGAAGGGACAGCCAAGAAGCAGGGAGGTCCCATCAGCTGGACTCAAGGAGCCACTGAAAGGGGAGGGCTGTGGGAGAGGCGCTGACAATGACTCCCCAAGTAGGAGTGAGCACCTGGCGGGGGCCCCGGGGCGGAAGAGCAAGGAGGAGTGTCGGGGACGCTCTGGGCTGAGCCTAGGACAGGCGAGTGTGGACTGCCCGCGGGAGGAGTGTGAGTCCTCGCTTCATTTCTCCCACAGGAACTACCACTGCTGGGTGGAGTCATGGATGAGCAGGCCGGACCTGCAGCCTGGCTACGAGGGGTGGCAGGCCCTCGACCCCACGCCCCAGGAGAAGAGTGAAGGTGGGTGGGCGTGGCCCCCTTCCCTAGACGGGGAAACCGAGGCTTGGCGAGAACACCCCCACAGTCCCTCAGCCGGGAGAGGCAGAGCCAGGTTCTAACCCCAGTCTGGCTGACTCCAGAGACCACCGACTGGTCTCACTCGTAGTGTACGATCCGCTTCTTTTATGATTTGAAAAGTAATTCACATGCATTGTGGAAAACAAATATGGAGAAGCACAAAGAAAAAAGTCAAACAACATCTTTGTCCTCTCCCCCTCAAAAGAAATGTCATTAACATTTACACACAGCTTCCAGTAATTTCCTATTATATATTTGTTTGTAGGTGTGTGTGTGAGAGACAGAGAGCCAGAGGCAGAGGGAGAAAGAGACAGACAGAGACAGAGAGAAGGAGAGAAAGAGATAGAGAAAAGAGAAAGAGAAAAAGAGACAGAACACCAAGGCAAATTTGGGTGAAACCAAATGGATCCTTTCTCAGAATGATATTTTTATTTGTATTTATTTATCTTTTATTTAAATCCAATCAGCCAACATATAGTACATCATTAGTTTTTGGCGTAGTGTTCAACGATTCATTAGTTGCGTATAACACCCAGTGCTCATCACATCATGTGCCCTCCTTAATGCCCATCACCCAGTTACCCCATCTTCCCAACAGAATAATATTTTTAAATGCATAGAATATATTACCTAGGGTAACAAAGAAAACCAATTGCACTGAAACATGGTTATCAAAATTAAAAAAAATAAATTTATGATATAATAGTATATGGTTTACAGAACAAGATCTAGTGGTAGAGATCGTAAGTTCCATAATGTACTGGTACAGATGCATATAAGCGGTATTTCCAATTATCTATGACAACTATAAAGTGATACATAAATGTCTGTGTTCCTTATGGGTGAGAAGTCATAAGCGCACCTAAGACTATGGTTTATCTGCTTTCGCAATCGAAGGAAGTGTTATCCAAATTCAGTGAAGACAAAGATGTAATTTTTTTCCCATCCAAGTTCACGGACCCCCGAATTCTATTTGCAGTGCTTTGGGGGTCTTTGGTCCCTGCGTTAAGATCTCCAGCTGCACGTGGCCTTTCGTCTAGGCCCTGTCACTTCTCCATATGTCCTTGGCATTTCTCTATACATAGTTTTCCGTGATTTTAATTTTAAATGAATGTTACCGCGTTGCATCAAATGGATATACTGTAGCAAGCTACCCAGCCTCTAGCCCTCCACATTTAACTTTGTGAACCCCAGTGAGAGAAACATCCAGCTCTCATGTTCATTCAGTCATGGCGCACTCCCTGAGTACATTGATGGGCGGGTGTGGCTCTCTGTGCGGGCAGGAAGCAGGACAGATGGACGCCTTCTACCGCATGGCTCCCTCCCTTCCTCAGGATGCCTGAGGATACGCTTCTATTTTATATTTCAGACACTTACATAGCATTTAGTATACCCAAATCCTCATTAGGTGGGTACAAATATCCCCACCACACAAAACAGGCTTAGAGAAGTTAAGTCACTTCCCCAAGGTCACCCAGCTAATAAGAGGCCAGCTGAGATTTGAACCCCAGAAGCTGGGTGGGCTCCAGAGTCTCCATTGTCAATTCTTACTCTCTGCTGCCTTCCTTCCCAGCAATGGAGTCCCTGAGTCAAAGGGCTGGATGGTCTTGAGATTCCCTGCAACAATGTGGTTGAAATGTGGAAGGTGTGGGCACCTGGGTGGCTCAGTTGGTTAAGCGACTGCCTTCGGCTCAGGTCGTGATCCTGGAGTCCCGGGATCGAGTCCCGCATCGGGCTCCCTGCTCAGCAGAGAGTCTGCTTCTCCCTCTGACCCTCCCCCGCCATGCTCTTTCTCTCTCATTCTCTCTCTCTCTCAAATAAATAAATAAAATCTTTAAAAAAAAAAAAAGAAATGTGGAAGGTGTGAGAGGGTGCCACCCTCCCCGCAGTCCAGGCCCATCTCTCTTATCCCCAACCAGGGACATACTGCTGTGGCCCGGTTCCGGTTCGTGCCATCAAGGAGGGCAACCTGAGCACCAAGTACGACGCTCCTTTTGTCTTTGCTGAGGTCAATGCCGACGTGGTGACCTGGATCCTGCAGGACGATGGGTCCATGTGCAAGTCCACCAACAACTCCCAGACCGTGGGGATGAAGATCAGCACAAAGAGCGTGGGCAGTGATGAGCGGGAGGATATCACCCACATCTACAAGTACCCGGAGGGTAGGTGCCCAGCTCCCCAGAGCTTTCGCCAGCCCGTTTTACCAGCCAGTGGGCTCGTGTGTGTGTGTGTGTTTGTGTGCACGCACATGCGTGCATGTGTGTTTTTTTGGCAGCCTGCATACAATAAGGACCTGTAGGTTACTCTCCATTTTACATCTTTTCTTAGAAAAAAGCACACTGGGAGACAGTAGTAGAGGAGTATTCACTTAAGAAAAGAATTCTGTATTCCACAAAAGGATTCCATGGGGTTTTTAAGCCTTGCTTTTTTGGCTGGTTTGACTTAAATACAACTGAAGGGATGCCCATTATGTTGGAGACGCATGCATCTGAACAGAAAGATTAATGATGTCTGTGTTGTTTTGTAACAGTATTTGTCGTAATGGCACCTACAACCGAAGATGGGCTATCCCACCCCCACCCCCCTTTTCTTGTAATTGCAATGTGTTTGGACTAGAACAGCTTGAAAGTCCAGAGGGGCGGGCCCTGGAAAAGAGATTCCAGGAACACTGTAGTGTTTATTTGTGCAGTATTTCACACAGAGCTGGGGAGGTGAGCGTGAAGATGGATGGGGAAGGAGGAGAGAAATGGGGCAAGAGCAACTTAATAAGAGAGCCGCAATCTGATACAAAGACGAAGCCGCTCTCCGCATCTTGTGTTAAATCAAGAGAGGGAAGAAAGGACACAGCTTATTTTTTAAATTGTTTTGGAGCACAACCAGCAGCCAATTCAATACAGTAGATGTTTTCTAAGCATCCGTGAGCCCAGGAGGGCTCACTTAGGTGTCTAAGGAGACATCGCTCCTGCCCTCATCTGACTCCCGCTGACTTAGCGGAGCAGGCCCGGGGTTTGGGGAACAAGCAGCCATACTCTAGCTGGAAGGGAGACAACGGAAGGAAAAGGTGCTTCCCCTGGTCTCTGAAAGGTCTAGAGCTGATGGTTTGTTGGGAGACGTAGATATGCGCCCAGAAACACCGGGGAAGAAACAAAAAAGAGCAGAGGAGAGAGGTAGATGGGACACAGAGGCGGGGAGCTCCACCGGGAGGGGAGGAGGGGGAAAAGATTTCAGGTAGAGGTAATACCTGGGTGAACACTGGGAGGTGAGAAAGTTTGCGTCATCATATTGGTGTTTACTATCCACCAAGCACTGTTAGAGGCTTTGGGTATGACAGAGGTAAGTAAAATACAGTCTTAGTCTTTGAGCTGCTTAAGAGGGTAAGTACATAAACAGAAAACAACTTGGTTAAATAAAAAGTATGATAGGCAATAGGCACAGGTGAAACTCGAGAAGACATGGTGACTCATTTATCCTGGCGCAGGAGTGGTCAGAGAAGGCTTCCTGGAGGAGAGGGTGTCGTTTGGGGCTCATCTTGAGGGGAGGTATAGGAGTTTACTTGTGGAAAGTGAATAAAATATTCTTTCGTCCTCCTGGCACAGCAGTGTAGACAAGGGGATCCTCCAGAGCTGCTCTGAGTCACCGGGACTCTGAAAAGCCAGCTTGCCCTGCCCCAGCCTCGTTGTCCTTTGTCCCTATTTCAAGGGCCATAGTGGAGCTCTCATCCCCATCCTCACAGGGTCCCCAGAGGAGAGAGAAGCCTTCAAAAGGGCCAACCACCTGAACAAGCTGACTGCTAAAGTGGAGACGGAGTTGGCCATGCGGATCCGCGTGGGCCAGAGCATGAACATGGGCAGTGACTTTGACGTCTTCGCCTACATCACCAATAAAACGGTCAAGAGCCACACCTGCCGTCTCCTGCTGCATGCCCGCACCGTCAGCTACAACGGGGTCCTGGGGCCCGAGTGTGGCACCAAGGACCTGCTCGATCTTTCACTGGAGCCCTTGTCCGGTAAGGCCCTGCGTTCCCGGAGCAGTTACTGACCACCAAGCAGTGATGCGCTAGGTAATGCGCTCAGCACCTGGCAGGTGCGGTGGACCTCACAGATGTTTTTGTGGCACGTCCTCTGGGTCAGGTCCTGCCCACGTCCTTTATAACGAGCAACCCATTTAATTCTTACAACAAAAGTGGGAGGTGGATTCTTTTATTGCCCCATTCTCCAGATGAGAAGACTGAGCACAGAGAGGTTAAGGAACTTTCCCAAGGCCTCACAGTTAGGAAGGGACAGGACTGAGACTTGAACCTATACTCTCAGCAACTACACTGCTTTGGTCCATGTCACCTTCATCGGACCTCAGGTTACTTCCCTGGACGCGATACTTACTGCCTGCTCTCAGCTCTTTCCTTCCCTCCGGCTCCCCCCACGGCCCCTGCGAGAACCTCTCCTGTCTCTCGGGAGGTTCTCAGCCTCAAAGAGAAGGGGCTCTAGAACTTTCTGCCACGTGGGAGCTGTTCTGCGTCTGCACTGTCCAGATGCTGGCGGCCAGCTCCATGTGGCCGGTGAGCACTTGAAACGAACTGCGAGAGCAGGGACACAAGCAGGGGGAGTGGGAGAGGGAGAAGCAGGCTCTCCGCCGAGCCGGGAGCCCGATGCGGGGCTCGATCCCAGGACCCTGGGATCAGGACCTGAGCCGAAGGCAGACGCCTAACGACTGAGCCACCCAGGCACCCCGGAACTCAAGTTTTAATTCCACTTCAAGTTAACCAGCCGCATGTGGCCAGAAGCTGCCCTATTGGGCAGTGTAGCTCTGGGAGCAGTGAGAGGAGAATAGCCCGGCCCCCGGGGAGGAAGTGTTTTCCTCCCGGCCTGAACTTCTCCTCCAACCTGGCCTCCCTGTGAGGCAGATCCCCTGCCCTGTTCTGGGGCGAAACAATGTCAGTAGCCGACCCAGTCTGCAGCCCCCGGACAGAGCCTCTGTCGCTCAAGCCTCCTGGTCAGAAACCCGCACGCCTCCTGGGTCTCTTTCCCTGCCTGGCTTGGTCACTGCACCTGATAATCTTCCTAAACACAAGCCTGAGGCCCTGGGAGGGGTTGTGGCCACGCAGGTCACTTAGTGAGGCAGCGTAGAGCCTGGTGTCCTGCCCCCCAGCCACCTGATCCTGGTTTGTGCTTGGGCAGCCTTCAGGCCTGAGGAGGCAAAGGGGTCTTGGTGGTGGGGTCTTCTGATCATCCTCTGAGGGGTAGTGTGAACACTCTTCATCCTGGGGCTTCAGAGAGGAGGGTCCCACTCGCTGGGTCACCTAGGCAAATGGCTGCCTCCCTGAACCTCAGTGTCCCCATGAGGCCCGTGGCAGTCATGATCCTGCAGGGTAGGACTGTCCGGTGGGCTTGGGGGGGGGGGGTGCACAGAGTAGGTGCTCCATACCCGGGAGCCGACATGCTCACATGCGGAGCTGGTGGAGAGGCCCAGGGCGCGGAGGGCTCTGTGTTTATGGAGTCTGTTTGCCCTCGCCTGGCCCCTACTCTTGCCTTCAGACGCATGTTTCCTCCCCTTCATTACCTCTGCCTCTGCCCTTGGCCCCCAACGGTCTGGCGTGAGGGCCACGGCCTTGGAGTTCCTCAGAAGGCCTGTTTCAGGCCTGGAGTCCGTGGTGGCAACAGCGCCACCTCCTGGTTTCTCTGTCTCGGGCCCACCACGGGTGCTCCTGGGGCCGCATACCCAGAGCAGAGGGCCTAGCAGGGTCCCTGAGCAGGGGGAAGTCCTCAGGGGCAAAGCCAGGACAGGACCCCAGCACTTCGGGCTGCTAGAACACGTGTTCTGAGGCCAGCCAGGCCTGGCTTTGCCTCTGGCCTCCCCCACCTTCTAAATGTACAAACCTGGGTGGGATGAACTTGCTCTCGGAGCCTCGAATCACCCCCATCGTTCAATGGGGCAACAGCACACCGTCCTGATGGGCCGCTGGAAGGACTGGAGGAGACCGTGTGCTCAGGAAATATCTGGAAAGTATAAAATGGGGCCTGATCATGGGAAGGCAGAGAAGCCCTGACGGTCTGTCCTGAACACCTGCTGTGCCAGACGGCGGTCTCGGTGCTGGGCCCAGTGGCTCCTGAGCCCCTCCCAACCCCAATGGCATGCGAAGGACCCAGCTGTCACCTCTGCATCCTGGCCCCGGGGGACCTCGGCAGGGGTCCATCCCTACGGGTATGTGCCATGGCCAGCAAACCCAAGTTCTAGTTCCTACCATTCTGTCGATGGGTTGTGGGCCCCTGGGGATTTGTCTTCTCCGTTCCAGGCCTCAGGTTCCCCACTTGTAGGAAGGCTGTTTGATTTTGAAGAGCCCACCAGCCCCTGCGTGTGACTGTGCACCAGCAGGTTCTTCTCATGTTCGGAACCTCTTCAAAGGGAGGAACTGTCTTTCCTGGAATGTGTGGAATTAGGTGAACTCCAGCTCAGGCCAACGATGCCAGAAGAACTTCCTTCCTGTTGAGTCACCCTTTGCCACCCAGTTACCATCTGGGACCTTGGAGCATTGTTCTGCCGAGGCTCAGCCAAGCCTGTCGGTGTTTCCCATCATCCTGGGGATGTGTTCCCGGCAGAGCGGTCCCTCCTGCCTCGGCGACCCGTGAGAGGTGCAGCCTGCAGGGAGAGGGCGGAGGAGGGCAGAGGTCCTGTGTGTTGCCCTCGGGCTGCAAGGTGGGGCTAGTCTAGGATGCTCGGTCAGGCCTCCAGTGCCAAGCTTGGCCTCAGATAGAGGCTTTCACCACCCCGTCCCCACCATGACCCCAGACTTTGGCTGGCTTGCTTGTTATTCTTAGATGATAAGATCTGGGGAATTTCCAGAATGTGCTGATAGACAGGAAACCAGGCCTAGGACAGAGAGCCATCCCCACCCTTGCCTCCTTGCGCTGCTTCTCTCCCTTCCCCTTCCTGCCCCCACCCATCCTCTCTCTCCTCCCCTCACCCCTCCAGGTGGGTCACTGGGAGTGCAGCCACCGTGGCCTCTGTGGCCATGCCCAGGACACTTTCTAGAACAGGGCTAGTCATCTAAGGAACGACTGAGGCTGGCTGTACATGTATGTTTTCCTCTCTCTGCCAAGGCCATGATCCTTGGCCCATGGACCGAGGTTCTCAAAGGTCCGGCCCCACGCTGGCTTCAGCCTTCTGGAAAAGTCAACAGTTGGGGCCACATCCTCTAAGCTCCTGGAGGGCGGTGTTGTCCTTTCCCGTGTAGCTGGCCAGTCTCCACTTGGTTCCACCAGGCCCTGACCAGGGGATTTTCACTCCTTTCTGTCTTTTTTGGCAGAAGGTTGGGGTTTCTTCCCCCACATCGTCTGCTCAGAGGTTGGGGCAGATCCACCCTGGGGATGAACAGCTGGGGCGCGGGGCAGGCCGGGTCTTAGACCTTGACCTGCAGCGAGAAGGTGGCTGTACGTCAGGCCCCCACCGTCTTTCAGACGGACCCCGTGAGGAGCATCTCGGTGGTGCTTGCAGGCTCAGCACCCCTACCCCTCGCCAATCTCCCGCCTCAGCCTGGAGCCCTCGGCAGACAAGAATATCTAGCTGGAACTGAACGAGCGTGGCTTGGCTTGTATTTATTTTTGCCAGTTACCTTCTATTTATAGTAAATGAGACTGGTTTGCCGCAAATAAGGAAAAGCGTCCCCAGGCAAAGAAGGTTAAAAAGTATAAGGCAAGTGGACTGAGAACAAAACAATGAGCAAATAATGAGGTTATCCTCAGATGTGTGCAAATTCCGGCGAGTGGCCGGAGCCTGGTAGGGGAGTGAGGGCAGCCACGTCTCCCACCATGGCCCGGGGTTGGCTGGGCTCCACTGAGCCCCAAGACCGGCCCTCCGGCGCTCCCATTTGAGGGGAGGTCCGAGGAGCCTTCCAGAAGGGGTTTGCCCAAGGCTCTCTGGGACTGAGTGGACGAGCACTTCGCGGCCAAGCCTGCAGATTCTCAGGCCTGTGCTCTTTGCTCTTCGCGGCCAAGCCTGCAGATTCTCAGGCCTGTGCTCTTTGCTCTTCTTTCCTGCCTCCTGCAAGCTGACCCCGAGTGTCCTTGTGCCTCAGTGTTGTCAGAAAAATGGGGCTAGAAACCACACTTTGCTTCTCCGTGGTGGAAGGGGTTGGCTCTTCTCATCCCCTCATCACTGTGTGGCTTTGCTCTAAGTGTCCTCTGAGTCTTAGCTCCTCCCAGCAGGTGCCAGATGTCCCAGGGAACAGAGGAGAAACTGAGAGGAGAGGTCACCTTCCCAGGCTCACACAGCCAGTCAGTGGCCGTGCTGCACCAGGTCTCCCAATCTGAGCACTTACTGGTGGAAGTATTTCTTCATCTGTAAAATGGGTACAATCCCACCAGCTTCATGCAGGGAAATTGAGGTCCTGAGAGGTGGAGTGACTTGCCCAGCATCACCAGCTGGCTAAGGGCAGAGAGGCAAGATCAGAACCCAGGCCTGTTGGAGCTCCAGCACTTCCCCGACCAGCTGTCCTGCCTCCCCTCCCAGCTCCTTCCTGGGGACCCCCGAGCCAGGGCAGATGGGGGGAAAAGGCCTGGGATCTGCTTATTCGTTCACTAGCTATGTGACCTCAAGCACATTCTTTCCCCTCTCTGTGCCTCGTGGAGATGCCATGGGAGAGATGGGGGCCGTAAATCAGCTATCACGAGTGTTCTTCCCTCTCCTTTCCTGCAGAGAAGAGCATTCCCCTTCGAATCCTCTATGAGAAGTACCGTGAGTGTCTGACCGAGTCAAACCTCATCAAGGTGCGGGGCCTCCTCGTGGAGCCAGATACCAACAGCTACCTGTTGGCCGAGAGGGACATCTACCTGGAGAATCCAGAAATCAAGATCCGGGTAAGGGGTGGGCTGGGCAGGGTATGGGGCTGGGGGCGGGGTCCCAGGACAGCTTCCCCCACCCCACATGCACATACCAGCAGCCCTGCCACCTCCAGATCTTTGATGCCCCAGGGTTCTTCAAATTCTAACTTCATCAAAGGAAAGCATCATGAAGCTGAAAGAATTTGGGACTCCTACCTCTAGGAATGAATCCTAGAATCCCAGAGTGGTTGGGGGGGTGGAAATTAGGGATCTCAGAATCATGGACCCTTGAAAGCTAAGGTGAGATCCCCAGGCCCTGGGGCCCTAGTGGGGCAGGGAGAGGCAGAGGGTTTAAGGGCACAGACTCTGCAGTCTGACTCCCTGGGTTTGTGCATGGGTGGCCCTGGGCAGGTCACTCTGCCCCTCTGGACCTCGGTTTATTTGTCTGCAAGGTGGAGTTAATACTAGCACCTAGGTGTGTTGTACGAATTAAATGTGCATCCCAGGAAATGCATTATAAGGGCTCATAAGGGCTGACTATTCTTATCACCATCATCCTCGGCATCATAGTGATTCGCCTGGAGGAGCCACAGCCCCAGAATCCCAAATGCTGCAGTTACAAATAAGTGGTAAAGGGCAGAGGGGGCGGGAGTGAGCACTGCGTGCCACACACTCTGCTAGGAGCTTGCACATATTAGCTCAGTTAATCCTCAGGAGAGCCCTGCAGCAAGGCATTTCTCTCCTAAGAAGAAACCAAGGCTCAGAGGGGGTAGTTACTTTCCCAAGGTCACACAGCGAGGAAGGGGTAGAGATCAGCCTGGCCCCAAAGCCTGTGATCTTTCCATCCAGGCCCTAGAACAAGGGAGGCACTTTCTACATCCCCCGAGTCACGTGGAGCCTCACTGCAGGTCCGTGAACGTCCGTGTGTTCTAGATGAGGAAACAGGCACAGAGGTGGGGAGCGATCGTGCCAGAGCGGGGCCAAATCGCAGCAAATATAGAGATGGCCCCGCCGGGCCCCACCGGGCCCCTGCCTGCCGTTGAGGGTCTCAGGCTCCTCTCCCTCTGACATGTGTCCCGTCTTCCAGATCCTGGGAGAGCCCAAGCAGAACCGCAAGCTGGTGGCTGAGGCGTCCCTGCGGAACCCCCTTCCCATGCCCCTGTTAGGCTGCACCTTCACCATGGAGGGGGCCGGCCTGACGGAGGAGCAGAAGACCGTGGACGTGTGAGTGCCGGTCACTCCAGCTGGGGGGCCTGGGAGCACAGGGCGGGTGCTGGTGGAGGGAGGGGCTGCCTGCAGGCACCAAACCCTGGCCGGTAACTCCCTCCTCTCATCTCCCACACACCCACCTACACACCTGCCTTAATACACCGACGTGACCATTCCCCAGCCCCTTAGGCACAGTCCCCACCTCGCATCCTCCCTGAGCACCCGTAGCACTCTAGCTGCAGTCCGTGCCCGTGTCCTCCCAGGCCTGAACAGTGAACACAGTGAGTCACTAAGCACCCGCCTCTAGGGCCTCGTGCAAACACGAGCATCCACATCTGGAATGTGTGCACGTGCACATGTGTGGGTGTGTCCTCACAGATGCAGATCTACATACACAAGTACAAGCAGAGATCCTTTTACTTTTTTATTGTATTGTAACTTACATACAGTAAATAACACAAGTCCTGTATGTACAGCTCAGTGCATTCTCACACATGGAGTCCCCTGAGTGTACCCACTCTTACCCCAAAGCACAGCGTCCACTTCCATGCACACGTGCACACACGCGGGCCCCTCTGCACGTGGGAGGGCAGATTGCCCAGGCTCTTGGAGAGCGGTGAGTGGGCCCATTTTGTTCTTGTTGCATGAAGTTGAGGCTCTGTGCTAAGTCCCCAGTAGTCACATGTCATCCTGGCCTCTCCACAGCCCGGACCCCGTGGAAGCAGGGGAGGAGGCCAAGGTGAGAGTGAATCTGCTGCCATGCCAGGTGGGCCGCCATAAGCTGGTGGTGAACTTCGAGAGTGACAAGCTGAAGGCCGTGAAAGGCTTCAGGAACATCATCATTGGTCCCGCCTAAGGGCCATGTGCCCAGCCCCGCCTCAGCCAGCTAAGAGCCCCTAACTTGACCCCAATTTTTGTTCCAAGCTAATGCACCAATTGCCCCCTCTTGGGCCCCAGACCTCAGAGCCTGTGGGGGCTCTTTGGAATGGAATGTATTACTGGCTTATCTTGTGCCTCTGAGCTTGGATCCCCATCTCCCTTTAACTGTGAAGAATGTTCTGTGCTTCCCCCTTAGGAGCACTGCCCTTGGCTGACTGGGTCTGAGGTGGGGGAGGAGGCACCCATGCCTCCCTTTACAACCCAAATGCTGTTGGAAACCACTGACCACCCACCATATTGTTTGGTTTACTCCAGAGCCCTTTGGAACCAGCAAAGGGAGACAGTGTGCCCATTGACCAGATCCCAGGCAAGACACAGGCCCCAGGAGCCCTTGGGAGAACCAGAGCAGGTGCAGGTGGAGTCCCAGGAAAGGCCAGAACCGAGGTCCCTTCACATCCCAGCAGCCCTGGCCCAACTTTCCCCACCACCACCATTGTGAGGCACCTACGATGGGCTGGGCACTTCCTGTGCTTGCTAGTGCTCACATGGCTACTGACCCATTTAAGTGACCATGGGAAATCACAGAGTAGGAGCTGCTTTCTCGGTGAAGACACTGGGGCTTGGAGGAGGGAGAGGCAACTCACTCTGCACCAGCAGGCTATTTGCAAGGCTGGGTAGTAGGAAGGCACTGGAACACAACCCAGGACTTCTGACTCCGAGTCCAGCTCCCCATTCATGGCACCAGCCCTGACCTGAGAATATTAAAGAGGCCATTTGGGACCTGAGCAGAAACGATACAGTTGGGGTGAGGTAGGGAGGAGATTGGAGGGGTCAGAGCCCTGGGTTTGAGCCCCAAGTCCGATCAGCCACTGCTTTCCCCTCTCTGGGTCTCAGGTTCCTCATTGGGCAATGGAGTATTGACCTCTCAGCTCTGCTCTTCCAATGCTTAGAAGACCCAGACTTGCAAATGACAGCAAGTCCTCCTCCCTGGCTCCACAGAGCCTGAGGCCACGGGCCTAGATGTTTCTGAGTGTGAAACCCTGACCATTACCAAACCTTCCCACCCCCAGCCCTGTCTGGGTCCCCTGTCTGTGCCCAGGCACCTTCCTTCAGACCAGTTCTGGGGAAGAGAGCTCCAGAGGCCCCTGTCCTCCCCCATGAACCTGCCCACTGCAATGCCTAGACTTCATGAGAGACTTAGCCGCCTGTGTTGGTCACTAACCAACAAAGTTAGCACCTCAGCCGCCCCCTTTTTGCAGGGCTAGGGCCCAGGAACACAGCCCTCGCCCTAAGCTCTGAGAGCCCATGCGCTGTCATCTCTGACTCTATCTCCCACTCTCTCCATGTGACTGGGCTGGAAGAGGGATGAAGGAGAATGCTCTATCCGGGGTGGGGTCACAGCTTCCAGGGCCCCCAAAATCTCAGAGGGGAACTTGGAGAAAGTCATTCTGATGCACGTAGAACTTTCTGATTTGCACAGGGAAGGACCACAAAATAAGCCCACATGCATATGTTCTTACAAAGGTTGCAGTGATTCTCTATGGTTCTGTAAATGTTTTTGGATTCCAAGCAGGAAGTAGATGCTTTTGAGCCACAAAGCATGAGGTCCGAAATAAAAGCGTTTGCTTTGCACATTCAAACAAGGTCTGGTCTGGTCCTTTTTCCGCTTTTGAGGAGGGTGGGTAGGTAGGTGAACTCACCCACATTGGGACCAGCCACCTCCTCCTGCCCAAGAGTCTTTCCCCAGCCTCAGCCCCCCCACCCCCCAGGTCGAAACTTGACTGGCATTCAAGCTTCTACCCAGCCCAGCTCCATCTCTAGCCTCTTCCTCCAACAAATCATGTTTGGACCACAGTAAATTTCCTGACTCCCTCAAATGCCCTGGGCACCTGTCAACCTCTTAGCTTTTGCCTGGGTATTTCCCTAAGCATGGAGTGCTCTTCCTCTTCCTTATCCATCTGGTAAACTCCTACTCATCCTATAATGCTTAACACCAAAGTCACTTCTTCTGTGAAGCCTTCCTAGATTTCTTCTCAGCAACCGCCCCCCCCCCCCCCCCACAGCCCTGGAACATGGACCAACTCAAACATTTATCACCATGAATTTTAGTTCCATGTTGCTGTATCTGTCCCCCTTCCCATCCTATCTGAAGTCTGTCTCTTAAATAGACTCCAATAAATGCTGAATTGATAAACCGATGTGTTTCAGCTCAGCTTCCGTAAGACCAGGGCTGTCCAAGAGAGCGAGCTCGGGAGCCACAAATGCAAAGCTCTAGTAACTTAAATTTTTCTAGTGGCCACGTTAAAAAGAGTAAAAAGAAACAGGTAAAATATGTCTTAATAATGTATTTTATCTAACCTAGTATGTGTGAAATATTATGTCAACATGTAATCAATATAAACAGTGAGATCTTTTACATTCTTTTCATACCAAGTGTGTGAAACGTGGCCTCTGTTTTACATTGACAGTCCGTCTCGATTCGGACCAGTCGCGTTTCAAGTTCTCCACAACCACAGGTGGCTTCTAGACTGGGATTGTAGAAGTAGGGGAACTTGGCCATTCACCTCATTCCCCACTGACCAGCCACCAATAAATGTTTGTTGATTGAATAAACAATGGAGGACAGTCTCTGCCCTGGGGGAACTCCTGTTGAAACACACTACACGCACCTAAGAAAATAAATCAAAATGAAAACATGACATCATCACATTTTCTGGGTACTGAATCCTTCTGTCCCCTGAAAACTACAGCTTGTCCTGGCCTACATGGCCTGAGCAGTTTATCAGTTAGTGACCGGCTGGAAAACAGAAACCTCTGGGCCATTTCAGGCTGAGAGGACGAGGGACATGGGTTCCAAAGGCATCCGACGTGCAGGAAGAGTAGAAGGGAGATGGCAGGTGACAAGGCAGCCACCATCCAGAATGGTGGGGAGCCCCCAGCCGAGCCGGCACTCACCCCCTGCCTGCTGGAGCCAACAGGGCTGCCCAAATGTCTGAGGTCCGCCCAAGTTGGCTGGCCCGGCTGCAGCATGAGCTGGAGGGGGGCAGGCATCTCTCCTCCTCCTGCTTTCTCCCCACTGGCAGAGCCTAACCAGAAACGAGCTGGCAAGGGGCTCTGGAAAATATCATTTTCAGGCTTCCAGCCCCCCTGAAAAACAGATGGCTAAGCAAGGGTGGGGCATGGGGATAGAATTGAGTAGCTGATGCCTATCGCTGTTCCCTCTGCTAAGCTTTGCCGTCATCTCTACCTAAGGAACTCTTAATCAGCCTTCAAGACCCTGCTCCAAGGAGGCCTCCTCTGGGAAGCCTTCCTGGACTGCGGCCAATGGCTTCAACCTCTGGTTCTCCTGGGTCTATCATAGGTAGCATTTGCTCCACTCAGCAGCCTGGATTAGAAACAGCTGTTGGTGTGCCTGGCCGGGGCTCTGGAGCACCCCAAGAGCAGAGTCAGGGCACACGCCCTGCAAGGGGGTCACCAGGTGGACTCAGGACTGCTGACTTTGCCTCCAGGCCTGACATCTCCCCCCCTAAAACACAAGGGCAAGGCTGCTTCAGCAAAGTCGGCCGATGCTGAGCAGATTCAGAGGCCTCTCCTGACCAGCCCCCATGCCTGTCCCACCCCTGGGACCTACTAGCCAGGAACCCAGGAAGGAGAAAGACCCTGCTGCTCCTATTGGCCCATTTTACAGACAAAGAAAAGGAGCCTGAGCTCCTGCTCCCAGAACCAGGGGAGGGCTGAGTCCAGGCCCCTACAGTGCAGGGCTATACCCTGCTCCACGATGGCTCAGAGCCCTGGGCTCAGAGGCCTGGGTGCTGGAGCCACAGACCCAGGATCAAAGCCTGGCTCTGCCATAGATTCACAGTGTGGCTTCAGGCAGGTTCTCAACCTCTCTGTACCTCCGCTTTCTTAGCCGTTGAATGGGGATGATATGGTGTCTCCTTCCATGACCAGTATGCAGGCTCAAAACAATGACACACATAAACTAGCTGACTCTTACATGTTATAATCCTAAGAGCCAACTTCACGTCAGGAACCTTTCTGTGCATTGAGCTCTTTCCTCCTCGGATAACCCTAACAGGGTGTTGCCCCCATTTTACAGATTCTATAGTCACAGAGCTGGGACTGGCCCCAGGCAGCCTGCCCTCCCCAGCACACAGCCTAGCCCAGGGGAGGTCTGATTTCCACCCGAACCCTCCCTTCCCACATACTCCAGGACACGTGGCACAGCGTACTCCACACAAGCTCTGACAGGCCTCAGTGGGGATCTGATTCGGTCCATCTCCCCACCCCTAAAAGTCCCTCTCCTCTCCAGCTGCTCTTGCTTTCCTAGGATGCCTGCCAGCTCACCCCTTGGCCTCAGGGCAAGCCTAGAATAACAGAATATTGACAGAGTCCAAAAGGGAGGGGCCTCAGGAAGAGGGCCAGGTGGCAGCCTCCTAGAAGCACATGCACCTTGGGGCCAGGACTGGGTCAGCACATACCCTGTCCTGGCTTCCCCACTTCCCTCCCACACAGGTCTGGGCAGATGTCCAGACACACACTCTTGGGAGAGTGTGAGACCTGGTGTTCTGTTTCAAGAAGAAAAGCCCAAAGAGACCCATTAAAATCAGAGGCAGTGAAAACAATCATCATTGTTTTCAATCATTTGCACGGCCTCGAATACAGGGGAGCTATGATAACACACAACGATACAATGAATCTCACGGACCTAGTGCTGACCAAAAGAAGCAAACACAGAAGACCGTGAACTACGGAACTGCCCTCATAGGAAGTTCACGAACAGGCAGAACTCATCTGTGTTCTCCTTGGCGGGGAAGACGGGGCTGGAGTGCAAGGGGACTGGGGGGATGGGGATGGGTTTCGATTTCCTTCATCTGGGCGCTCAGTACCAGGTACATTCAGCTACACACAATGGTGCTCTTTTTGAGTGTAGGGCTTACCGCAGTAAAAGTTCAAAAGATAGAGTACTCCTAGACTCTAAAATTAAGTCTCAAGGGGGATGGAGAAAAGGGACTTGGCTTCCAGAGTTCTCTCCTCTTCTTCTTCTAGGAGATGGGATACCAGGAGGTATTCCTCCCAGGGCTATCTTGAAGCTTAAGCAAGATGCTTCCTGTGTAAATACAAGGGATTTTGAGTGTCTCTTCCGCTATGAACAGCGCATGGCACATCAGCCACCAATGAATGTAATGAATGAATGGACGCAAACTGTGTTTTTATGATCTCAGTTAACCCTCAGAAGGGACCATAGAGATTACTATACCATTTCCCAGATGGGAAGACTAAGGTTCAGAGACATAACACAGCTCACCCGTAACATGCTGACGGAACATCAGCAGGTTGATGGCAGAGAGCAGGAGTTAGAATCCAGTTGACTCTCCCATGCAGAAGACTCTGCAAAGTGGAAGGGAAGACTGGGTTCCCAGACCCTGGGCACTGCAAGTGGCAAACCTCTCCACCATCAGCACCCTGAAGGTCTGAGAAAGCCAGAGCCAGGAACCTGGGCTCACAAACGTAGTTACCATAGAACCCAGCAATTCCACTCCTAGGTATATACCCAAGAGAACTGAAAACATGCCCACCCAACAAGTTCTACGTGAATGTTTACAGCAGCATTATTCACAATAGCCAAAAAGTGGAAACAACCCAAGTGTCCATCAACTGATCACTGGATAAATAAAATGTGGAACACCCATACAATGGACTATTACTCAGCCATAAAAAGAAATGAAGTGCTGATACAGGCTACACCATGGATAAAACTTGAAAACACTATGCTCAGTGCAAGAAGCCAGTCACAAAAGACCACGTGTCGTATGTGAAATGTGCAGAATAGACAAACATATGGAGACCGGAAATGGATGGGTGGTTGCCTGGGGCTGAGGGGATGGAGGGCTCGTGGGGGCTGGGGGAGGGGAAGGGGGTAGACACCTAAAGGGTACGGGGTTTCTTTTTGGAGTGGTTAAATGTTCTCAAAGTAAGTATGGTGATGGATGCACAACTCTGTTCTAAAAGCCATTGAATTATCTACTTTAAAAAAGTGGATTGTAACATATGTGAATTATATCTTAACAAAGCTATTTTTAAAAATAATTAATAATGTTGGGGGGTAAAGAAGGCTGAGACCTGGAATCACAGACTTGATTCTGATTCGGGAGGTCTGCCTGGATGTGCTGGGCGACGTTGGGTAAATCTCTTCCCTCTCTGGGCCTTAGTTGCCCCTGCGTCACCTGGGAGAGGAGAGAGTAGGAGCAGAGGAGTCGTGAAGTGCCATTGAGCTGGACATGTTATCACACTGTTCACAACAACTGTCCAAGATCATGTCTGGTCGTTGCCCATCCTGTGAGGTGGCAGTGGGGAGGGGGGAGTGTATTCCAGGGGCTGGCAAACCCTTAACCATTCATCGAGATCTTTGCAGATCATCTGGGCTCGCCAGCGGCATTTCATCAATATCTATCAATATCCTTTAAAGATGGCAGAGGAGCTGCTTCTCCAAACATGGCTCCCGGCCACTGCTCTGGGTCAGGATGGACACCAGAGGCTTGGAGGGAAATCCCAGGTTCTCTCCATGCCATTAGTCAGTCCCGACTACATGCCAGCTCCGTCCAAAGTCATCATGGAGTAGACAGACAGACAGACAGAAGGACTGAGGAGAAATACCACCCAGGCCAGTTGAGATAAATCTGCCTTCACTTGGTAAGTGAACCCCTCTTACAGATGGGAAAACTGAGGCACAGGTGGGTCAAGGCCTTGCCCATGGTCCCAGAGCCAACGACTAAAGCCCAGCCTGTCCTCTTTCCACTCTTCTGAACAAGCCTAAGTGCCTACTATGTGCTCAGCCTCTGGTGCTCATCAGAAGGGATGAGAGGTGCCCTGGGACCAAGGGTGGGCAGCCCACCCAGGAGTCCTGGGCATGTGTCCCATCCCCCCACTTTCTCGTGCTGTGTGACTTTGAGGAGCCACTTTCCCCTTCCAGACCTCTGTTGCACTGGGGCTCCCAATCTCGGCCCTGTTACCGAACCCAGAGATGTGGTTACAGAAGGGAACAGGCCCAGTAAACTGTAAAGGCCTGGGGGACACAGAAGCCAACAGAAACTCTGGCTCCAATCTGAGAAAGGTGAGATCAGGGTAGGCGGCCAAGGCTCATGTATTCAGTCAGTGCCTGCTCCAGGTGAGCAAGGGGATCGCTGCCTGCACAGAATGATGAAGACAGACCAGGGTATGGCTGTGGCTTGGACACACCTGGACGGATGTGAGATCCGTTGAGGACAGTCAGTCACTCAACATCTTCTTTGCTCCTGCTATGTGGGCATAGCAGGGGCCACATTCGGCCTGGGGATACAGCGGGCACCACGGCAAATGTGTCCTGCAGAGCACTCAAGCAGATCATCAGTGTGAGGTGAGATGTGCCAGAAGGAGAGAACCAAGGCTCATGACGATGGGGGCCATCATGACAATCTTATGGAGAAGGGTGCCAAGCACCCTTTCAACTGCGTTATGTGCATTAACTTGCTGGGTCCTCACAATGACCCACCACGTGGGAGCTAGCATGGCCTACTTCACTCTACAGGTGAGGAAACTGAAGCCCAGAGAGGTTGAGTGACGTGTCCAAGGTCACACAGCTAGAAGATGGAGTCAAGAGGTCAACCCAGGCAGGCTGGGTCCACAGTGACTGCTCCTAAGCTCCTGCTCTGTCATCATCTGTCTCAGGACGTGGCCTTACAAAATGAGGGCAGAGAAGGCCTTCTGAGAAGCTGACGTGGAAGCTGAGACCCTAAAGAGTAGGAGATGGGCAGGGGCCAGAGGTCCTTTCCCGGGAAGCTGGTGACGCCTGAGCTCTGAGCCCCTCGCTCACGGGGGCCTGTTCACCAAAAGCAGCTGTTGAGCACTGCAGGAGGTGAGGGGAGCCAGGTTGCTATCAGGAAGCACTTCCATGTAAGCATTTCTGGGAAACAGCCTCAAAAAAATCTCACAAGAAAGGAATCTGAAGCTTGAAAGTCTCCAGAAATTTGTTATGATTTCTTTTCACATTCTTAATAAATATTCACTTTTGTACCCAATGTTATATTCAAAATTCTATTTTATATTTTTTCTCTTAAAGATAGTCCCCTGGGGCGCCTGGGTGGCTCAGTCCATTGGGTGTCCGCCTTCGGCTCAGGTCATGATCCCAGGGTCCTGGGATTGAGCCCCACGTCGGGCTTCCTGCTCAGCAGAGAGTCTGTTTCTCCCTCTCCCTCTGCTCTGCTCATGCTCTCTCTGACTCTCCTTCTCTCTCTCAAATAAATAAATAAAAATCTTTAGAAAAAAAAGATAGTCCCCGAAAATCAAAATTAAGACCACAATGTGATAACACAGCCTACTCACCAGAATGGCTAAAATGAAAGAGGCTGTATATATATAATCTCTCTTTCTGTCTATATCACACACACACACAAAGTGTCCATAAAGATCTGGAACAAGAACTTTCCTATGTGGCCAGGAGAGGAGTGTAAATTGGCAGGACCACTTTGGAAAATGATTCGCGGTATCTTCTAAAGCCAAACGTTCACTTGTCTCGATGGGGTGACAATTCTTCTCACGGATGTTTACCCAACAGAAATGAGTCCATGTATCCTCCAAAAGACATGGGCAAGAATGGCTTTTTTTCGTCATATCCCAAAGCTGAAAACAACCTAGAGGCCCAAACCCAGTGGGAGAGGCATCTAAAGGGCAGTGCAGGGGCTCTAAGCACCCGCACAGGGATGAGAAAAGACAACGTCTGGCTCCAGGCAACAGCTTGCCTGACTCTCACAGACGTGTTAAGCAAAAGATGCCCGACAAAAGGTACACACCGAATGATCTCATTCATGTGAAGTGCAACGCCAGGCAAAACTCCTCTGTAACGTAAGAAGTGGTTGCCATTGGGTGATGGGTGATAAACTAGAAGGGGCCCCGGGGGCAGGTGTCTGGGCGCCCGTAACGGTCTGATTCTTGACTGCGGTGTCGGTTTACACAGACGTGTTCAGTTTGGTGGAATTCATAGAGTTCTACATTTAGTATGTGGAACTTCTCTCTATATATGTATGTCATATTTAATGACACACACACCCCCCGCCCACACACACACAATGGTAAAAACTTCAAGGCCCTTAAAACTTGCACTTGCCGTCGAGACCAGAGAAGGAATTTATCCTCTGGCAGCCACTGCCACTGGAGGGTTGTGGGCAGCGGGTGATAATGACCTCCTGGATGCTTTAGGAAGCTCCCTCCAGCTGCCTGGGAGGGAGTGGGAGCACCAGGGTGAAGACGGAGTGGGGGATGTGGAGTGGCCCAGGGCAGGGGGATGAGTCTTCCTTGGTGGGACCTCAAGGGCAAGACAGGCATTGGGGAAGTGGAGGGATTGTTTGGGCAAAGAGGAGACGGGACTTGAACAGGGACAACCAGTGTGGGAAGCTGAGGGGAAGAAGGAGGTCTGGTCTCTGATGACTTCACAAATAACCAGGTATCCTGGCACCACCAGGCCAGGCTCTACCTGGAAGCCACCAAATCCCCCTTCATTCCTTCCCAGGCCTGGCCAGCCCAGCTCACGCAAGCTCTAAGGGGCCCACAGCCAGCTCTTGGCAGCCACTCACACCCTCACAGCCCTGAGAGTTTGTCTCTCTTCAGTCATGACTCTGGTTTTTCTTTCTCTTTCCCTTTTTTTTTTTTTTTCCTATTTTTTTGATCCAAGCCTGCATGAGGGCCTCCTTGGGGCAGATCTCAAGCTTGACAATATTTTATCTCATGTCATCAAGGTCCCTGCTGGCCCTGGTGAAGTGGGTGGCACTAACCCATTTTATGGACGAGGATAGTGAGGCTTGATGAGGTGAAGTGACTTGGGGCCAAGATCACCCACCCAATAAGGAGCAGAGCTAGATTTTACAATGATGCCAATAGCAGCTGCCATCTCTTAGCGCTAAGTGGGGCCAGACCTATGCCAAGCACTGTGCATGCATTCACTCATCCAGTCCCCACAATGACACAGTGGAGGAAGCAGCAATTATGATCAGCCCCTTAAAAAACTTGTTTATGGAAATCTTGCATACATGTGCAGAAAAGTGCACAAACTAATAGCCCGATGGGTTTCCACAAACTGAACCACCCAGGGGACCAGCACCTAGGTGAACAAAATAGAACGACTGATACAACACCAAAAACACAAGTGCTAAAAGAGAAAACTGATAAATTGGACTTCATAAACACTTAATACTTTGGTGTTTCAAAGGATACCAGCAAGAAGGTGAAAAGACAACATGTAAGTTGGGGAAAATATTTGAAATCGTGTAACTCATGAGAGTCTAGTAGCCAGAATATATAAAGAACTCTTGGAACTCAACAATAAAATGTCAAAGAACCCAATTTAAGAAGAGGCAAAGGATTTAAATAGGCATTTCTCAGAAGATCTACAAATGGCCAATAAGCACATGAAGAGAGGCTCGACATCATTAGCCATTGGGAATCGAAAATCAAAATCACAAGCTGCCACTTCACACCCACCAGATGGCTGTGATCAACAAGACAGATGTGAGAGAGGATGTAGAGAAATTGGAGTTCTCATAGGTGCCTGCTGGAAATGAGGTGGTGCAGCTACCTTGGAAAACAGTTTGCCAGTTCCTCAAAAGGTTAAACATAGTTACCATTTGACTCATCCATTCCACTCTTAGTGGAATCAGAAAATAAAAACATACCTGCACACAAAAGTTGAACACAGATACTCAGGGCGGCATTATTCACAGTAGTTAAAAAGTGGAAATAACCTAAATGTCCATCAACTCACAAATAGATAATAAAATGTGGGGCATTCATATAATGGAATATTATTCCGCAACAAAAGAGAACATGGTGCTGATTCATGCTACAACGTGGATGAGCCTGGTAAACTTTAGGCCTACATGAAAGAAGCCAGTCATAAGAGATTATATATTGGATGATTCCATTTATACGAAATGTCCAGAATAGACAAATAGACAGAAAGTAGATCAGTGGTTGTCTAGGGCCACGAGGTGGGCCAGGGAGGGGGTGGGGTCAAGAGGATAGGGAGTGACTGCTAATGAGTACTTTCTTTTTGGAGATGATGAAAATGTTCTAAAATTAGGTTATGGTGATGGTTGCGTAACTCTTAGATACACTTTAAAACCACTGAATTGTACATTTTAAGTGGATGAACTTTCTGGTATATAAATTATATCTCCATAAACATAAAAAGATATTCCATGCCTTCATGCTGCTCCCATGCCTGAATTGTTCTTACCTTCTTCTATTTCTCTGAACGTCCAAAAATAACTGGTTTCCAAGGCCCAATTCAAATGCCATTCCAAAGATTGCCTGGATCCATTCCCATCAGACATAATTTCTCTCTCCTTGGAACTCTTGTGGCAATTCACATCATTCACTCAGCGATGATTTATAAGGGCACGTATCAGATGTCTGGCACTTACTACATTCCACGTGATTTTTGAAGTACCCATGTCATCTCTGCTACTATACTGTAACCTTTTGGAGAGAGGAGACTGTATCTTGTTCTCTTCTATGAACTCAGGACCCAGCTACATGACCAGCACACATGGAAGGTATGTGGAATTCATTCTAAATTTCCCTTTCCTCCCATCACCCCTCCCACTAGGAAACATAAGGATATAACATGGTGGAAAGTAAAAGGATGGAATAAAATACAGCTTGCAAAAGAACTGTGGCATGACTATATTAATAGAAAATAAAAGAAGCTTTGTCATTGAAAGTATTACCAGAGATAAGAAGGGGACCATATGATAAAAAATGTTTCAGTAAACTATTTTAATTTTATAAACACCTAATGGCATAGTTCAAAATGGACAAAAGAGAAATTGACAGAACTATTAGAAATACTCAAATCCAAATCGGAATGGAAGATTCAATATATCTCTCTCAGAATTTGGCCGGACATGGAGGCAAAAAGTCAGTATAGGGATAGGTTATGCAACGGTGACCAAAAAAAAAAAAAAATCCCAAAGTCTTGGTGGCTTAATACAACAAAGGTTTATTTTTTACTCACACAAAGTGCAGTGGTCAGGCAATTCTTAGGGAAGTTCTCCTCCATGCAGTGACCCAGGGATCCAGGCGTCTTTTACCACATGGCTCTGTCATCTCAGTGTGCTTCTAAAGAAGAAAAAATGTGGAGGTAGCACACGTTCTTAGGTGCCTTGGCCCAGAAGGTAAACATATTTCCATTCACATCTCTTTAGCTAGAACTGGTCACATGGCCTCTCTTGTCTCCAAGGGTATGGAAAAGTGTAGTCTGCCTATATCCACCCTCAAAAGAGAAGAATCAGGTAGGAATGAGCATTAATAGTCTTTACTCAAAGGACTTAAATAAATGACACATACAGATAACTGCATCCAACACCTTATTTTCAAATACATAAGACAATTTACAAAATTTGACTCTGAACTGAGCTATAAAGCCAGTCTCACCAGATTTCAAAGAACGAAAACCACACAGAGCATATTATCTAAACTGCTATTCCTTATAATGAAGGTATAAATCAATAATGAGATAATTAGAAATTTTCCATAGGCTAGGAAATTTAAAAATACACTTCTAAATAACCCATGGGCTAAAAGAAGAACTGATAAAGGAAGCTAGAAAATATTTTTAATCAATTGATAAGAAAATTCATATCAAAATTTGTAGGTGTGGGTAAATCAGTATGTAGAGGGAAATTTATAGTCTTAAGTGCATATGTCAGAGAAGAAGCTGAAAACTGATCAACATTCATGCCAAGATATTGGAAAAAGAATATCAAAACAAATCTAGGGCGCCTGGGTGGCTCAGTCGTTAAGCGTCTGCCTTCAGCTCAGGTCATGATCCCAGGGTCCTAGGATTGAGTCCCACATCGGGCTCCCTGCTCTGCGGGAAGCCTGCTTCTCCCTCTCCCACTCCCCCTGCTTGTGTTCTTGCTCTCGCTATCTCTCTGTCAAAAAAAATAAACAAAATCTTTAAAAAAAAAATCTAATAAAAGTAGGAAAAAGTAAATGATAAAGGCAAGAACAGAAATTAATAAAATAAGAAAGCAAAAATTAAAACAGAGCTACTCCAACAAAGCCAAAGTTGGTTCTTTAAAAAGACGAATTGACAAACCCCTGAATGAAACTGATCTAGAGAAAAACATAAATGGCTCCCCAAAACCCCAATATTAGGACTAAAAAGTGAGACGTCACTACAGATACTGTCACCATTAAAGGAAAAAAGAGAATGTTTTGAGCAACTTTGAGTCAATACATTTGAAAACTTAAATGAAATGGACAACATCCTAGAAAGGCAAAATATACCAATTTTGACTTGAGACAAAATAGGAAGCCTACATAATCCTCTAACAATTAAGGATATTGAATCAGTTGTTAAAACCCTTTTCCATACAGAAAACTTCAGCTCTAGATGGCTTCACTGACAAGTTCTACCCAACATTCAAAGAAGAAACTATTTTTGTCTTTGACAATCTCTTCCAGAGAGTAGAAAAAGAGTGAGTAATCTCCAGTTCACTTTATGAGGCTAACATAACCTGCATATCAAAACAGGACAAAGATATGGCAAGAAAAGAAAATTACAGGCCAATTTTACTCGTAAATAGAAATGAAAAATCATGGATAAAGGGTTAGCCACAAAAATCCATCAGTACGCAAAACGATACCACAACCGAAATGGACTAATCCCAGGAACACAAGGTCAGTTTAACATTAGGAAATCCATTAAGGTTGGGGTACCTGGGTGGCTCAGTCGGTTAAGTGGCTGACTCTTGATTTCAGCTCAGGTCATGAATCTCAGAGTGATGAGATTCTCTCTCCCTCTGCCCCTCCATTCCCCACTTGTGCTCTCTCTCTCTCTCTCTCTAAAAAAAGAAAAAGAACGGGGCACCTGGTGGCTCAGTTGGTTGGGCGACTGCCTTTGGCTCAGGTCATGATCCTGGAGTCCCGGGATCGAGTTCTGCATCGGGCTCCCTGCTCGGCAGGGAGTCTGCTTCTCCCTCTGACCCTCCTCCCTCTCATGCTCTCTGTCTCTCATTCTCTCTCTCGCAAATAAATAAAATCTTAAAAAAAAAAAAAAGAACAAGAACAAGAACAAGAAAGTCCATTAAATGAAATGAAATTCAGGTTAATTCAGCACGTAAACTGATTAAGGGACAAAACCTACATGCAGAAAACCATTTGATAAAAATTTAACACTTATTCATGATCTAAAACTAATAAAAAATAATCTAGGAAATTATGAACAGAAGGGAATTTCCATAATTTGATAAAAACATGTCTGCAGCTAACATGGTAAAATATTGCAAGTTTTCCCTTTGGAGATCAGAGACAAGTCAAGGATGCCCACTGCACCCATTTACTCATTTACTGGTGGTCTTAGCCAGTGCAGTAAGGCAAGAAAAAGAAATGAAAGAAGTAAGATTTGGAGAAAAAACAAAACCATCATCTTTCCAAAGTAACATAATTATGTATAGAGAAACCTCAAAATAGGCAACTGTGTCATTTAAACTGACAAGAAAATTTAGCATTTTTATTGGATTCAAAATAAACATATTAAAAGTATGCTTTTATGTAACAACCCACTGAATTATTGAATGAAGCTGTTGGGGGAAGGTTTGTATTTGCAGGGTGAGAAGCTCTTCTGAGCACTGAGAGCTGAACAGTCTACTCCGTATGGGCATGTGAGCTCCCCCTTACCGGAAGGGTTTAAGCAGGAACACGATGGGCTGTGTCCAAGGGTGCTGGGAAAGAACCTGGGCTCAGAGTGAGAGGTTTGTCCCTTGCCAGGCTGGGCCTCAGCTCTCTAAACAGTCAGTCCTGGAAGGCGGCCTATCTTCTTTCTTTTGGCTCCTCTCTATGTCAGCTTAATCCCTTTGGTAAATTGGGTAAAATGAGCCAGGATTTACGGCTCCGGGAAATATGTGAAGAAGTTTCTAATCTTATCGCTGTCCACTCCCCCCTTCCAAGGCTCTGCTTTCAGAGAAAACCCACAACGGTTATTTCTCATCCTCTTTCCCCTGCCCCTACTGCACCAGACTTATCTTCCTACTTCAAGTTCTCAGTTCAGAACACACATTCTGAAACACTATGCTACCTGGTTTGTGAAATGGAATTTTACATGGTCCCTTGATGGCACAACCCGGAAGAGGAGAGCTGCTTTTGCTGGAGTTGGATGGGGCCCTGCCTCCTTGGCTCTCCCACCTTATTCCCTGAACCAGCTCCCCCAACCACTTAGGCACCAAATCCCTCCTCACCACAGAGCCACCAAGGAGACACAGTGGTTAAGCACACACTTTGGAGTCAGATGGTCTTGTGCTTTTCAGCTACGTGACCTTAGACCTTGGTTCTCTCACCTGCAAAGGGGCGGAGCTCATAGGCATTCCCACTTTGGCAGGATTACTGCAAGGGTGAAACGAGGTGATGAGTAGAAGGGCTCATCACCCAGGAGGTGCTCCATACTCCTGTGTGGTTACTGGCAGTCTCCGGGGCTTGGGGAAGCCCCTCAGCACCTCTCTCAGGACCCAACATCGCAGACCCAGGGCCATGAGCTCCGCGAGGCAGCACGGTGCAGGAGTGGAGGCCGTGTCCCCCCACTGGGGACACGGCCATAAGGTCCCACTGGCTCTACTTGCAGCTGGCCCATCATGGGCAGATGCAGGGAAGCGAGGCTGTTGATAAATCTGTCCGTTTCCAGGATGCCTCCCCTCTAGGGTCCCTGCTCTGACAGACACAGCAGGAGGGCTATGGCCCAGCTGGCTACAGACCCAAATGTTGGCTGAGCCACTAGATAACTCTGTAATGAACTGTCCCTCAGGCTGGAGGCATTAACCTTGCTGCTGGCCTGGAGGCCTGGGCTCTGTGGTTAACCCTTCCCTTCCCAGCCTTAGGGAAGCCGAGGGTGCAGCCTGTGTCAGGGAGAGCTGTATTGATTACCTACGGCTGCCGAACTAATGACCCCGAAATTCAGCAGCTGGAAATAAAACCTGATTATTAACTCCCAGTTTCTGTGGGTCAGGAATCTGCAAGTGGCTGAACGGGGTGGTTCTGACTCAAGATTTTCCATGAGGCAGCCATCGAGGTGTCAGCCTTGGTGGTGGTCATCTCAAGACTTGACGGGGGGTAATCAGATTCCAAATTCACTTAGGCAGCTGTTGGCAGGCCTCCAAAGATCCACTTCCACGTGCACTCGAGTGGGCCTCCCCCCAGCACGGGCCATGGAGAGACCGAGAGAGAGCGCCAAACAGAGGTCACTGTCCTTTTATAACCCAACCTCTTCACCCGTCACCTCTGACATAGTCTTTTAGCGGTACATCACTAAGTGCAGCCCACAATCGAGAGGGAAAAGCACAGAGTTGTGAAAAACCAGAAGTGGGGGGTCCCTGACAACCATCAGGGGCTGCTGCTTGGAAATGCCCATAGATCTGAGGCCCACTCGCCTTCAGGTGCCCCTGCTCAGACCACTGGGAGTTGGCCCCAACTCCTCCTTCATCTTTCACCAAGCCCCGAGAACTCAAAATCCTAAAGTGCCCTCAAGTTTGACCTCTCCCTCTCTCTTGGCTGTCATGGTTCCAGGAGGGCCCCTGTCGTGTCTCCCCAGGATGTTGTCACTCCGTCACCACCTCCTCACTGGTCCCTTGAATCTCTTCTGCTTCCCTAGGTCCCCACTCATCCCTTCCACCATTCCCTGTCTCTTCCCAACAGTACTCAGAGAAGTCTTTTCAAAACGCAGATCGGACCCTGTCTTTCCTTGCTGGAAATCCTCCAGAGGCTTCCCCACATGCTCAGCACCAGGATCCAAGTTTCTCTAAGGATGACAAGACTCTGCAGGGTCTGGCTCAGCCCGAACCTCGACAGCCTCAGCTCAAACAGTGCTGGCTCCTTTCAGTGCCTCTGGTCACAGGCTTTGCACATGCTGTTCCTCTTCTAGCAGCTCTTTTTCTTGTCCCCTTCACCTCATTCGCCCCTCAGCATCCTTTGGATCTCGGCTCGAGTCACTTCCTCAAAGAAGCTGTCCCCATCCCACCCCGACTAGGTTCTAGTCTCCCGTTGAAAACTTGTGTTCTTATGGTACTCTGCCAGTTATGCTGTTCCCTTACCTGACTGGTAATTATCTGGCCCCCAAGACGGTAGGCAGCACGAGGGCAGGTTTTGCTGGCTGCATCCATTGTGCCTGTCACCAGTGGGTGCTAAAGAAAGAGCTGTTGGATTTAAAAAAAAAATTAAACTCTTTGTGCAGATGATAAAACTATGACTTTTCGACATAATTGGTTAGAATCGTAGAACTCCAGGGCTCAGAAACCGGCCAGCCAACCTCCTCATTTTGAAAGAGGAAACTGAGGCTCAGAGACAGGGAAGGTCTCCTCAGGTCAGAGTGAGTGAGAGCAGAGAGCAGAAGCCAGGCCTCTGGTGTGACCCTCCACCTGCCGTTCTCCATCTGTCATGGAAGCCCCACGTGCCTTCTATCACAACCTAAACTCACCACTGGTGCTTCACGAATACCAACCCATCACCTCCATCAGCCCTAAGCCCTTGGCACAAAGACTCTGGAAGGCGCTGGCAAAGCCTCCTCTCTGGTAAACTCTTTTCTTAGCTTTGGAACTCCTTCGAGATGTACAACCAGTCCCGAGGATAGCCATTTCACCCCAAATGAACCGCAAGCCCTACTTTTGAAGATTCTCCTTCTGGGTTCCTCCGAGGAACCGAGACCATTTGAACTATCAGGGACCTGAGATGTTCTGGGCCAATTCCAGAAGGGGAAACTGAGGACAGAGAAGGCCCAAGACTTTCCCAAGGTCACACAGGGCAGCAGCAGCAGGGCTGGGACCAGAACCTGGGCCTCCTCGCTCTCAGGCCAGCACTCCTGTCTCCACAGTGGGATCAACCTGAACGCACCGGCAGGCTCTGACCTCACACCTACAGATGCCTCTTAGAACAAGGATTCTTTCTCGGCCTGCGGTCGGCCCTGCAGACTCCTGTCACCGCTCTTTAGCAAGAATAACTCTCTATTCGCAAAAGTGGCACACACTGGCATTCTAAAACAATCAAACATTCTAAAACAAAATGATATCGCAAACAAACTGGTATGGCAAAAACGAAACACACTGGCATTAAAAAAAATGAGTTGCCATCATTTAAAAATGGAGAGATTTTTACAGACAAATCCAGGTTTCCACCTTCTCTTAGAAAAACCAGACAATCTGGCCATCGTGGTGGCACTGCCTCTCAGCCTGCTGACACCTGGCCCCGCTGCCTAGTGGTGATCACACACGCCCCTGTCCACGGCTGGCCACACTTCTTCCCTCCCACTGCCCTCCCAGGGCTTGAATGCATTCAAGTTTACCACCTTTCTTCTGCTGGGTTCGAGAACCCTCTCTGTGAGCATGGCCCACATAAGTGGTCACATAGGCACTGTTTGATGCCTCTGGGGACAGAGGGGTCACTACCAATCTGTTGCACGGCTGGCCGAAAAGCCCTAGTGGGAGCGAGAGCTTGACTTGAACCATGGCTTATTTGAATCCATGTTTAACAGGTCACGCTATAATTTAATACCAGAGCCTAATAAACTTTTAAGTGCCTCATGACCAGGATTCTCCATGCTCGTTTTGGCAGGGGCACATACGAAAGCCACTCTTCGGAATGACTTCACAGACTTCCAGGCCATTGAAATGAAGTCCAGATGCCACTGGATTATGGGCAAATGCGGGGCCAGCCAGGTCTGAATGTCCCTTTTGAAATTTCAAGGGCAGCCACTGGCAATATCAAAAGAGGGTTTGAAGATCCATCTTTGGGTTCTTGAGCAATGACAGCTCTCAGACAAAGTGCCTTTCCATGACCTTGCCAGGAGCTGAAACTCCCACCCCCATGTTTCATAATCCATGGAGGAGGGGGCGGGCTTCTTACAGCAATGTCAGGCCACTGAGCACTTCATTAGGAGGCAGCCCAGGGAATCTGGGCAGATGCTCTTTATAGAGTTCTTGGCAAGCTTCAAATTTTGGAACTTTAGAATAGCACACTTATCAGTAGTCAAATCTCAAAACCAACAGAAATACTAGAGTCTGGGACTATTAGATTGGGGAGGGGCCGTATATGTCTCATCTCCAACGACTCTTTACCTTCATTGAGAAGCTCCCGACAGAACCCCAGACAAGAAGGGTCAGCCAGCCTTGGTGGGGCAACCAGTCTTCCTGATGATGGGTCAGAAGTTCTCTTCACTGAAACGTCCATCTCTTGTCGCCGGTTTTATCTCAAAGTAAGAACCATTTTTATGCCTGTATTCATCTACAGCCCTTGAGGACCACCACGCTTGCCCTCCCCCTGTCCGCAAGCTAAATCGTCCTAGGTCATCCACTCCTCCCTGGGAGGTCGAGGCCTGCCCCGCCCTCCTGCAGTTGACCAGTGTCCCCCCTTGGCATCTTTTCACAACAGCTGGGGCTTTAAGAGGGTGCAGCTCTTGCTCCAGGACCTCCAGAAAGAAGAAAGGCTGAGTCCAGCTGTGCCACATCCCAGCCTCGCAGGCCCAGAGTTTGTACAGACTGTTTCATATCAGCACACAGCTTTTATTTATTTAACACATACTCATCTCACTTGGCTGACTTTAGCAATATCGATTCATTAAACTGCCATAAACATCTGAGATAGAGTCTGTTATCATCCAGAGGATACAGATGATGAAATCAAGATATCAAGATGCAGGGAAGTGAAGTCACCCGGTAAGGGCGCCAGTGAGGTGAGGAGACTGGGCCTCGAACTCAGACCACTGGAGCCAGGAGCTGGAGCGGACGGCTACCCCGTGCTGCCTTCCTTCCATGGGGCTGTCATGTCGAACGTGGGGATGAAGGCCTCTGCGGAGAACTGCAAATACCGTCTTCCTGTTAAGTCAGACTCACCCCGAGATGTGAAGTGACTTGTCTCAAGTCACTCCATTCTGCAGTGATGGAGTTGGGGTTTCAACCGGGTTCCAAAGTCAGGGCTCCTTGCTCCAGCCTAGAGCACGCTGAGTGGACTAATCAGGTTTAGCTGAAGTGGAATCCTCCAAGGTAACAATACTACAAGGAACCTGTCGAGGAAAGTGAAATGCATTCTAACCTGGCTTCAAGTCCACACACATCTCCGAGAGGCCACAGTAACCCAGTGAGCCCCTGGGCCAGGGACAGGAGGAATACCCAACATAGGCATCTGATATTTTGAAAGAGTACATTTTAGGAATTACATGGAGACCTCATTAATTCATAACCCAACAATCTGGAAAGTCATCACGCTCCATGCTGGGCTCACGCACACATTACATCAATCCAGAGATGGCATAAAGAACCCTCATAGCCAGTGCTGGGCAGGTCACCTTGTCTGGAAGAATCTTTCCCCCTCCAGTGGGCTTGATGTATACTTGTTTGTTCTGCATAAGCATGCGCATCATATGGCAGGCACCTGGCTGCTATCTGCTCCCGGTGGGAGGGAACAGGGTCCTCGGCCTGCAGCACAAGAGGGGCACATACAGACCGTCCCCGTTTTGGCTGCGGGATGAGAACCTTGGGCCGTGGGGCACTGATGCTCACTATTGTCTTACACTGTTGCTTTGTTGTATGTTATAAACCCCAAATACATTATTATCTCTGTCGCAACAATTCTCTTTTAGAGGTATTTAAATAAAAAGAAAACATGATATACTTCCCCATGCAGTTTTCAGTGTTCTGCCCTCCTTTCTGGAGATCCAGATTTCCATCGGATATCATTTGTCTTCTGTCCGAGGTTGCCGAGGTCTAGTGGTGATTAATTCTTTCAGCTTTTGTTGCACTGAAAACATTTTTATTTTGCTTTTATTTTTATTTATTTATTGTTTACTTATTTTCAAAAACTTTTTTGCTAGGTTGACAGATCTCCCCCCACACCCCTTCAACACCTGTGGGATGTCATGGGTGTTCTCTTCCGGCTCTCGTAACGTCTGAGGATAAGTCGCTGTCACTCTGATCTTCGTTACTCTGTGTATTTCTTTTTTTTTTATCACTGGCCCAGCACCTTGACTATGATGTGTGTTAGCCTGTGCAGCTTCTTCAGGGTTGTTTTTCTTGAGGTGCTGAGCTTCTTGGATCAATGGCTTTATAATTTTCATCATAGTTGGGGAATGGCCCTTATTCCTTCAGATATGTTTTCTCTTCCCTCTTTCCTTTCCTTCTGATACATATTTTTGGCAGTCGGTGTTGTCCCACAGGCTGCTCTGTTTCTTTCTTTTCTGGTATTTCCTCTCTGTGCTTCATTCTGAATAATTTCCATTTCTGTGCCTTTAATTTCACTCACACTTTTCTTCTGCAGTGTCCAATCTGTGGTTAATCCCACCCTGGTTAGTTTAGTTTCAAATACTGCATTTTCATCTCTGGAAATTTGACTTATATTTTTAAAAATATATGTCCTATGTCTTTCCTCATTATGTTCATATTCTCTTTTTTTTTTTTTTTAAGATTTTATTTATTTATTTGAGACAGAGAGAATGAGATACAGAGAGCATGAGAGGGAGGAGGGTCAGAGGGAGAAGCAGACTCCCTGCCGAGCAGGGAGCCCGATGCGGGACTCGATCCAGGGACTCCAGGATCATGACCTGAGCCGAAGGCAGTCGCTTAACCAACTGAGCCACCCAGGCGCCCCTGTTCATATTCTCTTTTATATCCTTGAGCATTTATCATGTCAACAACAGCTGTTTCAGATCTTTGTCAACCAATTCCATCCGTCTGTGCCATTCTGGATCTATTGGTTTATTTTTCTTCTGACTCCAAGAGTATTTTTTCTGCTTCTTTGCATGTGTGATTTTTTTTTTTTTTTTTTTTGGATGCCAAAGAGTAAATTTTACACTGTTGATTGCTAGGTTTTATTGTATGTCTTTAAACAGAGCTGGACTTTGTTTTGCCAAGCAGTTGAGTTATAGACCAGCTTGAGGCTTACTATCAAGTTTTATTTATGGCTGGCTGAAAGCAGCCTTTCCTCTAGTATGAATTTAGTCCAACTACAAAGGCATGACCTTTCTGAGGACTCTGTCCAGTGCTCTGTGTTATGATGAGCCTCTCTGCTCTGGCTAGCAGAAACTTCCAACTATTACTGGACCCTTGTGAGTGGCGGGGACTGTCGGGGCCATTGCTTTCTGTTTGTTCTTCCCTTGGTCACACTGACTTTGATCCCACACATCCTGCTCAGAACTCACTTAAGGGGTCAAGGGAACCCTCTGCGGATTTTCGGAGTGCAGTCTCTGTGCAGCTACCTCCTGTTACTTCTCCCCGCAAATTCCAGCCACCGCAACCTTCCTGAACTCTGATGTCTGCCTCCTCAATTCAGTGATATGGGGCGCCTCTGGCTCCCGGCAGATTGGGAACACCCTCAGTGAGTAAGATGGGGGCAATCAACTCTCCTTATCTGTTTCTCTTCTCTCGGGAACTCACAGTTCTGTGCTTCCTGATGTCCAATGTCTGGAAACATTTGTTTTACATATTTGAATGTTTTTCCAGTAGTTTATGGCAGAGGGCAATTCCCATAGCACTTGCTCCTTTACAGGTGGAACTGAAAATCTCTTACCCTAGTTGTTTTCATTTGGGGTTAAATTTCAAAATATCATTTAACTAATAGACGGTGACTTCACTAAAGGTTGCTAGAGACCTTTAAAAGAAAATTGTGTTTGGAGTTAATTCATGAATATTCTTGAGTTTTACAACTCTATCAGGAAGCCAGGCTCTGTCAAGATTTTATGAAAAGCTGAGCTGGGAAGAGATCTTCAAGGTTATTGATCAAGATACAGCCCATTACTTAAGTTAACTCAAAATGGATCGAAGACCTATATATAAGAGCTAAAAGTATAAAATCCTAGAAGGAAATATAGCAGTAATTCTCATGACCTTAAATTTAGCAATGTTTACTTAGATATGACATCAAAAGCACAAGATGCAAAAGAAAAGATAATGGAATGCTTCAAAACTACAAACTTATGTATATTAAAGGACACTACCAAGAGAGTGGAAAGACACCTACAAGATGGGAGAAAAAATTGGAATCATGTACCTGATAAGGGTCTAATATCTAGAGTATATAAAGAACTCTTAGAACCCAACAACAGAGACAACCCAATTCAAAAATGGGCAAAAGGGGCACCTGGGTGGCTCAGTCGGTTAAGCATCTGCCTTCAGCTTAGGTCATGATCTCAGGGATCCTGGGATTGAGCCCCGAGTCGGGGCTGCCTGCTCAGCAGGGAGTCTGCTTGTCTCTCTGCCCCTCCCCCTGCATGTGCTCACTCTCTCTCTCTCAAATATATAAAATCTTTTTTAAAAAGTGGGCAAAGGACTTGAATAGACACTTCTCCAAAGAAGGCAAGCAGCACATAAAAAGACGCTCACTGCCATTAGCCAGTAGGAAAATGCAAATCACTTCATACCCACCTGGATGGCTACTAGTATGGGTTGAATTGTGTCCCCTCCTAAAAAAGATAGGTTAAAAGCCTAAGTCCCAGTATCTGTGACTCTGACCTTATTTAAAAATAAAGCCTTTGCAGGTTTAATCAAGTTGAGGTCATCAGGGTTGGCCCTAAAAAGAGGTAAATTTGGACAAAGACATAGGGGGAATATGGCCATGTGAAGACAAGGCAGGGATAAGAGTTATGTTGCCACAAGCCAAGGAATGCCTGAGCCACCAGAAGCTGGAAGAAGCAAGGAAGGAGCCTCTCCTAGAGGATTTGGAAGGAGCATGGGCCTGCAAACATCTCACAAATATGAGACAATAAATTTGTTGTTTTAAGCCACCTGGTTTCTGGTACTTTCTTGTGGAGCCCCAGGGCACAAATATAGCTATAATTTTTAAAATGGAAAATAAAGTGTCGGCAAGTGTGATGGTTATGTATCAACTGGGCTAGGCCACAACGGCCAGCGCTTTGGTCAAGCATTACTCTGGATATTTCTGTGAGGGTGCTTTTAGCTAAAGAATAACATTTAAATTGAAGGATCAGATGACCCTTCTACATGGGTGGGCCTCATCCAATCAGTCGAAGGACTTACAAACTAAAACAGATTGAGCAAGAAATGCTGCCAGCAGACTGCCTGTGGACTCATAGGCAAATCTTTCTTGGGTCTCCAGCTGCTGGCCTACCCTACAGATTTTGGACTTACCAAGTCCCCCACAATTGCATGTACCCATTCCTTAACATTTCTTTCTCTCTCCATGCACGCCTCCAGCTCTTAGCTTTTTCCTCCTCAGCACTACACCTTGAGGAGGGCCCTCGCCTTCTTGGTTAGGATCTGAGATGACTCCAGGCCAGTTCTCTTGCACACAGCCCACACCTAGTCCTTGGGAGACAGACATGCATCCCTTACCTGACAAACTCTAGAAGAGGCTGCACCCAACCCAGCCAACCTCTCCCTTGCTCCATCATCAAAGCACCTTGCTACTGGCATCCCATCCTTTAGGTTTTTTCCAGGCAGGGGTCTGTCCTGTGCACTGGATTGTCACCCTAAAGGAGATACATATTAAGCTCCGCTGAAGCCCTCTTCCCTAGCCTGAAGGTAAGGGGCGGCTGGTATCCACTCCTCTCCCTTGGGGGACTCAAAACATCAACGGCTCTCTTCCAAGAAATCCGCACCCCAAGTCCCCCTCCTTCAACTCTAACTCTTGACTTTTTTCTACCCTCCATGTGCGTGAGGAAGTTTAAGTGGGCTGCAGGTGTTTTACCATCTCCACAAACACAGCATATGGTACAGGCAGTGGGATCTATCGCTGCCTTCCAAAAAACATCTATTTTAACATCTTGTTGTATGAGCATTTAAATACCTACATTCATTATTGAATATAGTATAGCTACCGTCGAACCCCTAATTTAGCCCAGACATGGCACTAGGTCCTTTTTAAAAACTCCTCATTTAAAGTTATTAATAGGTATGTTTGTAACCACTTTACAATTCTATAACTAAGAATTCATCCAGATAACTGGCATTCAAAAATCTATGGAGTGCATTCATTGTGTGGGCACTTTAGTAAGATTCTCAGTAGGAGGAAATCCTCTGAAAACCTGGGCGTATTGAACTTTGGATCTGGAAAGGACTTCTGAGGTTACTCGGTCAACCTCCGCGCCCCCCCCGCCCCCCGCCCAATTCGTTCCCTTTAAGGAGCAGCTAAGGTCTCTAAAGGCTAAGGGACTCAACTAAGGTCATCACATTGAGATCAGATGCGGGTCATCACTTGCCACAACTGCCTCCTATTTATTAAATTCTGATTCGTACTGCTAATTTTAATGTTTATCCAACCAGTGGTAGAAATGAAATTTTAATGAAAAATAACTATTTCCGAGTCTAAAAAATTGAACCAACTAGGCTTTCAACACTACATGAAGCTATGTGAATCCCAATCTACTGTACAGGAGAATAATGGATTCTTAATTGAAACTGTGCCTTAGAGTGGAAGAATGATTTTTAAATGAAAAACCCCACGGAGGTGGTGATGAGAAATGAGTTTAGCCAGATGAATGATTCTGGCAGAAAATAAGACAGCAAACCAGGCTGGAAAATAGCTTTTTCTTAAAGATCTCAAATATACCAAATGCAGATTAATTTGTGCCCAGTGAACAGTGTTTACTCCCATCTTCCTAGTCCTGGCCCTGTATCTTGGGTTCTGATCCTTGTAGACTACAATCTCCAGGGTTCCATATATGCTCCCCTCTTTTTTAAAAAGTAACTATATACAGCACAACGGTGGTATTATTAACTTATCTAACAAATGTTCCTGGGAACCTAGGATTTGCCATTCAGCGTTCTCAGACTTCAGTCCTGCGTTTTTCTCCCACCAACAAAACCACCATAAGCTTTTAGGGCTGGCAGAGAACCCAGAAATAATTTAGTCCAATACCATGTTTCAGAGGTAAGAAAACAGAGGCAGAGAGGAAGTACCTGGCCCAGGAAGGTCACAGAGAGTTAACGACTCTAATCACAAAAGTTAAGCATTTTGACAGATTCATGAACTCTTAGGCAGTTCCATCTTCAGCTTTCAGGAGCTCGTAGTCATATTTTGTAGCCTGAAGTGCTAATTAAACCCGAGGAATTATGGACTTACTATTTATAGGTAGGAGTGGAGGCATTAAGTAGGCCATGAAACCTGGGGACACAGGAGATTCTGTCTCCTGAGATTCACATATCTCATTCAACCTTTATATTTTAAGGCAGAACTTCAGCAATGCATAGTTCCAACTCCTCTGATTCTGGACTTGGCCTCGAGCTGCACTTTAGTCTTGAAGGACCACAGCTACTGCAGCCTTCTTGCATTCTGAGATGGGGAACCCCACTTTTTCTGGCAAATATTGCCATTATCCAGTGGAAAGGTTAAAATCAGCCTTCCAAACCGGTCACTTCAAAAGGCTGTATTTCAAACTGTTTTTCTATTATTTCAAGTATTCACCAACAATGCACAGCCAATATGCTTTCACTTGAGAGTGAAAGGAAAAGAGAAAGGAAACCCACAAAAATGTTTTTAAAAGACACGCCACTTGGATTTATGATTATCTCACATTTTTCTTCTTTTTAACTGTTCAGAATGCCTTTCACTGGATTGCCAAAATCAAATCTCTCTCTGGAGGCCCAACAGTGTGAACAAAAGCGCTGAAATCAAAGAACTTCCAGGTCTGAATCTGTCAGAGACTGTGGTACTGGGGGAAAAAGTCATTTAACCTCTCTCCATCGGTTCCCACTTCTGTACAATGAGGAAAAAACTATGGAGGTACCTCTCCAGGGCACTGTGTGGATTGGCTAATTAAAGCTAATTAAGCCCCTGGAAAGAACTAGAAAATACTATATAAGTGCCAAGTATTTATGGGCCACTAACAGTCACAAAACTCCTAAGGGACAAGATTCTGTGCAGACAGCACAATCTCTATTGGTGATTACTAATTATCCACTGCTTACAAAGAAAGCATCGGGTGTTCTTTAACAAGGCAGGGAAAAGAAATATCACACGATGTCATTCAACAACACCATCTTTATTCAAAAATATATATCTATGAGACATTTCAGAATATACTGCTGCCGCCAATGACAGCCTATACTTCTAAATAAAGTCCTAAATTAATATACAAATTTAAGCTTTAAAAATATTCTTTAAGAAAAAAAACAAAACAAAGAAGAATGAAGACTTTCTGAGGAATATGACCTAAAAGGAAAGGTCCTTTGAGGCCTATGGATGCCCTAAATAAAGAAAAAACACAAAAAAAACCCACCCACCCCACCCCACCAGATCACCTCATACATACAAGGAGAAGAAAGGTTCATTTAAATTAAACAAATGAAGTAATAAGCACACTTGGGGAGGATACGGGAGAATTAAGATTTAAAAAACAAAAGCATTTCATTAAAAAAACAAAACAAAACGAAATAAAAAACCCAAAACTAACTTCCTCATAGGAAGTCCACTAGTAACAGGTGTTAGGAGGCCAACACATTCATTTACATAATTGCTACAGTTTCATTTTTTGCTCTTGCTGTAATAATTATGCACCAAGTGCTGGTCAAACTCAATCAGATAAAACATAGCAGTGGGTGAAATCCATCATGTTATAACATTTTCAGCTAGCTGATCAGAGCAAACATCTACTATTCCCTTTTGATTCAGGGCTAGTAAAATTTTGCTTCCTCGGTGAAAGCACAGAGAAATGTCCAAGATGGGTCTGTTCCAAAGCAAGCTCACGCATAGGACTAAAGCAGCACACCATATGGGGAGGGGGCACATGTGCAGAAACAGCGAAGACTAGAATTGATCTTGCAATTTTAGTAAAGTCACCTACTGCCCTATGGCCTCTGGGAAGAAAAACTTTATAGTTAGAGACTCATTAATTTAATAATGACAGGACAACAGGCAGTGTCAATAAGCAAACAACACACGGTCCATATTCAAATCCGAAAAACACCTTAAACGCTACTATGTTCTACACAGTTAAACTGAACACCTGCTAGACTTTTCGTCGTTCTCACTTCATGGCAGGCCGGACAGCTTCTTAAAGGAAAGCCTGCCACACGTTTAAAACACAGGCTATGTTTCAACATGTTTAACATGTAAAATTACAAGTAATTGGCTTTTTGGTAATCCTGAAAATAACAACTCAAAATAATGGAGATTCTGAAGCCTCCCCCACCCCCTTCACTGAATTCCTTTTTATAGCTTCTGGATTTCAGCCTCTGGGCTCTGACTCCTATTATACTCTTGGGGCAGATTTTTTTCTGCCCTTTCCAATGTCAAAAATAAGCCTGCCAAATCAGAATGATTTACAGTTAGCAGGCCTAAGCTTCACTAAAAGCAAGGTAAAAATCCTCTCTTAAGTACATTATATAGTCATAATGTCAGCTGGCATGATAATGGAATTAAAACCCAAAATTAAAATCCCTGACTTCCCCCCTTCCTCTGCCCGAGATGAGCTATTCAGTAACCGCTGATCAGAGTACTCCTCCTCCCCCGGGCACAAGGACACGTGCAGTGGCCAGTGGCGTAAACGGACAAACATGCACAGAGTGTCGTGTTCGCAAGGGAGATATTCAAGTCTACTCACCATCTGTAGACATGCGCCCAGTGAAGTAAATGTTAGTGTGAGCCCTGCTCCCCAAAAGACATGGGTCGAAAAAGCAACACCTGTGCAGAGCCCAGACTCTTAGTAAGCCTTTAGCTTTTGGGGTCCGCCAGTACCATTTCTAACAATTGCCTTCACAACCGATTAGGGCCAAGAGATCAGGTTTTTAGGAACGTTTTCTCTGACAGTGGGTGCCTGGGAAGGTTGTTTGTAGGAACCTGAAGCAAATAACTTATTTTTAACTCATGCTTGTGATCCCTGTTACCCTTGTTTCTGAACTGTGACTTTATGTTCCAGATCAGCGTTGAATCTTATTGCTAGATTCCCTAGTCTGCTTACAAAACAAACGCACCTCACCTCACCTTTGACTATACACCACTAGAAGTAAGGGAAGGGAAGGATGAGATGTGGCAAACTCTTTATGGCAAAGCTGCGTGACGGTTGTGCCTCCAACCTTCAGGGTGGATGGTAGCCAGGAAAGTCAATGACTCCAGAGCGGGTCCTTCAGTGGAGGCCTGTACTGAACTTGAACAGCCCAGCTCAAAAAGAGAAGCTGCTTTCATGACACAATGCTGTCATAAGCGACAAGATTCTTCTGAAAGCTTCCAGAAGTACACATGATTTTCATAACTTCTCGCGTGTAAAGAAAGAGCTAAGAATGGAAAACCGACAGGGGCATGAAAACATGAAGTGGGAGAGTTTGTATTCCTTCCACATCTGAATCTAAACTGGACTCCACTCGCCACTGTTCTGAATTGTGCTCAACAAGAGAGGAGGGAGAGGAGAATCAGAGTCTGTGGTTCTTTCTTGAGGCTGCGGGACCGGGATGAAGGAGGGACAGAACCAGGGGCCACAAGGTTATTTCCAACCATGACTTGCCCTCTTCTTTCTGCTGGTAGAGATGGGAATCTGGGGCATGACACCTGTCCTAGTCAGTTGAAAACAGGTCACCAGCAGAGGGCAGGGGGGCCAAGCCTCCTGTGACGTTGGGCAGCAATGAGAGGTCTGGCAAGCTCTGAATATGGGACTTCAGTTCCTTGCGGACCTGGGTTACCCGAGCAAGCTTCTGTTTATATTCCTAAGGAGACAAAGAGAAGACAATGCAGTTAAGTCTCTGTGTGCTGATGGTCAGGCTTAAGGAGCCAATACAGATACTCTCAGCTTTCTTGCTCTACATTCTCCCCACCAGACCGCCCCTCCCCTCCTTCAGCTAAACTACAATGTTCGGGTTCTCAAAAGGAAAAAAACTTGACATAAAAAAGGAAAGCAGAGTTCAATACTGGCAACAGTGAATTAAATGGTATTTAACTTTGCACTTGAGATTTGGAAGTAAAAGCAGTGACACTTCGTATTTGCATTCTCTTAATTGGTTCTTATCTATTTCAAAACACCTTACAAAATAAAATACAGACACTCAGGCTTTCCAGTTATCTTGAGGGCTCCACCTAGACATGCCTGGAAAAATCACTATAAAGCTATACTTTGTGTTAAACTGAGAGAGTAACCCAGATCTATCACCTATCACCAATAAGCACCACAGAAGCTCGAAATCCCCACTGCCACTACCTGCGTCCAGGACTCCATTTCACACCTGAGCAACTGCTGCGAGGCCTGGAGAAGGCCTTCTGGGAGGCCCCCCAAAACACGCCAGGCTTATCTTCCGGAAGCCCAGCTTTCATCAAGCTACTTCCTTGAGAAAGTGAAGCATGGCCCCACACTCACTCCATGACTGCTCAGAGCTCCAAATCTGCTAAGATTAGCTCCTGCGAAAATGTATTTCCCACAGCTTCCCAACCCCCTATGCACAGGCCACTGCCTGTTTGCGCCATTGGTTTGGGATCCCCCTCAAGCCTGGAGGGGGATCTTTCTTCTCCTGGTCTCAGTGAAGTTCTGCCTCCCCGTCTCTCCAGGAAAAGCTTTTCTCCTCATCCAGAAGACTGGTCCCCACCTCCACCCGTTCTGGAGCCCTCCTGCGCACTGAGATGCATCTGAGCCCCTAACAGGCTGCTCTGAGGTGCTCTCTTCATGCATGTTAGACTTCTATGCTCCTCTCAAATAGGACTTCCCTGATGACAGGAACTTGGTATACTATTTTCTGTCCTCCCAGCAAAAGGCACCCTTGGTAAATCTGTATGGAGTAACAACCCTGGGCCTTGTGAGGTCTGTTTATGGACCCCCCCTCCTCTCCCCGTGGGCTGGTTTTTTTTCCTCTAGCTGTGTCACCCTCCTCTGTCCTTCTGCAAAGACAGAACGTTCCTGAGGATGGATCCCTGCTGACTAAAGCCTCTCCTGCAGGAATGTAACAGAAAGCACTGGGCTATGAGTCAAAGACCTGGGTTAGTTTTGGCTCTGGCTCTAACTTGCTATGTGACTGTGGGTGTGGTCCCTCTCTTCCTTTGTCCTCATCTTCATCTGAAAATGAAGGAACTGGCCCACTCATAAGATTGTTCTTCAGGTTCTAGATTCCTTTGTACCAGATACCTTCTACACACTTAGAGAGACAGAGTTTGAGGGCATATGCTTAAACACTCCTGGGAAGAGTGGTAAGACAGGAAACAGGTTAAATGAAGAACACTTAGTTCAAGTTGTAAAGACAAAGTTCAAAAAAGGAGGGGGAGAAGAGATATGGAAGTAGGGCAGGGAGGCTCTGTGCCCACATTAGTGTGGGCAGTCAAGGCTTCCATCTGAAATGAGAGCTGCTCACACAAGCCATCAGATGAAGAGTCAGGGGAAGAAAGTAAGCTTTCCTGGCATCCCATTTCTTTCCTTTGTAGACTTAACACAACTAAAATAATGACTTATGTAAATTATAAATACTGACTCCCCCATTAAATTAGTGAGCTTCAGGAGGCTAAGACCGAACCCATCTGCTTTACCCATCATCCACCACGACCAGCAGTGCCCTGGAAACAGCAGGTGTCCAACAGTTGCCCAATATATTAATAATACATAAAACATAACATTACAAGCATACCACATTAAGTAATCAGCTTTCATTCTTGAAACTGAAAACTAATTTCAGATCTGAGGATCTAAAATGTCAAGGTTCCCTGCCCTTCCCTCTGCAAACATTTTTCTTCTTTGGTTTTATATACTTCAAGGGAAATTAAAAGAGAAGACCAATTCTCTATTACTGAACATGAATTCGTTTAATGAGCTTCTCCTGAATTCTATGTACAAAAAGGATAAAATAGTCACTAAGCAGTTACCCCTTGCTCCCTGCCCAAATCCTCTGACCAAAGCTGACCAATGAAAGCCACCCTGACTTGGAGCCATCACTCCTGCAGCTACAGAGGACTTCAAGTGAAGGAATTCCTTAAGAACAGTATGAAGATCATGAAGTCTCTAACGAGCAGCTCTGGGGTCAGAATCCAAGACTCTGCACTTCAGGGACCCTCACACTAACTTAGCAAGTCCATCTGAGTTTAAAAGGGAAGACAGGTGATCTCATTAGACACCACCTTAAGTTCAAATAATCCTCTCCTAGGCAATCTTTAAAAAAACAAACAAAAAACATTTGTTCCTATTTGAAGGTAGAGAGGTTGGGAGGAGGTATCTCATCATGCTTAGGCTGCTATTATATTCTAAATATCATCAAAGAAACTTCATTTTAATTAAAGAAAACATGTTCCCCATTAAAGTCCTCTCTTTGGGCCACTCTGAAAGCTGACAGATCCCATACACACCTCCTCATGCCACTGGATTACTCTTTCCATAGGGATCTCTACTTTCAGAGCAGGTGCATGAGCCTAGGAGGAGGGCATCACTACAGAAAGGACGAAAGTAGGACTGTCAATGGAAAAAGATTAAAAAGCAGAGAGTTTACATTAGCAGCCCAAACAATGAAATACTACTTAGGTATAAATCTAACAAAATATGTACAAGACCCATATGAGGAAAACTGTAAGACTCTGATACAAATAAGAACTAAATAAATGGGAGAGATTCCATGTTCATGAACAGGAAGGCTCAATATTGTAAAGATGTCAGTTCTTCCCAACTTGATCTATAGATTCAATGCAGTCCCAATCAAAAGCACAGCAAAGGGGTGCCTGGGTGGCTCAGTCGTTAAGCATCTGCCTTCGGCTCAGGTCACGATCCCAGGGTCCTGGGATCGAGCCCCGTATCAGGCTCCCTGCTCAGTGGGAAGCCTGCTTCTCCCTCTCCCACTCCCCCTGCTTGTGTTCCCTCTCTTGCTGTGTCTCTGTCAAATAAATAAAATATTAAAAAAAAAAAAAAAGCATAACAAATTATTTTGTGAATACAGACAAAGTGCTTCTAAAATTTATATGGTGGCAAAAAGACTCCAAATTGTCAATGCAATATTGAAAGAGAAGAAGAACAAAGTCTGACACTATTTGATTCCAAGACTTACTATGAAGCTACAGTAATCAAGACAATGTGATACTGCCCAGAGAATAGACAAATATCAATGCAACAGAACAGAGAGTCAAGAAATGCACCCACATAAATACAGTCAACTGATCTCTGACAAAGGAGCAAAGGCAGTACAGTGGAGTATTTTCAACAAAAAAGTTGTTGGAACAATTGGACACCCACATGCAAAAAAACAAATCTTGACACAGATCTTACACCCTTTACAAAAATTAACTCAAGGGCGCCTGGGTGGCTTAGTTGGTTAAGCGACTGCCTTCGGCTCAGGTCATGATCCTGGAGTCCCGGGATCGAGTCCCGCATCGGGCTCCCTGCTCGGCAGGGAGCCTGCTTCTGCCTCTGACCCTCCCCCCTCTCATGTGCTCTCTCTCTCTCATTCTCTCTGTCTCAAATAAATAAATAAAAAATCTTTAAAAAAAAAAAAAAAAAAAATTAACTCAAAATTATTCACAGACCTAAATGGAAAACACAAGACTATAAAACTAGAGGACAGCAGAAGTAAATCTAGATGATCTTTGGTTTGGTGATGACTTTTAGGAGACGATACCAAAGGCCTGACCCATGAAGCTAAGCTAGATGGCGCTAAAATGAAAAATTTTCTGCTTTGCAAAAGACGCTGTCAACAGAATGAAAAGACAAGACACAGACTGGGAGAGAATGTTTGTAAAAGACAACATATGTTATCAGAGAAATGCAGACTAAAACGAGATACCACCACACATCTACTAGAATGGCCAAAATCTGGAATGCTGACACCACCAAATGCCGACAAGGATGTGGCGCAAGAGGAACTCTCATACCTTCTGGTGGGAATGCAAAATGGTACAAGTATTCTGGAAGACAGTTTGGTGGTTTCTTTTTTTTTTTTTTTTAAGATTTTTTTTTTTTTTTTTTGACAGAGAGAGACACAGCGAGAGAGGGAACACAAGCAGGGGGAGTGGGAGAGGGAGAAGCAGGCTCCCTGCAGAGCAGGGAGTCCGATGCGGGACTCGATCCTAGGACCCTGGGATCATGACCTGAGCTGAAGGCAGTCGCTTAACCAACTGCGCCACCCAGGCGCCCAGTTTGGTGGTTTCTTACAAAACTAAACATTCTCCTACCATAGGATCCAGCAATCATGCTCACTGGTGTTTATCCAAAGGAGTTAAAAATTTATGCCACACCAAAACCTACTTAAATGTTTATAGCAACATTATTCATAACTGCCAAAACTTGGAAGCAACCAAGAAGCCCTTTAGTAGATGAATGGATTAATAAACTTTGGTACATCCAAACAACAATTATGCAGCATTAAAAGGGAGGGATCTATCAAGTCATGAAAAGACATGGAGAAATGTTAAATGCCTAGTACTAAGTGAAAGAAGCTAATCTGAGAAGGCCACATATTCTATGAGCCCAACTATATGACATTATGGAGAAGGCAAAACTATGGAGACAGGGGTTGCAGGGATGAATAGGCAGAGAACAGAGAATTTTTAGGGTAGTGAAAATACTATAATGATGGACACATGCCATCATACATTTGTCCAAACCCACAGAATGTACAACACCAAGAGTGAGCCCTACAGTATGGACACTGGGTGATTAGGACGTGTCAATGTAGGTTCATCAATGGTTAACAAATGCACCACACTGGTGGGGGAAGTTGGCAGTGGGGGAGCAAGGGGTATATGGGAAATCTCTGTACCTTCCTCTTATTTTGCTGTGTACCTAAAACTGCCTTAAAAAATAAGCCAAGAGGTCTAAATGCATCAGCAAGGGTGACTCTGAATATCCAAATATAGGTGGAGATTGCCTTGAAAACTGTTAAAACATGCAGCTGGCTTAGCTGAGACATCTGAATGACTTAGCTTAATGCTTTGAGGAGAAATGAGAAGGTAAGAATTCATGGCAAGCTCTGATTAGATCAAACTGAATAGTAATAGTAATTTTTTAGTCCCCTAAATAGATCAGGTAGTAACAAACTCTGATCTCCCACCCTTCCCTTTTTTTTTTTTTTAATAGATTGTCTTTTCCCAAATAAAGTCCTCTATAAACGTCACCATGGATGAACAAAAAAATTACGACTGAATCCGAACAAAACTATCCCCCCAACACAACTCCAGCTCTCACTTGCCTTCCACTTCTCCTGCTTCCAGGCTCCCCTGGTTGGGTGGTGGCACCTCCTCACTAGCTGCCTTTCCACAGTTTTTCTCTTTGGTTCTGGAAAGGTAGAGGAGACAGACCACGAAAACCCAAGAATCTTTCTTCTCAACCTACCAGTCTGTCTTCTAACAAAAGTTTGGTCCACAAGCTCTGCTGCTACAAGGTTACAAACCTTGCCCTCAGCAGAAATTCAGCTTCTTTTCATGGTATCACTAAAATCAACGTGATGAGACCCATTCAAAGTCTTCTGACTCATTTAAGTACACTACATCCCACAGTCTCTTTAGTACATCAAGTACCACTCAGCTAGAGAAATGATGTGGCAAGGTGGTCACATGCTCCTTGTTTAAAATACCGGACACTTGTGTGCAATAGAGGGCCAAGCCTTTACTCTAATACTCACGCTACCCTGCCTAGAACAGGAATGCGCAAGACTGGGACCTGCACAATTTCTATCAGTAGGCTGACAGGCTGCAGTGCTCCTGCTCATCGGCCTTCTCCCTCTCTCTTTCTTCCTCTCAATGATCACAATTCACTGTGGCTCCTTTCTGTACTCTTGTCTTCAGATACTTGCTGTTCCCCCACTACCTATCTTTAGCAAGAGGAGACAAGGCAAATCCAAGTGATCCTGTGGCTCTTCCTTTCCTGCTCATGCATAATTTGTACCAGGGTGGTGGCAGAGGTGAGGGGCTGAGCTACCATTCAGCTGCATGCACCTACTGTAGCAGCAAACCCTACCTCTCCCACGAGAGACTGCAGGGAGCCGTGAAACACATGAAGGTTCCATCAGACTTGCTGCTACTACCCTCTGAGTCAGGATCCTCGAGCGGAGGGGTAAGTGGGCACCTGTGATAAACTGCCTGGGTTTATTTGACTGCCAAGAAATGTTTAAAACGCAGAGGGTGAGGCCCAGTGTGCAGTTCTAAGATAATGCCTAGGATTTATGCTCCTGGCAAAGCTCTGGAATCCTGCCTCACAGACTCTCTGAACTTGCCACAGAAAATGTGTCCAACACCCCCTGCTTCCTGCGAATCCAGCTGACACTGTGCGAACACAGACCATCATGCAGCACTAAGACAACCAGCTGCAAGGGAGCAAGGCTTCCACATTCTTTGCCTTTTTTGGTTAAGAGCAGTAGGCCAGGCCTGACATGCTGCAGATGAGCTCTGAGATAAGAGGGTCAGAAATGACAGGGACTGACATTGCGGTGACCTTTCTACAGGAATTTCATTTTCAAAACAAACAAATTTATAAGCTTCTCCTCTAACCAACTCCTATAAGAAATACTGATCAAAATGTAAACATTGTCAAATCTATTTTTTTCTGGCTAGGAAGTATTTATGTAAGAAAAATTATGTTAGGGGGCGCCTGGGTGGCTCAGTCCTTAAGCGTCTGCCTTCGGCTCAGGTCATGATCCCAGGGTCCTGGGATCGAGTTCCACATCGGGCTCCCTGCTCGGCAGGAAGCCTGCTTCTCCCTCTCCCACTCCCCCTGCTTGTGTTCCTGCTCTCGCTATCTCTCTCTCTGTCAAATAAATAAATAAAATCTTTAAAAAAAAAAAAAAAAAAAGAAAAGAAAAATTATGTTAGAAAGAACATCACAGGCAGAGGCCTGATTTGATGAGACAAGATTTCCAGTATCAAGACCCATGTTTCCCTTTCTCTTGCCCTGTTGTGCTATAGGACATATGGTATATAAAAATCACCCACTGCTCAGCTACTCCCAATTAAGAGTCATAAAGGGTTATTATGCACGAAGCAGTTTATGAAGGGCCCTGTTTTAAAGGTGGCCTGCCAAACTGAATTTAAGTCAAAGAACTTAATCGCATGAAGACTGAGAGCCAAACAGAAAGGGGAAGCTGACCCTCACCCTAAAATTATTTAACACCCCCAGTCAGCCCCCTTCATCCTGCCAGGAGACTTATTACTTCTTGCCACTAAAGCTCAGAGGAGCTACACTTATAAATCACAGCCTCTACTTAAACTACAATTAATTCACTTCTCTTTCTTTCATTTTTTAGGGAAAATATATAAATCTTCCAACTGAAAATAAGAATGCCACTTTTAACTTCTCTTCAAGAATCTATGAGGGAACAAAAAACCGTAACTGATCTGCACCTCTCCCCCAGCCAGCTCTGTGCTCCCATGTGACTCAGTGGCAGCCGCAACATTTCAAAATGATACATTCTAGGGTGTCACAGCAGGGCCGGAGCTGCTGAGTAAGATGCTGGGGAAGACAGAGGAAAAGGAGGAAGTTGTGCTCCAGCCCCAGTGCTCAGGGCCTCTCGGCTCCATTACTAAACCCGTAAGAAAGGTAAACACAAGGTATTTCCCAGAAGGGAAAATGACAAAATGGCTCCAATTAGAGGAATGTTCTCAGAGCGATCCAACCCATCCACTGTAGGAGTCAAACGGGAAGGGGCTTCGTACGCTTGGAATTGTACCACCAAGAATCTTCAGGATATTTCTTTCTTCCCAGCAGACCCTCTACACAAAAGGTTTAAGGGAGCTTCTGCTGCTGCAGCAAAAACTCCCTTCTGACAGGGATTTGCAGAAGCAAGAGAGGAATAAAAAGACAGTGTCTCCATATAATTATTTTCATAAAAATGAAACAAAAAATAAAGTCAATTTTAGGACTGGGCAAATTTTCCAACTTTAATGTAATCATAAAGCTAAATATTTACAACTTAACAGATGTCCATAAAATGCTTTAAAAAAAAAAGATTTATTTTGGGGCACCTGGGAGGCTCAGTCGGTTTAGTGTCCGACTCTTAATCTCAGCTCAGGTCTTGATCTCATAGTCATGAGTTTGAGCCCCACATTGGGCTCTACTTAAAAGAAAAAAAAGAGAGAGAGAGAGATTTATTTTAAAAATGCACCTGGGTCCTCCAAAAATGCTTACATTTATGCCATGGGTCCCCTCATTATAGAAAACCATGTAAAACCACGATACTAGTACAAGAAGAAGATTTACTATTTATAGTTAAGTATTTTTCTTAGGGGCACCTGGGTGGCTCAGTCAGTTAAGCGTTGGGCTTTTGATTTCAGCTCAGGTCATGATCTCAGGGTTGTGAGATTGAGCCCCACATCTGGCTCCAAGTGGAGCATGGAGCTTGCTTAGGATTCTTTCTCTCCCTCTGCCCCTCCCCTCCATTCATGCCCTCTCTCTAAAAAATAAATTGTTTGGGTTTTTTTTTTTAAGTCAAATGTCAGAAATCTAAGTTTTATGCAAATAACAAAGCCCCCACAAACTGGCTTCCTTAACAACCATTTTCATGGAAAACCAGGTTACTGATGTTGTGCAGACAAACATGAGAGATGCAAGCCTTCCAATGGTTTCTTCTTCTGAGCCAATGCTGACCGAGTCAAGCCTTCCTGGAGGGCAGCTAAGAAGCAAAGGGTAGAAAGGCAAAGGTAGTTTCCACACGGAATAATTTTAGGTGATATTTATTATAATTTTAAGCACTAATAGGTCTGCCTGGGGCAAGGCAGCCTGTAGGTTACTGCACTGCATCTGGACACAGTTTTCTCTAGAAGCAATAAAAAGACCAATTTCTTTCCATACGCAAAAAAAAAAAAAAGGAGGGAAATAACATTTCCTGGCTCCTCCAAAAGACTAAGCATATATCGCATCTCTCCCACCAGAAGGAGGTTGCTGTGATAGAAAATAAGGAGTCAGAAAATCCAAGTTCAAATCCTACTCTACCACTTGCCTGTGGTGCACCATACGACTTCACCTTGCTGAGCTAAGCGTCCTTACATTTAGGATGGGAATGGAAACCATGCCTGCACCATGGGGTGATGCCAGATCTGAACGAGACCAGGCACGTGCTAAACTGTTCAATGTGAATCAGCAGATCTGAGGGGGGGAAAAGAACCACCACCACTCCCATGTTTATTGTGTTCTAAGCAGTCCTTATCTTCCTGATCCACATGTTAAGAAACGGCATGCAGAAATGAAGAAAAAGTGTTAGTGGGATATAAAGATCCATCCTCCTACAAGCCATCTGAGTATGTCCTGAAAATTTAGCACCTTTACTAGAAGTTGGTTTGAGCAAATGAAAGAGCCTCCGGGGGTGCCTGGGTGGCTCAGTCGGTTAAGCATCTGACTTTGGCTCAGGTCATGATCTTGGGGGTCCTGGGATTGAGCCCCACATTGTGCTGCTCCATGCTCAGCAGGGAGTCTGCTTCTCCCTCTCCTCCTCCCTGTGCTCTAATAAATAAATAAAATCTTAAAAAAAAAAAAAAAAGGAGCCTCCAACCTTCAAGACCATGGAAGTCACAGATTTTTGTAACTAGGTAATACCACAGTCCAGTCCCATTAATCTAAAGGCCAAGAGACTGGAAAAAAATGTGTCTAAGCAGTAAAGCCTAGATCTCATGGGAGCATCACCAATGTGAAAGGAATCCCCCCGTCAAAGATATAGCCTCACCTAGCCTAGAGATGAACTGAACTGCAACTGTACCTGCCACCTGAGATCAAGACATTGTGCCAAGCATTAGGATAGGGTTGGGGATGACAGAGTGACAATGCAGACAGCATTTTATGGTCTGGTCAGGGAAATAACAAAATCATCCATAAACAGAATAACAAACGATGTGGTGCTCTGAAGGAAAAAGACAGGGAGATAGGACAGTATTTATGGGGGGAGGAGAGGAGAAACCTGGTTTTGTGGGGTGGAGATGGAGGTGGGGTCTCAGGGAAATACCATTTGACATGGGATATAAATGATGAAACAGGAATCAACAAGGGTAGAGTTAACCAGAGGGAAGGAAAGGGGGGAGAGTGCGCTCAGGGGGAGCAGCACATGGAGAGCCAGAGACAGAAAAGGCCAGCAGAGACAAAATGCAATGGAATGTGTTAAGAGAGATGGCTGATGAGGTCAGCAGGGGCCAGCCATGGCGTGGGGCACGGAACATGTGGCGGGAACATGCAAGGATTTGGGCTTATATTCCAGGAGCCCGGGGAAGCCATTTAAATGTTTATACAGGGGAATGACCTGCTCAGAGCTACCTTTTGAAAAAAATCACAGGGCTGCCATGTGAAGAATGAGTTACAGGACACAGGAACAAATGCAGGGAGGTCTGCAAAGAGGCTACTACAGGTGAGCAGGGGAGAAGTGGTGGCAGTGGGGGCTAAGGTGGTGGGTATGGAGACAGAGAGGAAGAGAAGGGGACAGATTCAAGAAAAACTGAGATGAAAATCACAAGGGTTTGCTGACCACTCCGATGGGGCAGTCGGGCAACAAGAGGCTGTCTGGCAGAGGTGTGGCACAGGGGCTGAAGGAAAGGCTGAGACAAGAGGAGGCTGAACTGACCCATCTGGGAGGTGGGACGAACAGGGAGTAATAGTAGATAAGCTCTGGTGTCCGCTCTTGACGAATGGCAATGCCATTCTCCCAGACAGGGAAAGAGAAGGAAAGGTTAGAAGAAGAGGACGGTCTGTTTTGGCCATATGACATTTGAGGTGTCTATGGAAATAAGATATATGGGTCTGAAGGGTCTGGGGTAAAGATCTAGATTTAAGCCATCAGCACGCAGGTGATAGCTGAAGCCACTTTGAGTGTGTTACAAAAGGACAGAATGAGAAAAAGGCTAAAGGAATACCAACATTTACAGGGTGGGGATGGAGAAAAGCTTACTAAGAACACACACAAAAATAAGACTAACAGAAACCAGAGAAGAAGAACACATAAAGGTAATGAATAGTATTAAGCACTATAGAGAGGGCCAAAAAGAGCAAAGGAAACAAAAGACGGGCCGGCGGGGGGGGGGGCGGTGCGGATATGTATCTTGACGTTTGAGTCTAGACCAGTAGTGGGGGATTCTGAAGACAGCCACTTCAGTAGAATGTAGATATGCATGCCAAGCTGCAGTGGGTTCAGAAGTAAAGGCAGCGATGGAAAATGGGGTAGTAAAAGGGACAGTGGGAGTGTGCTCATGTGAATGTTGTTATTCTATTTAATATTAGAGAGGCAAAGCATGCTACCTGCAGAGAAGGCCACCTGTAGCCAGTCTACTGGAGAATTCTTCCACAGAATAGAAAATAAAGTGCCCCTGAAGGCCCCATATGATAAGGAAAGGCAGACCCTAACAGCTTCAGGTTAGACAAGTGTTCGAGCCCGTTTGCCCCAGGTGAGGGTAACACTGCTGTTTTATAAATGACAAACCACACCAAAGATAAAAAGCTGCAAGGACCACTGGCCTCAACAGAGAAAGCCTGGAATGGGGACTACAGATCCTCATCACTGAATCATAACTGGGTAAATGATATCCATGGGAATAACTCCTAGCAAGTCTATGCCTCACAGAACAGAAACACGATGGGCAAAATTAAAGGACCCAGAAAAGCACCAAATACATCATACCAGACATTTTGAGGAAAAAGTGGACTGAGTCCATTAATCACTATCCAAACCCCAAGAAGGCTCAGAAGGCTGCTGATAAATGTTTGTTGAGTTTAAAATTGCAAAGTTACTCTAAGTTCTCCAAGTACCTAATGAACGGATTAAGCAAGAGAGTTGCCCACACTTTTTCCTAAAGATGTTTAAAGAATCTGAATAAGGGAGAAAACAAATTATGGAGGCTTGCAAAGTCATAATGACAGCTGGTACCTTCACCTCTTCACAGGAAGCACGCCACACCTTTGGGAGCTCATGGGCTTCGTTTGCAAAGGTTTCATTCTAACTCCTGATTACAACCACGAACACCTTTTGCTGTAATCATAGGAAAAGACTTTCTAATCTTAATTCAAGCCCTATTATCTTATAGAGATAAAAACAACAGAAATGGAACTTCCAAGATTGCAAAGTATGACATAATCCAATTTTACTTTCTACAAAAATTGCAACTTGAAGTGGGTGAAGGCCTACCTTACCAGTAGCAGGAACATTCCTAAATACTAAAATAGATCTCTGCTCAAAATGAGATGTATCCATTGGGTCAGACATTTAGACACTAGAGCTCAAATTTCTGCAATGTGAACCTGCTCTCAAAATGATGCTCACTCAAGTCAGTGTTATAATAAGAAGTAGCTGCTATTTCCCACAGCTGTTTCAAATGTAAATATAACTTAAAACCCAGAAGAGAGCCCTATTTGTCTAATTAAACTATTCAATGCTCATTTCCTCACATAACAATGATTAATCCTTAACTTGGGGATGGACATCTGTATGTCCTATCTGTCTATCTCTAAAGCTCTATGAAGTGCCAAACTGCCGAAGATGCTTTGGAAGAGCAAGAACTCCTAAGTCAGAAATGCACACTAGGGGCAAAGACATTGAAATGTATATAAACTTCAACATACTTAAAGACAAGCAGGCATCTACACATACACAGAGAATCCGTTTTCTAAACTTACAGGAAGGAAATAATGCAATACTGGAAGTTAGCCCAAAGTAAAAACAAAAAACCCACATAAATACTCAATAAAAATTATCATTGATTATCCAACTATAGGTGTTCAAGCAACCATTTAAAATGTTTTACATAGGTTTCTGTTAATAAGGGAAAATGACACATAAAGTTAAAAAAAAAAGCATGACAGAAAATTGTCTACGTATTATGATCACTTTAATTTTAAAACTGTAGGAAAAAGGATGCTGGGATGGCTCAGTTGGTTGAGCATCCGGCTCGTGGTCTTGGCTTGGGTCATGGTGTCAGGGTTGTGGGACTGGGCCCTGTGTTGGGCTCCACACTTGACTCAGAGTCTGCTTGGCCCTCTCCCTCTGCTCCTCCCCTGGCTCACTCTCTTTTTGTCTCTCAAATAAATACATACAATCTTTTTTTTTTTTAATAAATAAAACTGAAGAAAAAATAAAGGAAACATACCAAAATCAAAAGTTCTCTGGGTAATGAGATTATAATTTTTTATACTTATTTTCTAAGTTTCCCTGTGATGTGTTTGTAATCATTAAAACAGAAATAAAGAGGGGCGCCTGGGTGGCTCAGTTGGTTAAGCGACTGCCTTCGGCTCAGGTCATGATCCTGGAGTCCCGGGATCAAGTCCCGCATCGGGCTCCCTGCTCAGCGGGGGGTCTGCTTCTCCCTCTGACCCTCTTCCCTCTCGTGCTATCTCTCATTCTCTCTCTCAAATAAATAAATAAAATCTTTGAAAAAAAAAAAAACAGAAATAAAGAACTATTAGTTGAATAAGAATGAATGTTTTGGCAGGCAGGCAGTGACAAGGGGCCCAGATGCTGTTTTGACTTCACATGTATACGTACTTTATAAATATGAAAAATTAGTGCTACACACACCAGCTAAAACTCAGTGGAACTATTCTGGAAAACAGGAAGAATCGCCAAAAGCTGGGATATAAAAATATGGAAATGATACTATGACTATATGTATGGAATTCTAGCTGGGAGAGCTTTGAAATCATGTCACTTCTTTAATGTGAAGTCTCCAATGTTGGCAAACCATGCCCTTAGGTCACCAAGTATGTGAAATACATTATAATAATAATGTGGCATTTTCCCCCCTGGGATGAAAAGAGATAAACAAATACCAGAGTTTTTACACTGTAACATAAAAAAAATACACACGAGCACCCACCCACCCCCACACATATGCCCATGTGTACGTGTGCACACACATACATACACACACACACACACACACACCCCCTCACAGAGAAAAGCTCCGGCTACAAATCTAACCTGAGTGTAAGGGTTGGCAGCAACTGAAAAGAATGGAAGGACTTCAAGGACACAGTCTCTAAACCCCAAATTACTTGCAGAACCACACAGTTCAAGACAAGTCCCCACTTACTGGAAGGAAACTTTGTAGGGGGAGGCTCCCATATCAAAGCAGGGGTGAAAAAGCAGGGGGCAAGGCATGAGCTGCTGTGTGGGGAAGGATGTGAGTTCAAACCCTCCATGGGGTCACCTGAGCAGCGTTAAGCAGACTGACCTTCTCAACAAGGGCTGGATCAGCCCATGGTGCTGATAGCATTGCTACTCTAGGGAGGAAAAGAATTATCTGCTAAGGAAGGGCAGTGAGTGTAGAGGACTGTGAGCAGGTGGGGCCAGGCTAGGAAGGGCTGTGAGAGGCAGTCTAGGCAGGGTCCCTAAGCTCCCAGGGGAACAATGCAGATGATGACTAGAGTCAGGAGATTAGGGTTCTGGTTCTCACTGACTTCCTCCTTGACCTTGACTGCTCATAGACACTCTGAGCTTTGTTTTCTCATCTAAAATGAGGATTAGATCACCTGCTCCCATCTGTCCTTATTGGAATGGACAATGAGATACTGGCTTTGAACATCATGGGAAAAAAAGAATTTACTCCAAAGTTGACAAAAAATGGAGCTCTCTATCTCCACCTATTGCCTATCCCATTACTGAAATAATGCTTTTAACCATCTGCACCCTGCAGGGAGGGGGCCGATGCTGCCAAAAACAACAGACGGCCATCAGTTTGGTTTAGTACCTTCTCAGCTACAGCTAAAGAATTTCTCAAGTTGTTATAACCAAACTGCAAACAGAAATATGAAGAGTCACAAGGCAATGTTAGATCCTGGGCCATTTCCCCCTTCCCAGCTGTCTGAAGTAGAAGGCTCTACTCCTGAGTATTCATTATGGCCAAGGGGGAGGTGCCAAGCTGGGGAGAAACAGTAGCAGCCCCAAGTTCAATGGTCCAATCACCCCCATGCCCCCTAGAGCATGCACAGTCATAGCCAGGAGGGTATTTAGAACCTCAGTGGCAGAGTTGGCTCTCTCAAACCTTAGAAAGGTCTTCTCAGAGGCCACTCTGAAATGCTTCATGCAACTATTTTAATCCCCCTACATAGATGGCATTTTTCTAAAACAAGGTTCATGGGGATTGTTGAAATGATTCAACTTTGGCTACTCTTCTGTGTAGGATGTCTTCCGGCTGTTGACCTGATGGAATCAAATTTAAAATAAACAAAACAACAACAAAGGAAAACACAAACCTGGCGGAAAGTTACCAGATGTCTGCCTTGGATTCTATTCCTGGTCTGTGGCAAACTCCCTTCTCTGGGTCTGATTTCTTCACCAATTCAGAAGTCAGACTCCATGATGTCTAAGGTTCCGTCCAGCTCAATAGTCCTGTTAACGACTTACTCAGACATCCAGGCCTCAACGTGCCACTTCATTTTGAGTGAAGAGTGAAGCTGGCTATCATAGCTGTGCCTTGGTGGCTTTGCTGAGCACACATGCATCTGTACACACGCCTTGTAAACATGGGGGTACACATACCTACTAAAAGGTGGCACACACCACTGCCCTTTCCTGTGGTCCCTGACACGTGTGGTACCTAAACAGGGCCTTTGCAATGTCAAATGCACCAGTAAGCGGGCCTCTAGCATACTTTTTTAAATTCTGCAGCAGAAATTTTAAAAGATCTACATAAATAGAAAGAAATCTTGTGTTCATGGATTGGAAGACTTAAGACTGTTAAAATGGCCATAGTTCCCAAAGCAATCTAGAGATTCAGTGCAACTCCTATGAAAGTTCCAATGACTTTTTTTTTTTTTTTTTTTTGCAGAAATGACAACCAAACACCATGATGTGAATGAAAATAACTGATATGTTATGGTCGTAAAACAGCGAGTACCTGCTCCTTAATTTTTTTTCTCCAATGTTTGTACAAATAGATCTGTATTCCCTCCCTCCCTCCATCCCTTCCCCTTCCCCTCCACATGCCCTGATCACTCAGATGAACATACCCACATCATGCTTTCTCCAAACTGACAAGACAGGAACTCTATCCATCCCATTCTGACATGGCTTATGAGCTTCTAACAGACAACTGGGGTAATAGTCATCTCTGTCTACCAGAAACAAACCTTCCCTTTGCTCTAAGAACTGCAGTTTGGAAGCTTTTCTGGTACCTTTGGCCTCACCTTTTTGAATTAACCTTCTTCTGTACCCTCCACACTTCTTAACCACCTCCAGGCTACCATTTATGCTTCCTTCCACATGCCCTCCTACCCGTTTCTAGGTTTTCTCATGTTCGTGACAAAAGCATTGCAAATAGATTTGAAGCAGCCCCCTTCTAACCCTGCCTGGAGTTTAAAGGAAAGGTGGTAGGCCAATGTCACCATAACATCCAGAAACAGAAGCAAAAAACAAAAGAACAGGTAAAAAACAAAACCCTATCATCTCAAAAAGAATCATGATTCTACTTAAAGGGGGGAAAAAAGCACAAATGAGAAACCCATAGGAGCTTCTATCAAAAAGTCACCTTTTTACCACAAATTAAATCAGATTTGTCAAACCACTTTTCATGTAACCTAAAAAAAAAAAAGTCCTCTTTATAGAAAATTGACTGATGAAATTTCATGCACAGAACAAATGTTTATTGAGAAACAATTACGTTCCTGGCACTGCAAGAGCCCAAGACCACCTAGGCTAGCAGACTTCAGAAGACCTGCTGAAGGGTTATTACAGGGTTCAGAAACTGCCCACGTGTTTAATAAAAACAAACTTCTAGCCAAATTAGTGTTATTATTAACATGTTAATCTTCTCATCTATTTCAACTCAGACACAGTGAGCCAGGGTGTTCCCTTACTTCTTTTTAACTCTCTGGTTCCTGCTGTTTCTCCCCCAACAGAATGTAAGCTCCTTGAGGGAAGACAGCACATCTTGCTCATTTTGGACATAATTCTGACTGGCACACGCTGCGCTGACTTTATTCATGAATAAATAAGCAGCTCCTTAAAGAGTACAGAGCCTGGTTCCCATTGGAGGACTGTAGCACTTCCTTCCCACCCCTTCTGCTTTTTTTGTCTTTCTTCACACATTTGTCTGCTCCAGTCTGGCTTTCCCATTTATCAACGTATTTCTCTTCTCCAATTGCAATTTCCTTTTACAAAAAGCCTTTATTGACTTCCAGGAGGTTTGGATTTGACCTTAAGCCACAATCAGAGTGGCCAACTGCCTCCTTAATCTACATTATGTACAATCCCCCTGGTTTGGTTTTATGTTCACCGATGCTGTTTATGCCACAATGACTTCCTTGAGGGCAGAAACACAATCTCCCTCTGTGGGCCGTAACTGCCCCCTCCGATATGACAGCATCTGAATCATCCTTGGCTCCAAATCATCACATTCCCTACCCCAAAGCTTAGGAGCCACCCAGAAATCTAACATAAGATTCTTAAGTGAAAGACAAAAAGGTATGCTTATTACACGAAGGAAGAGATGAACTTAAAAAAAGGGGGTGGGGGGGGGACTCATGTGTTAACAAATTAGAACTTTGGGAAGAAAACAGGCTCTCAGGTAAATCATGACATTTCCAGAGTTCTAAGATTTCCAAGTTCATACATTAAAGGTAATGAAAGGATTAAAAAATAAAAGCAGATTTCATTTACATTCTGATACGGCGATTTTAAAACAAGGACTACCAATGTTAAATAAGTGAATGTTAAAAAGATAAGTATACTTGATGCACAGCCCTCATCAATAAACAACTGTGAGGATTTAGAATAATTCATATTGGTAACGCATCATCTTTCAAGTGGCATATACTTTTCAAGTTTTGCCATCACCATAAGGGTATGGTGGAGTAAGACCAGTCTGTTCCGGAACGTGAGAGAAAAATCATGAATTCTAGAGAGCAGGCATTTTTTAGCAAACATGGATAAAGAAAAAACTAAAGCCAGCTCTCAACATCTTACATTGTATCTAGTCTTTTGATTTTTTAAATAAGCAAATTTAGCTTCATTTTTACGGTGAATGGTTTTGTTCAAGTGGCTAAGCGACATGGTTTGAGAAAAGAAAGGACCTTCAGCTCAGAATCTGTACTTTCCAGCAATGGGAGTCTCCTGTTCTGATTCTTAAGCAATGGAATCCCAGTGTCCAAATGAGCAGAGGAATTTGGGCTGGAAAGCTACAGAACAGACCCAAATCTCTGATCTATCTCTCTGCTTAATGACCTTTCATGGCATCTCACCAACCACTGGTTCTACAGAAACCAGAATGATCCCCCAAGAAACATAGGGAGCCAAGTTCAACTGTGAGGGAGGGAAATAAACAAAGAGTTAATCCACTCTACCAACCCAATCTCCTTCTCAAAGACTCTGTCCTCTCTGGTAGCTTGCCACCTTCCACCCAACAACAGCTGCTCATGATAATCAATGTCTGACAGATCAGAGAAAGCCCTTAATGTGTCGCCAAGGGGCAGTTCAACAGATGGCATGGTGACTTACAACCAGAATCATTAATTACACTCTCTTATTAGTCCCGGGGCACAGTGCTGAAAATGCTTCCTCAGTGAAAGATGAGCATTTCAGATAAATGACCGTCTGGTACTGCCTGTGAAACTCCCTTTAGGATTTCTGGTCAGTGTCGATTTCTAAATCTAAGCCATACTACTCTCACAACCATTTCCCATCTTCTACTTCCAGGATGGCTTATGAAGTTCCCCCAACCACTACCCAGCCCTGCTCCCGTCATCCCTGCAGGTAAGGATAGGGTCAAAAGTGCCCATCATTCTTTGCCCACCTCAAGTCAGCGACTGTGTGGAAAGGCAAACACGATAATCTCAGCCTCAGGACTAGCTCGCCGCTTCCCCTTCCTCTGTGTCAGAGAACATGTTTCTTGAGTGCTGGCGTGGGGAGAGGGACTATCCCCTCCCTCCCTTACCTACTCCAGTGCTTCCTGTGATATTTAACTGATTCTCCGACTCAAAACTGTCTTCACCCCTTCACCGCTAGCAGCTTGGGGCAAGCCAAGGTTCCCAAACGTCCACACCACTGGCTGTGTTATGCAAGCACGGATGTTAAACCACCATGTACTTATTGAAGAAGCCAGATCAATGCATGGCAAGGAACTAGTTCTGAAGCCCCTCCCCAAGGGCATTCAGGCTAATGCCAACTCAGGGTAGAAAGGAGTTCCTTCTCAACAGTTTGAGAACTGGACTCCATAAAACATTACTGTGACATTTTAGAACTGATTGCAGACAGAGCTTAGAGGCAGACTCCTTACTGGCCTTAACCATGGATATAAGTCAGAAATAAATCTCAATATAATCTAAAAGAAAGGCAATTTTAAGTATTTTCCAAATACTACCAAATACACATGCTTCAGTTCTGTCAACCACCTGTTCTTTTTGTACCTCAATCTACAATTTTTTTTTTTTTAAAGTGAGTTCAAACTGAAGTAATATTAAGCTCCTAAATGCTTTAAGGTTTCATTGTTTCTTGCATTCCGGTTTGTTCTTTCTTGGACACACAAAAACATGACTTCAATTTTCAACTCGGTTCAAATGATTACAGTATCTGATGGATGTTCTCATCTCATTAGTTTTTAAAAGACAAAAAAATGTGTTAACGAAAGCATAAAGAAACCTCCTACTTTGGACTATAGGAAAGGAAACGGGCAGTCTGGGTCTGCCTTGCCATGTACTCACTTCTAGTTTTTTCTCCTTTTCTGACAAAACATCTTTCTGGTTCTGCGTGTACTCCACCAGCATCCGAGCCAGCTGGCGCCGGTCTTCCAGTTCTGCCGCCAGGCGCCCGTTATATTCTGCTAGTAACAGACATGCTTCATCTACTGTTTTTGAAAGACGTTCAGCTGCCTCTTTGTCTATGAACAAATGAGACCAAAAAACAGAGACAATATAGAAATCACACAGCCATGATTGCAAACATTTCTGGGGGAGGTTAACAGTTTCTCTCCCAATGTACAGAGTCCAAGAATAAGCCAGAACCTATAGACAAACAATGGACTGGCTGACAGAGAAATCCAAAGAACTCACTCCTGTTAACAAGACAGGACATCTCTGAATTACCTGACGTGAGGCAACTGTACAAAGAGGGGAATCTTGCAAAGGTTTTCTAAATGCCTATTCCTGCAAAAGCTCTACAAATAAAACAGAGATATTTAAGGTCACACATGAAATAATTTTTCCTTGCCCCTGAGAATTTCGAAAGCGCTTTCATATTATTTTGTTAAGTATTTTTTGCACATTCTTCTGAAATACAAAAGCAAGCACTCGTTTCTTGGGTGTGGAAACTAAGACCAAATAAAAGCTATAAGGCTGGTTTGATACCATGTGGTTAGCGGAGGAGTTGGGACTCAAAACCATTTCTATAAAATGGACCTGATAGGATTCTACCCCTTGTATACCATGCAAGCCTTGAACCTGGGCAGGAGCTCTCTTCTTCCATTCAGCAAAATACAGGGACTGGTAAGAACAGACGTTCTAATTCTTTAAACGTGACCCACTAGTAAGAAACACATTTTATGCAAACACACAGAAAGAAATGAAAATTTCATAAAGCAATACTTATCCTTACTATGTGTGAAGTATTCCATCTTCTATTCTTTTTTTTTTTTTTAATTTTGGTCATTACCTACCAAACCGATTTCACATCCAATTAATGGGCTATAACTCACTGTTTGAGAAAAAACTGTGCTGAAGTATCAAGTATAAGAAAGGATATCCTTGGAAAGAGGAGGTGAACAAGGCTCAACATTAGGAAATGAGAAGGAGTGACAAAAGGATGAGCTGTATTAGAAAAGAACTGATAAAATTAATTTCATGTGGGTCTGGTGAAATTGGAGCTCTAATATGCATACAGCATTTTTAAAAAGGCCTTTAAGGGTCAAAAGAATAGATCACTGCCTTGAAACCAAGAGCAAGGGCATCCCATTCCCTCTTGCTCATGCCAAGATTCTGCTGCTGTGACTGTCCCTTGTGACTGTTCCCCACACCTTTCAACTTCTTTCTCTTCCTCCGCCAGCACTATCATCAGCATACCAACATGCTGTTCTACCTTCTGTCCACATGTCACTCTCTAGCTACTGCCCCATTTCCCTGCCTCCTTTACAGAACTCCTCAGGAGAGCTGATCATTCTCCTCATACCCACCTCCTCTCCTACCACTGTCACTTAACCCACCTCAATCAGACTGCTAGGCCCCAAACCTTCCAATTAACTGAACAAATATGTGGGCTCCTATTATGCTCAACACCATTCTAGGCTCTCAGAGCAACAGGGAACACAAAGGACAAAAACTCTCTGCCCCAAGGAGTTTACATTCTCAGGTAAGAAGAGAAACAATATACCACATTTTACTTGCTTATCAGCCGAAGATCAAAATTCTAGAGAAAAAAAGGCAGAGGAGAAAGCATGGGGCATTCAGAAGGAGAAATAACACTTTTAAATGTGGTGGTCAGAGTAAGCTTCACTGAGGTGGTATGTAAACCAAGGCCTGGAAAAAGTGGGAGAACAAGCCACGTGAATGTGACTGTCTGGGGAAGATCATCCCAAGCAGCGGGAACAGCAAGTACAAAGTCCTAGAAGAGGAGAGTGCCTGGCAAGGAGCCCATATAACTGGAGTGCTCTGAGCAGAAGGGACATGGTCCAACTTCCATTTGAACAGATCACTCCGGTTACTCTAGGTATGTGGAGAAGAGAGTGATGGCTGGGGGTGGGAGATAAGGAGGAAGCAGGGAAACCAAAGAGGAAACGCTTACAATAATCCCAGTGAAGATGTTGGTGACTTGCACCAGGTAGTAGCAGTGGAAGTGGTGACAATATCAGATACTGGGGTCAGACACCGGTTTTGGTCCGATCAACAGGAATGAGGAGGGGGTCATTTGCTGATAAGGGGAAGACTGTGAGAGCAATGAATTTTGGAGAGAAGATGACGTTTGGTTTGAGATAGGTCAAGTTTGAAATGGTTTTTGAGACAGCCAACTAGTAACACTAAGCAGAAGGCTGGATGTACGGGTCTCAAGTTCAAGTGACAAGTCAACACTAGAGACATAAATAAGGGAATTACTAGTCTAAAAATTATTTAAAGTCATCAAATTGGATAAGAGGAACTGTCAGTGAAACTAACTAGAAAAGAGCGCTAAATACTCAACATGAAGAGGTAACAGAGGGGTGAAGAAACCAGAGAAGGAAACTAAAGAGCCAGAGCCAGAGGAAGGAGAGAAAAGCTAGGATAGAGTCCTACTTTCCTGTTGCTGCTGCAACAAATTTACCACCAATTCAGTGGCTGAAAATAACACAAACGTATTATCTTAGTATTTATTATCATGGCCTCTTCCTCCGTCTTCAAAATGCATCTCTCCAAAGACTGTTTCCAGGGTCCTATCTCCTTCTCTGACTACTGCCCTCCGGCCTCCCTCTCAGAAGGACTCTGTGACCAGATGGGGCCCACCTAAATCATCCAGGATACTCCTCCCCACCTCAAGATCCTTAACTTCATCCATCTGTAAGGTCCCTTCTGCCATGTAAGATCACGTATTCACAGGTTCTGGGGATTAGGACAAGGATGTCTGGGTGGGCCAGGGGTATTATTATTCTGCCTACTGTACCAAATCAGAAGAAATGACCAACTGGGCCAAATGTTACTAAGATCAAGTTACGATGACCACAAGTAAAGATTGGGCAAAAATTCACCACTGAATTAGCAACATGGAAGTCATCAACAACACTGATAAGAGCAGCTTCAGTAAAGTGGAACCAAAAGAGAATGGGAAGAGGGGAAAGGGAGACAAATGAGCACAGGCAATTATTTAGAATGTTGTATTACAAAGAACAGAGAAATAAGGCAGTATATGGGTCAAGAAAAAAAGTGTTTCCCACGTGGGAAAAAAGTACATGTTTTTATGCTGTGCAGAATGAGCCAGCAGAGGGAAAAAATGGACAATTATTGGAGCAATGTCCTTGAATAGCGAGAAGGAACAGGACTAACAAACAGGTAGGGGGCTGGTTTAGAAAACAGCATGTTCGGGGCACCTGGCTCGCTCAGCCGGTTAAGCGTCTGCCTTTGGCTTGGGTCATGATCCCAGTGCCCTGGGATCAAGCCCACACCTCAAGCAGGAAACCTGCTTCTCCCTCTCCCTCTGCCTGCCTGTCTGCCTACTTGTGATCTCTTTCTCTCTCTCTGTCAAATAAATAAAATCTTAAAAAAAAAAAAAAAAATGACATGTTCACCCACAGAAGTAGGAAGAAAAATCAGCTTATGTGTGTTATTTGTTTTTCCCAGCCACACTCAGCTGTGCAGGTCCAGGAAAGAACAGAGGAAAAGTTGGATTTAGATATGGCGGCTGAGAGGGGGAAATGAGTTGTTATTAAATGAGTATAAAGTTTTAGTTTAGTCAAGAGTTCTGGAAATTGGTTGTGCAATGTGAATGTACTTAGTGCTTCTGAAGTGTACACTTAAAAATGGTTAAGATCGTAAATTAGGTGTATTTTATTGCAATTAAAAATCAAAATGAATTTTTTATTAATTTAAAAAAAGTGGGGCGCTTGTGTGGCTCAGTCGGTTAAGGTCCGACCTCGGGATCATGGGATCGAGCCTTACGTCGGGCTCAGCAGGGAATCTGCTTGAAATTTTCTCTCCCTCTTCCTCTGCCCCCCACCCCGAACCCTTCCCCTGCACTCACTCTCTCTCACACAAATAAATAAGTAGATCTTAAAAAAAAAAAAAAAAAAAAAAGGGCCATGAGATATGAGACCTTTAGGGCAGGGAAAACAGGTAAATAAAATCACAAACATTGCTAGCTTTATGTTAATTTGCTCCCAATTTTTACAGACTATGATTCTGATAGTAAGAATAAATGAGTTGATCATTATAATAACCTCAAAAGTTGGACTTAGCCAAGAGAAGAGTTGGGTTTTGCCAGAAGACTACAGTGAAGAGGAGAGAGAAAAACAGAGACTGAGGGTGTATGTAAGGAAGCGATTATAAAGACTCCATGCTAAGTAGAGAAGAAAGTAAGGCTGGAGGGGAGTGGAGGCTGAGAAAAGGTGGAAGCGTTAACAGACTGTTAGATCTAGTAGGAACAAAAAAAAAATTAAAATTAAAAAAATAAATAAATAAATAAATAAGATCTAGTAGGGTCCAACTGCTGGAGGTGGGGAAGTAGGAGTGAGCCCAAACGCTGCCTGTAGGATTTAGACAGCCTCCATGTTGTGTCCTGCAGCTAAGCATGCTCCTGACCTGAAGTCTTTGCTCAGACTGTACCCTCTGCCTGTGTAGCACTTCCTTCCCTCAGATATCCTCATGGCTTGCTTCCTAATCTTGGGGAGGCCTCTGATCAAAGGTCATCTCATCAGAAAGGTTTTCCCCAACCACCTTTAAAATACAGGTGTGCCTCAGAGATATTGCAGGTTCAGTTCCAGACCACTGAAATGAAACAAATGTCGCAATAAAGGAGTCAAATGAGTTTTCTGGTTTCCCAATGCATACAGAAGTTATGGTTACACTATACTGTTCTACTAAGTGTGGAGAGCATTGTCTAAAAAAAAAAAGTATACACTGTAATCAAAAAATACTTTGTTGCTAAAAAATTCTATCATCTGAACTTTCAGTGAATCCTAATCACTGATCACAAATCATCGTAAGGAATAACAGAAAAGTTTGAAATATTGCAAGAGGGGCGCCTGGGTGGCTCAGATGGTTAAGCGTCTGCCTTCGGCTCAGGTCATGGTCCCAGGGTCCTGGGATTGAGCCCCGCATCCGGCTCCCTGCTCGGCGGGAAGCCTGCTTCTCCCTCTCCCTCTCCTACTCTCCCTGCTTGTGTTCCCCCTCCTGCTGTGTCTCTCTCTGTCAAATAAATAAAATCTTAAAAAAAAAAAAGGAAATATTGCAAGAATTACCAAAATGGGACACAGAGACATGAAGTGAGCCAAATGCTGTAAGGAAACTGGAACTGATAATCTTGCCCAAAGACACCTAACCTCTCAAAGCCTCAATTTCCTTCTATGCAATATGCGGATATATAGGCAGTGACCTCAAAAGGTTATCATGAAGAGTAGAAGTATCTGGCACAGAGCATTCTCTATAAGTATTAGTTCGTGCTTCACTCCTTCCTTTCAATTTCCCATGCATAAAGCGGGAATAATGTTACGTGTCCCTCCCTGTTTAACTGGGGGTGAGCATCAAGAGGGCAAAATGACATGACTAACAATATACACCTGGCGTTCTTGGCATTAAAGGCACTATCATCTATGGGGTGTGTCTGTGTGCAGGGTATAAATCACAGAGCCCTGAATTTTTTTTAGTAAGAGCATCATGAATTTAATGTCTTCTCTCTTGCCCCCCCAATATCACATACACAATTTGCCTTGTGTTTTCAGCAGATCTCACGTAAGAGTGCCACAGGTTGTGGCATGCCAGCCTTTCTCCAGTTCCTAGAATCACTATTCAAGCATGGACTGTTTCAACAGCTTCGCTGTTTGCAAAACCCAACACCACATAGAAGTCGTCTGTATCTGCAAACGTAAGCATGTCCTAGGGTTTGATGAATTAGAGAAATGGGTCCCTCTTCCCTCACCTTTCATCCAAACTCTACCTTCTCACCTGTTATTTTTTCCAAGAGAGAAACATCTTGCACTTCCTGGGGCAAAGAAGCAATCTTCTGCCGGACAGTAGCATCGCCTGATGCAGCATTTTCCAGGTCCTGCAAAGCTTTGATCAGTTCCTCAGTCTGTACAATGAAAGCACAAGCAACGCTGTCCATTAAATATGGGATTTAAAGAAAGTTAGCCAGAATTAAATGAGGTGAAGGAAAATTCTAAAAATGATCACGCTCCTGACATTTACAAAAACATTGTCCTCAGTACCAGAGCCTATACTGAGGCCAGTGATTGGATTGGATGATGGATTCTAAGAGAATGTACAAAGTTAATTTTTCTAAGTCAATAGCAGAGCATGAACAAATTCTACATAACCTGAAAAAAAAAATCTTTTTAAAAGAGCATGTTTTTGGCAACTTAAAAAAAAGGAGCCTGGGAAATTGAAGCAGTCATCAAAAATCTCCCAAAAAACAAAAGCCCAGGGCCAGATGGCTTCCCAGGGGAATTCTACCAAACATTTCAAGAAGAATTAATACCTATTCTTCTGAAACTGTTCCAAAAAATAGAAATGGAAGGAAAACTTCCAAACTCGTTTTATAAGGCCAGCATTACCTTGATCCCAAAACCAGACAAAGACCCCATCAAAAAGCAGAATTACAGACCAATATCCCTGATGAACATGGATGCAAAAATTCTCACCAAAATACTAGCCAATAGGATCCAACAGTACATTAAAAGGATTATTCACCACGACCAAGTGGGATTTATCCCTGGGCTGCAAGGCTGGTTCAACATCCGCAAATCAATCAATGTGATACAACACATTAACAAAAAAAAAGAACAAGAATCATATGATCCTCTCAATAGATGCAAAAAGCTTTTGACAAAGTACAGCATCCTTTCTTGATCAAAACTCTTCAGAGTATAGGGATCGAGGGTACATACCTCAATATCATAAAAGCCATCTATGAAAAACCTACAGCGAATATCATTCTCAATGGGGAAAAACTGAGAGCTTTCCCCCTAAGGTCAGGAACGCGGCAGGGATGTCCACTATCACCACTGCTATTCAACATAGTATTGGAAGTCCTAGCCACAGCAATCAGACAACAAAAAGAAATCAAAGGCATCCAAATTGGCAAAGAAGAAGTCAAACTCTCACTCTTTGCAGATGATATGAAACTTTATGTGGAAAACCCAAAAGACTCCACCCCAAAACTGCTAGAACTCATACAGGAATTCAGTAAAGTGGCAGGATATAAAATCAATGCACAGAAGTCAGTGGCATTCCTATACACCAACAAGACAGAAGAAAGAGAAATTAAGGAGTTGATCCCATTTACAATTGCACCCAAAACCGTAAGATACCTAGGAATAAATCTAACCAAAGAGACAAAGGATCTGTACTCAGAAAACTATAAAATACTCATGAAAGAAATTGAGGAAGACACAAAGAAATGGAAAAACGTTCCATGCTCATGGACTGGAAGAACAAATATTGTGAAGATGTCAATGCTACCTAGAGCAATCTACACATTCAATGCAATCCCCATCAAAATACCATCCACTTTTTTCAAAGAAATGGAACAAATAATCCGAAAATTTGTATGGAACCAGAAAAGACCCCGCATAGCTAGAGGAATGTTGAAAAAGAAAAGCAAAGCCGGCGGCATCACAATTCCGGACTTCCAGCTCTATTACAAAGCTGTCATCATCAAGACAGCATGGTACTGGCACAAAAACAGACACATAGATCAGTGGAACAGAATAGAGAGCCCAGAAATGGACCCTCAACTCTATGGTCAACTCATCTTTGACAAAGCAGGAAAGAACGTCCAATGGAACAAAGACAGTCTCTTCAACAAATGGTGTTGGGAAAATTGGATAGCCACATGCAGAAGAATGAAACTGGACCATTTCCTTACACCACACACAAAAATAGACTCCAAATGGTTGAAAGACCTCAATGTGAGACAGGAGTCCATCAAAATCCTACAGGAGAACACAGGCAGCAATCTCTTTGACATCAGCCGAAGCAACTTCTTCCTAGAAACATCGCCAAAGGCAAGGGAAGCAAGGGCAAAAATGAACTATTGGGACTTGATCAAGATAAAAAGCTTTTGCAAAGCAAAGGAAACAGTCAACAAAACCAAAAGACAACCGACAGAATGGGAGAAGATATTTGCAAATGACATATCAGATAAAGGGCTAGTATCCAAAATCTATGAAGAACTCATCAAACTCAACACCCAAAGAACAAAGAATCCAATCAAGAAATGGGCAGAAGACATGAACAGACATTTTTCCAAAGAAGACATCCAAATGGCCAACAGACACATGAAAAAGTGCTCAATATCGCTCGGCATCAGGGAAATCCAAATCAAAACCTCAATGAGATACCACCTCACACCCGTCAGAATGGCTAAAATTAACAAGTCAGGAAACGACAGATGTTGGCGGGGATGCGGAGAAAGGGGAACCCTCCTACACTGTTGGTGGGAATGCAAGCTGGTGCGGCCACTCTGGAAAACAGTATGGAGGTTCCTCAAAAAGTTGAAAATAGAGCTACCATATGATCCAGCAATTGCACTACTGGGTATTTACCCCAAAGATACAAAAGTAGGGATCCGAAAGGGTACGTGCACCCCGATGTTTATAGCAGCAATGTCCACAATAGCCAAACTGTGGAAAGAGCCAAGATGTCCATCGACAGATGAATGGATAAAGAAGATGTGGTATATATATACAATGGAATATTATGCAGCCATCAAAAGGAATGAGATCTTGCCATTTGCAACGACGTGGATGGAACTGGAGGGTATTATGTTGAGTGAAATAAGTCAAACAGAGATCTCACTGATATGAGGAATTCTTAATTGCAGGAAACAAACTGAGGGTTGCTGGAGTGGGGGGTAGGGTGGGGGGGTTGGGGTGACTGGGTGATAGACACTGGGGAGGGTATGGGCTCTGGTAAGCGCTGTGAATTGTGCAAGACTGTTGAATCTCAGATCTGTACCTCTGAAACAAATAATGCAATATATGTTAAGAAAAAAAAAAAGAAGAAGGTAGCGGGAGGGGAAGAATGAAGCGGGGGAAATCGGAGGGGTAGACGAACCATGAGAGACGATGGACTGTGAAAAACAAACTGAGGGTTCTAGAGGGGAGGGGGGTGGGAGGATGGGTTAGCCTGGTGGTGGGTATTGAGGAGGGCACATTCTGCATGGAGCACTGGGTATTATGCACAAACAATGAACCATGGAACACTTCATCTAAAACTAATGATGTAATGTATGGGGATTAACATAAGAATTAAAAAAAAAAAAAAAAAAAAAAAGGAGCCTGGTTCAAATTGCTTAGTTTCAAATAATGTATGATTTCTAATACAGAATGGTCTGGTCTCCAGTATAGCATAAAGGCGTGTGTACCAGATGTTGAACAACTGTGTGCTGAATGATTAAATGAAATGACACTGGGTATTGAGGAGGGCACATTCTGCATGGAGCACAGGGTGTTATGCACAAACAATGAATCATGGAACACTTTATAGTTTATATAGTTTATATCTAAAAACTATATAGTTTATATCTAAAACTAATGATGTAATGTATGGGGATTAACATAAGAATAAAAAATAAAATAAAATAAAAAAAAACAAAAACCAAAAAAAAAACAACAACAAAAACCTCCCATCTAAAATTAGCAAGCCCCAATTTCAGTTTTGTGTTCATCAAAACAGCTTCATTGTTCTGGTTAATTACAAAATAAGTTTTTTCTGATGAAAAAAAATAATAATAAATAAATAAATAAATGAAATGACACTGCCTACTTCAATTCTTTCTTGGATTTGCTTTACAAAATGAGTGTCACAAAGATGACAGTTTCCATTTTGGTAGCCACTCCCCAAATTAAATGTGTCAAACTCATTAATTACAAACAAAGGGGAAAAAGACTAAGAAAAGAGCAAACCAAGAACACATACTTTGTACACTAAAAAGGGTAATTTTAAATCATCAGAAAACAGGATGCCTGGGTGGCTCAGTCAGCTAAACCTCTGCCTTCAGCTCGTCGTGATCCCAGAATCCTGGGATCGAGTCCCGCATCGGGCTCCTGCTCAGCAGGGAGTCTGCTTCTCCCTCACCCTCTGCCTGCCGCTCCCCCTGCTTGTGCTCACTCGCTCTCTCTGACAAATAAATACATTAAATATTTTAAAAAAAAATCATCCAAAAACAATGAATGCTGACAGGTTCGCCAGTCCATCATGACCCAGGAGTAAGAAACTGGCCACGTAGACGGTAGTCCAGTTATCCTGAAAGTTAGTAATTCAGGCTGGCCCCCGTGGAAGTTTTTAAATGCAAAGCTACATGGCCTAACACTGTTTTCACTTAACCCACCATCTAATTCAACATTTTAACGTTACACAGACCAGACATGCTTCCTATTTACATGGACCTTAGCCACACCCATGTATAATAAAGTAAAACTGTTTTAGGCAAAAAGAGGCCATGTAACTCAGTAAAGATCATGGTCTCTGAGGTCAGTCAGACCCAGATTCAAATTAAGACACTGGGCAAGTTAATCTCTCTTTGAGCCTCACTTTCTTTGATGGTAAGTAAAGTAAATTAGTAAGTAAAGAAATAAACAGCAAAAATTAACCAATCACACAGAGCTCATCAGCTAATTTATATGAAGGGCTAAACAATGCAAATATATAATTAATTGGCTCCATTTTAATATTTAAATAGGTGATAGTGTAGCAAATTTGCTATTGCCACACAGACTACCCTAGAAACTAATGAATTGCCTACTTATATAAAATAACCATGTATAGGGCGCCTGGGTGGCTCAGTCGGTTAAGCGACTGCCTTCGGCTCAGGTCATGATCCTGGAGTCCCGGGATCGAGTCCCGCATCGGGCTCCCTGCTCGGCAGGGAGTCTGCTTCTCCCTCTGACCCTCCTCCCTCTCATGCTCTCTGTCTCTCATTCTCTCTGTCTCAAATAAATAAATAAAATCTTTAAAAAAAATAAATAAATAAAATAAAATAACCATGTATAGGAGAAAAGTCATGGCAGAGGACATTCAAATGTCTTTGTGGCATTATCTACCCTTCCAAAAAATCTACTTTTTGAGAATATTTTCAAGTCCTAGGAGTGAAACAAAGCCAAGTCCAAATACCGTATAACACATAAATCCATCCAGACTCATGGCATTCAAAGACAAAGGCAAGCCTGCTATCTGGCAAGCTCTACTGGGTAGATCTTGCACCCAGTGCCCTGAGAGCTGCCCTCTGGTGATTCCATACTATTGGTCCCTGGCGCCACCCTGTGGCCATAATCTTCAACTAGCAGTCCCTCCACTAAGCCACTGTGTCCTACTCTCTGGGAGTCCTGACATACCAAGAGGGGTCCTGCAGAAGGATCTTGGGGAGAGTAGCTTCCAGGGTAGTCATCATCCTCCTCCTCTTGTATCTGCTGAAAAGTTCGCTTCAGAGATTTCTTCTCCTCTGTTGCTAGAGGAAAGAAAAAGGGCACAAATTTGGGTCACGAGAGCCTGTGCAGGTAAGAGTCAAAGGCTATGAACAATGGGCCACATGCAAAAAAAATGGCAAAAGGGGTGTACATTTCCAAAGATGGCTTAACGTTAGCCTATATGCTAGTTATTTTAAGTTGGTGGTAGTTCCCTACATTACCGAAGAATCAAAAATGGTCTCAGGTCTGTCATCTTGGACTGACTCACTGAAAAAAGACTACCAAAAACAAGCATCTAAAAATGAAACTTACCAAACTTAACACATTTAATTAAAAAGCTTATCTCTTAAAAATAAAAGTTAACAAGAGAAGCAAAGTGGTTAAGAAACCCATGAGACAATATAATGAAGGAAGCCAATGTAAGGCAGGGTTTGTAGAAAATACATTGCATATACAATGAAACACTATACACTTTGCAAGATAATTCAGAAAATAAAAACAGGTATTCCTCACTTTTGTAAAGCCTGCTTTTATGAAAGACCTACAGTAACAGTACCTGTTTTCACTAACCAAAAGAAATTCAAAGAGGATTTTCACTTTCACAAAGAAAGGCACAAAGTGAAAATAGTGGTCAGCATGTGTGTTGCAGGGAGCGATTATTATAGAGGCAGCATGCACCCCAAGCAGCCAGAGTGGCCCCGCCAAGCTCTTTCCCAGCAACTACACTCGGCATCTCAGCATCAAGCCACCAGAGCTTTGAGCTGTATCTGTGAGCATCTGTGCTTTATCTCGATTTATTCTGTGCATCTGTTAGCAAGATGTGGCCTGAGGTATCAGAAAAGCCTGAGAGAAGTTATTTTTGGGGTCTGGGAATGTTCAAAACTTTTTCCATACAAATTAATGGTAACTGCTTCTTCACTTTATGCCATTTCGGCCTAGGAGATGTTTCATAGGAATGGTCTAATTTCAGATAGCAGGGAAAACCTGTAGTAGAGAGAAACCTATCAATAAAATCGTGTCAGAAATTGTACACATCATGTTCTTTAAACTCTCCCTTTAGAAACAAAATAAACTTTATTTTACCTTAAATTTAAAAATAACCGTTGCTGAGAAATATGACTGATACAACTGAGAGAAGTTACTTAAGTCACTATTTTAAAGTTAACCACTTTTGAGGCAAACAGGTTACATTACATTTCTTATTATTTGTATTGTATGCTTTTAAATGGCTACAATAAAAGTGCCCGTTCCAAAATCATTACTTTTGTATCAAATTGGACAATACAAAATAAATGCCAAACATCTGTGGGACATTAAGTCTAAATGACACGTTCAGGCTTGGAAAGTAAAGAAACGCTGGTAACATGTGGCAGGCACCGCAACAGCTTCTGTACATTGAGTCCTTCAGGCAACTCTGAGATCTACTATCTCCAGCTTGCAGGGGAGAAAATGGAGGCCCCGAGAAGTTCCATACTGGTTTAAAGGTGGGACTTTCAAAATCTGTGCGCTTCCCACTGTAGTCAAATTCCTCCGCAGCACACACTCTCTCATCTGCCAAAGTAGGGGTCACCACGCACCTGCCTCTGAACTCTGTGAGTTATAAACAGAATAACGTACACGTCTTGCTTCATTAAACATTTTTTCCTGAAAACAAGGATGTAGTTCCTGGTCCTACCTTACACATTAACTGACCAAACTATGCTTGACGTGAAAGCCAAGCCAATATCATGGGTTTGTTCCTCTGTTCTATTAAATAAAGGAAAACAGCAACATTTGCATCAAGGCAGCCCTCACTTTGCAAGATTCTATTACGCACGGATTTGTTACCAAGGTTTCAACAACACCAGTCCCCCGACACCACGGTTCAAATTTCAGTTACTGTGGCATACTCACTCAGAGTAACTCCATAAAGAACAAACTTTGCTGCTAACTTCAATCCACAAATCACTGCGTAAGTAATAGAAACGCATCATGATCAGTGACCACATCACTTCTTTCAGGTCACTGTTTGGTCACTGCACCGCTGTTATTTCAGTTCACACACAAACAGCAGTGTTTGGTTGTGTTGTCTCCCAGGGATCAAATTCGCATGACATTTCATAAAAATGAATAATCAAAACAGGGAACTGACTGAAAATGACAAAGATGAAAGAGAAGCCCCGAAATTAAAACTAAAGCTCATGTTAGAAGCGAACGGAACGTAAAGGGAGCTGGCAGAAGACACAGCTGGCCGCAGGGATGCTGGCACGGCCATACCCTTCCAGAAACTCTAGGTCTGCAGCCAGAATCACCTGGTGAAAGCCAATTTATCAAAATAAGTGAAGAAATCAGTTGTGATGACAAGAACGACCGTGTCCCAGAGGAAGTGATGCTGACGAAACTCTTCACATTACAGGAACTCTCCAACACACCTCATGACACGGAGAACACTAAGGGTAAACTGCCGAAAGCCGACCCAAACTTGGGAGGATGCTTGCTCCATACCATGGACTACACAAGAAGGCAAGCTCTCTCTGGTCAAACCCCTCTTGTGAAGCTCATCACAAAGAAATAAAGCACTTTAATTCTCAATGTTCCTAGTGTTTTATATTCTAGCATGCTAGGTATCTATTAGTGTTACTATCTTTTTTGTTCCCTATAGATCTGTAATCAACAGTGAGTTTTCAATTCTTTGATAAAAAAATTTTATAAGTCAGAACAATCAAAACTTTTCCCATTGATTATTAAGATCATTTTGCATGGTTTCGGCTTACATAGTCATTTTTACAGTCCTGCACTATGCAAAACAAGGACTGCTATTTTTGTAAAACAGAAAATCTAATGGTATATAATTTGCATATGAGATATCTAACAGTACTTAGCACACACTAGCTGCCTAATTAATGTGCAGGGTGGTATGACCCTCATAGACACTTAGCGACCACAAAGCATCAAAGTGGCCATGCGTTAGGAGTTGCCACTAAAATATAAGCACGTAAGCGAAAAAATTTTTTTAATATTTTTTTGTTCACTTCCAAGCATCTAGAACAGTGCTATGAAATAACTGTTAAATACACTAAAGAAGGTAGAAAAATTACAAAACTTGAATCCTTCAGTTTCAAACTCTCATACAGAAGTTATTACGTATAAAAACCACATACCACTTTGTACCTTAGGACCCTCAGAATCACTGAATTTGGGCACTGGAAGGCCTTAGATAGACCTACATCTTTGCTTTCCCCACCTCCTTTTTCATGAGCATATATCCAGGCCCACAGGCTGTGGCTTGTCCACAATCAAGGAGCTCGTTAGTGTAAGTCTCGCTTCTATAGCCAAAGTCACCTGCCCCCTAAACTGGAGTACTTTTTACCACTTCATACTGGCACTCACTCATAGCATTACAAGATTGAAATCAAACTAATGAAAATAATTGCAGGCCCATTTCTGTCCTTCGCCATCCTGATGGAAGAGGGTGTAATAAGAGATAACCACTGTTATCCTACTTCAGTTCTCTCCTATTTCCACTTGGAGAACCTATTGGAAATGAATTATTCATCATTTTCTTCATAAGGTTCCTCCTTTCCTGAGCTACCTACTCATACTATGAACACTTCCGCTGGCCCCATCTTCCAAGTACAATGCCTTGGAGACCACCAGAATCTCTCCTAAAGTCCCAACTTCCAGCAGACTCTACACTTCTGAGATGTACCTTACAGATCTTTCCATTCTGTTTCTTCCCATCGCCTCTTATCAGAAATGTGCCCGGGCGCCTGGGTGGCTCAGTTGGTTAAGCGACTGCCTTCGGCTCAGGTCATGATCCTGGAGTCCCGGGATCGAGTCCCGCATCGGGCTCCCTGCTCGGCAGGGAGCCTGCTTCTGCCTCTGACCCTCCCCCCTCTCATGTGCTCTCTCTCTCTCATTCTCTCTGTCTCAAATAAATAAATAAAATCTTTAAAAAAAAAAAAAAGAAATGTGCCCTTTTCCATGCCTTGTGCAAACCACTGTCCCAACTGGTCTCCCTGCCGCTAGTCACTCCTTTTCCAACTTAGATTACACTCTTATGAAATGAATGGCCCACTGTGCCTCTACTCAAAAACCCGAATGGCCTCTAACGATATTAGTTTCCACCTATGCTCAAAGCCTACCCATGGTAAGGGCAGCAGCATCTTGAGCCATCATCTTCCTCTACTCCCACAGCACCTGGCCCTTGCTGTGCTGTATGGCCGCCGGCAGGCACAGGCCTTACCTCTCTGATAGAAACATTAAGTATCTTATTTCTTTATATCCCTATAATACCTAGAAATGTGTCACCAGACCTGAGTTGGAAACTTCTTGAAAGCAGAGGTGGCACAGAGCTTGGAAGACGCTAGCGCTGTATCAAAAATGACCATATGCCTCCGTTTACACAAACAGGACAGCCTGCTCTGTTAACTGTCCCCTGACTCATCTGTACAAAGTTAGCAATTATAATGCCCAGCATTCTCAATCTAGTCAGGCAGCTATTAAAAATAGCCTAGGAGGGTGCCTGGGTGGCTCAGGCTTATTAAGCGTCTGCCTTCGGCTCGGGTCATGATCCCAGGGTCCTGGGATCGAGTCCCACATCGGGCTTCCTGCTCAGTGGGAAGTCTGCTTCTCCCTCTCCCACTCCCCCTGCTTGTGTTCCTGCTCTCGCTGTCTCTCTCTCTGTCAAATAAATAAATAAAATCTTTAAAAAAAAAAAAAATAGCCTAGGACATCTGTCAGTCCCACTCCTATTACTGAATTTAAGACAAGGCACCCTCCCACTATCAATTCAGCTTCTGACCATAGCATTTACACTTGCTTTTTGACTCACTCAACCACTCTGTTTACAGGCAGGGCAAACACTACGGGTGGCCCCAATCTGCCTGTCCTCATATTATACACTCTCTATCCTCCAACCTGTCCCTGTGTCTCTAGGGGTCTTATACTTGGCTAACATTCAAGCAATCCTGGTTCCCTTAAGCATTTATAATACATCTCTTGGAGACCTGACTGTGGTAGAATTTTAGACACTACAGCAGACTACAAAATTAATTTTAAGGCAAAAAGTTGGCCTGAAGTCTCCCAAACACTTTATAAAATGCAGCCATCTACTTGTAAAGCTAGGTCTTCCAAAGAATCCACTTGAAATTTTCTGGGACTAAAAAACAAACAAAATAGAACAAATAAAAATAAAAAACAAACAGAAAAAACCCCAATACCCACAGATTTTATATTACTTTCATAAAGAGAAAAGAATCAGGAAATATTGTTTGTAACAGCTCCCGCATTCTTTGTTCTCTCCCTGCAAAATAAAGGCAACTTTTAAAAGGAACACATTAAACTTTACTCACGGAAAGAGAAAGCTCTGCAGCCAAGGTCTGACGCTGGACCTAGTATTCTGAAAGCACTTCACCAGTACCGTCTCAAACTGAGTGGCCAGCTCTAGACTTAAACCTGGGGAAGCTGGGCCTAGAGCTTGTGCTCTTAACCACTATGGCTTCTAATCTTGCACAAAATCTGGGGAACTAAAAATACTAACAATTCTCGTCCTATGTTTGCCAGTGGATCATATTGAGAAACTCAGAATATTAGATATTAGAAACAGAGAGTGGGGCTCAAATAAAAGTCATATTGTCACTTCATTAATAACATCTTACCTATGTTATCTCAAGTAATCTTTAGGATAATGCTATGAGGTGTTACTACTAATAGCCATACGGTACAGTGAAGAACCTGAAGCTCAGAGAGGTCTAATGCTATGCCCTAGGTCACACAGCTTGGAAGTGACAGAGCAGGGATTCATACTCTGGAAGCCTGGTTTTAAACCCTTGCTTGGAATACCTAAACTACCTATACTAAGGTCCAGGAAAGTTGGGTAACCTGCTCATGAATTCATATCCTAATTCAAATCTACTGAATACATGTGCTTCCCCAGCAAAAAGTATGGTGTGAAGAACACAGGCTTTAAAGTCATACAGACCAGAACATGAATTCTCCACTTATTAATTATATCTGGACAAAATCACTATACCCTTTTGAGCCTTAGTATCTTTATCTGAAATATGAAAATACCAAATTCATAGAGGAGTTGTAAGAATCTAAAATAAATTAACATGAAAAGCAGCCAACAGGCTGGAACATAATAGATGCTGAATAAATGCTATTTCCTTTGTATCTACCTTTCTTTTCTAAATCCTTCTACAACTGTAGGATACTGTGTGAGTCATGTGTGACTTAAGTAATAATGAAATTCCATTCAGTCCAGTGACAGCTTGAGTATGCCCAAGAACAGAGAGAAAACTTTAGAACACCCGGGTCTTACACATGGGGAAACGGGTATATAAACCCAAGTTCCACTTTTCTAAAACAAAATTCCTAAGCTTATTTATTCTCTACTGTCAAAGTTCCACAGAAAAATTTTTATTTCAAAGGTAAATTCTAGAGTTGTTTCAAGACAAAGAAATATCCATGAATCAAAGCTGAAATATAAAAGGACTATTTAATTTTGGAAATAAACTTCTGGAGAACTCATTAATATTTTGAAAGGACTGAGGTAAAATATTTTGATAACTCAGGTCCAAAGAAGATGGTGAGGAGACAGACTGAGTTAGCTGAGACTAATATACATGTTGGAACCTTTGGTATGTGTTTCCATCTTTACAGCACAGAGAAAGAGAAATCACCTTCAGATCAGCATTATCCTCCACATGGAGGAATACTGCCTCAACGGCTGTTAATGTCTAGACGCTCAAAAATATCAGAAACCCAACAGAGCTATTTTCAAATCTACCACTGCCACAAACTCCCCAATTTGCCTGACTGCTCCCTAAGGGCAAAACCATTTCCCCACCCTCTGCTCAGTCCTATAGCATTTAGCATAGCCATTTACTCAAAGCACATGTCTGGCAAATGCTTGTCAAATTGAAATTCAACACTTAGCTTCCAACATTGTCTTTCAGAGCTCCCCTACTTGCCCAAAGGTGTTTTAAAAAATCAGCACTGTTTACCAATGGTGTCTAAGAGTAGAGAAAAGAATGCTGAATAATTCCGCAACACTGTGCAGAACACCTCCAAAAGATACAATATAAACACTACCAGAATCCAAAGTAGGGAACACCTTGCTTTTAAGAAGCTACCACCAGAGTGACCTCAAAATTGTTTCCCATCAACTCTTAAGTAAAACAACAATGACCTGCAGTCTGAAAGCACTTACGTCATTCTTACAAAGCCTCTAATTTGTAGTTTTACGGGAAAGTTGCCCCATCTTAAAATGCGTGTAATCTCAGACCTGGAAGAGATCATGAAAGGTACACAATAAAGGCCCGCTGAATGAATGATATTATCAGGTAAACTAATCATGGTTGAATGCTATAGCAGAGGCATGTACAAAGTACCAGAGGAATATGGAGGGAAGGGCTACATGTGCCCAAAGTAGGGAAAATGTCAAAATGAGAAGAGCATTCCTAAAGAATGAGTTCACCGCCCAGTGAAAGGGGCAGAGGACATTTCAGGCAGAGGTAACACCAGATGCAACGGAAGAGGTACCCTGAGAGCATCCAGAAGGGAAACTGTTGGGTATGGCCAAAGACCAAGGTGTATGTGAGGAAATGGCAGAAGAATCTGGAAAAGTAAACTAGTTCAGATTATAAAGGGTCCTAAGTACTACATTAGTACTTAGACTTGTTCCTCCAGGCAATGAGTTCGTGTGCAGTCAGATCAGATCTGTAGCTCAGAAACACATCGTGCCAACTAGAATTAAACCGCAATTAACCACAAACCCACAAACCAAATGTTTGATCTTAATCCTCTTTAAAGAAAAAAAGAACATAAGCTCTTAAGAGGAGTTGGTGAGGTTCACACACATACATGTACACGCTTCTGGAGGATATCCTGGGTTCAGTAAAGACCAAAATCAATTATAGACAGCAAGCTGACAAACATCAAAAGTATGTTCCAAAACCACATCAACATTTAATGAAACCAAGCTCTAAAAGAGCTAAGAGACATATTCAAGACCCCACAGTAGTCAGTGGCAGGGCTAGGGCAAAATCTTAGTCCAAGGTGCCTCCTAGTTCCCCACAACTAAACAACGTTGTTCCTTTCCCTTGTGCAAGGAAACTCTCTGCAAGGCAGAAGAGAGCCAAGGAGAATACATAGCAAAAGTTAAGGGTGTGAGATGATGAATAGCATGAATACTAGAACCAGGCTTACACGCTGCGAGCACTACATAAATTCTCACCATCATTTATGTTCATCTCTCTGAAGAATCATATAATCGCTGGTGGTTCACAGCAACCCCCACTGCAGCTTTTCATATGTGATTCGAAAGTAGGCAAAGACCAAGAGCTGTAAACATGTGGTGATGTTTCTACCTTTGGGGGGAGGGCTCTTGGAGTCCTCCATAGACAGCTTCAGCTGCTGTATGAACTCGCCGCCATACACACTTCTTTCTTGCCAGATGTTCAGCAATCTTTCTAAAGGTTTTTTACAGCCTTCATCTGCCTCTCTGCCCAGAAAAGACGAAAAGATAGATATAAGCTTAAGATTTTTTGTGTTTAATTAGGACAGACCTACTTTAAAAATAACAACAACTGACTAAATGATTTACATATTTAAACACAGAAGGAAGAGTAAGATACACATTGTGATAAACAGATACCCAAAATTTAACCAGAAACTACATTCTTCCTGTGGTGCGTAGGGAAGACGGAGCACGTTATACAAGTAATCTGTCTTTATCTCCTTTGAAAGATGGGGCAAATAGGGCAAAAAGCCAATCGCTGATTGTTACAGAGAATTATCAAAAATTGATCATTTCAGATGTGACAGCTTGCTTCTTAAGAAGACATTAATCGAAATGTAGTGCCAGACATTCTGCTGGAAATTAAAGGGGGCCAAAACCTTTAAGGGTAGAAAAAAAAATGATTGAAAAAAAACCAAATGTTTAAAAATGGGGAATAAATTCACCACAACCCATCAATGCTAACACACCAACACTTCTACATGCCTTGCAAATACAATCATACACATATACCAAATCTGAACTCAAATTAACTACTTCATCATTATTTTAATTCTGGGTTAGGTACGTAGTACCCATTCTCACAAAGGTGTCTAATGGGTAATCTTAGAACACACCAAGCATAATATAGCCCTTTGTAATTTATATCTGAGAGAAGCTAAACCATTTTTTCCCTGACATATTGTACTCTGGAAACGGAGTATTTTCAATGAGATAACTAGAACTAGCACTCAGTGTGCAACAGCTGCTTACCAGAAAATGTCAGACAGCAAGTGGAAGAGTGTGGGAAGACTTCCTGAAAGGAAAACAAATTCCCTCACCATCCATGGTGTTCTATGACTTGTTCTGGTTTGTAAAGCGGCCTGGGTGTCAATGATCTTACCCTGAGTGACTTCCAACAAGAAGGGATACCCTGACACCTTAGTTTCTAAGCCAAGATCTTTAACAGGAACTTCAAGAAGAAAGAGGTACAAAGGAAGTATGCCCTCATGGCACGTTTCTAAAACTTGTGTTAACAGTCAAGGTAACATGAGGGTTCAGCTTGACCTGGTCAGATTGCATCATTTATGAAATATTAGTGGGAAATTTTCCTGCACTGGGGTCAAAGGACTAAATCAGGGTACATACTTTTTTTTTTTTTTCCGGTCAAACTTTTTTTAGTCAGAGGTAAGGGGGAAAAAAGGAAAAAAAATTTCAATGGTAGTTTATAAAACTTAAAGCTATGACTGAGTTATTTGATATTGGTGATAAAAACACTTTTACTCCACCTACAAAATATATCTAGAAACAAACTGCTTCTCACCTCTTCCTCTGCTGTCAAGCTGGTCCAAGCCACTATTACCTCTTGCCTGATTACTGGTCTCCCTGCTTCCACCTTTAGCCTCCTACAAGCTAATCTCAAGCTTTAAAAATTCTGTTGCATGAAGGCAGATTATGTCACTCTTTTGCTCAAAACTTCCAATGGTTCTTCCCATTCTCCCCCAGAATAAAAGTGAAAGTTCTCATAAAGCCTACAAAGCCATTCTCAACACAGGTCATTATTTCTCTGGCCTCACCTAGCCTCTCCCTTCTTCGCTCCCCAACAGCTACCCTGGCACTCTTGCCTCAGGGCCTTTGCCTAGAACCACATTTCCTTACTTGGTGGCATAGCTCAGGCATTCCTTCCTAATCTCCCTATTTAAAATTACACTCCCTACCCCTACTTAATTTTTCTCCATACAACTTGCTTCTGCTATGCTATTCAGTTTACTCATTGTTTATTTGATCTCATTTTTTAAATTTATTTGACTTCCCATAAAAAACTGTCCATTTGAATGCAACTTCCACAAGGGCAGCAATTTGTCCTCTCCCCCGCCCCCTGCTACCCACCCTAGAACAGGCACAATATTGGCCTCATTTTAATCTTTCTCGAAAATTTTTAGTTAGATTTCGATAGGCCATACAATTAGTTACCTTTCAACAATCATCTTTCCACAACAAAGTCACTCCTATCAGACATCAGCTAAACACTCACCTGCTCATTCAGTGAGGTTTATGAAATACTGTGTTTGTAATACAAAGACCAAGGCCTACGGCCTGACCTCTAGGGCCTGATCCAGTAGCCCCTTCCCTTTCCACACCCCAACCAGGGCACTAAACCACATGTATCTTCTGCTCATAACTTGCTCCCTCTCATCACGCATGTGCCTTTGCTCATGGTATCTCCTCTCCTTTGAATGGAACCCACAAAGGAGAACAAGGTGAAGGGGAGAAGTTGGAAGTAATGTAGGTGGCTGAAGTATATAAGGAATATGTGGAAATAGCAGAAGAATCTGGAAGGACAGAGTGGAATTAGATGAGGGCCCTGAACACCATATTAAGTACGTGGCCTTTATCCTGAAGGCAATGGGAAGCCTCTGATGAGATCAAATGAATGACTTAGAAAATAAAATAATTAGTATAACCAAATCACAACTAATCAGAACTTAACTGGTTGATGCTTTTAACATATAACCTGTTCTCTGCAAATTCTTTGTTCACTTAATAGAAAGAGAAACCTATCATGACAATAAATTCTTATCAAGGATTTAGTTAAGGGGGGGGACACAATGCAGACTAAATATTTGGGACTCAATTTAGACTAAGACTGATTTGGGGTACAGATTCAGCCACATTACTATATGCAATGGAAACTGATACACAAACCTGTAAAATCCAAGTCATTTTCATAAGGCTTTTACCACTAAAGGCAAAAAAAAAAGAAGCTCTAGTTTAACTGGTGAATGTAATTAGCCAAGATAGGCTAATTTCTGGAGCAATATAGTAAATCAAAGTTTTGCCAGGTAAGTTTCAAAGCTACAGATAAAACAGTCAAGAAATCTTTTTACTCATGAGGTTTTGCCCAAAGTAGCTCCAATGAACTGAAGTCCCATTAGCATTTGGAAGTGGGTACAACTAAAGCAATAAAGTAGTTTCATAACAGACAGAACTATCTTTTCAGGTTGCATTAACTCCATTCTAAACTGAGAAATCTTTAAGTGAAAAAACACCAAAAAGTCCTTGCCATTAATCAATGAATAAGCAGAAAATGGTAAGTATAACTTATATGAAACACAACTTAGTATGCATTTTTAATTCTAATTATAAATTTGATCTGAAAAGTATAAACTATGTATTATACACACAGAATTGCTGCTTTAAGTGTCAGCTGAGGCCTCACCAAGCTAACCTGGGGACCTTTTCTTCCTCTGTAGGTCTAACGGCACATCCTTGGCATACCCACTATAATTTGTGTGTTTCTGTCTTATCCCCTGCACAGTAGCTCTGTGATAAGCCTACTAAAGGTGGGAATTCTTTCTAAATAATCCCAGCACTTCCATCAGAGCCTCCTGTGAAACTGGAGCAGAAATGTTCCATTGCCAATCATGCAGGAAAGAGCAAGCCTGAGACTGCCACCCTTAGAAAGGCCTGCTCACCATGCTGGCTCTTGGCTGGCATCTGGAAGGAGTGTTCCTCAATTTCCTAACTGATAATCATGGTTTATTGTGCCTAAACTGTTTGTGCAAACAATATAATTTATGCTGAATACCTGCTTTCGTTCTGAGAGTTGGGAATTTTGGGAGAGGGTACCTGTGGCCAACACCAATAAAAACCCTGGGCACTGAGTCTCTAATGAGCTTCCCAGGTACACAACACTTCACACATGTTGTCACAACTCAAAAATGGAGGAATTTAGTTATGTTTTGTGTGACTCCACTATGAGAGGACTCTTGGAAGCTTATATGTGGTTTCCTCTGGACTGCGGCCCATGCAACTTTTCCTTTGCTGATTTTGCTTTGTATCCTTTCACTGTAATAAATCATAGTCATAGGCACAACCATACTGTGAGTCTTGTGAGCCCTCCTAGCAAGTCACCAAACCTGAAGTGGCCGTGGGAATCCATGACACAATAGTAAATAAGTATGTACATGGTGATAACTCCAAATTTATGTCTCCAGAAATTAATTTCCTACTGAGCTTCAGACTATTTCATCCATCTACCTATCTGGCATCACCCCCTTGGAATATCTACTAGCCATCTCAAACTTAGCATGGCCAAAACAAAACTCCCAACTTCCTCTACCACATCTTTTCCCCAAACTTCATCTCAGCAAATAGCACTTGCAGCCATCCTCTTAGTCATGTCAAAAACCTAGAGATAATCTGATTTCTCTTTTCCTTCATGACCAGTTCCCACTCAACTCACACAAATCCTATCAGTTTTACATGGGGGAGGTGAGGCAAATCCATTCACAAAGTAAACTTTCGATAATCTGGAAGCTTACTATCGTCTCACTGCTCTGAGTCCTAGCCAATGTCATCTCTAGCCTGTAGTAGAGCAATACCCTTCATAGGCATGTCCTTGGCCTTTATAATCCATTCTCCACACCAAGGCACAGGGACCTTTTAACCATGTGATGGAATATATCTTTCCCCTGCTTAATACCCGTCACTGACATCCCATCAGAATAAAATCCTCTCTCCCAAGGCTTATAAGACATAAGTGACTGGCACCTGCCTACCTCTCTGATCTTATCCGGATGCCGCTTTTCTCTTTGCTCAACACAACTGTTTTAACCACACTGGCCTTCATTCTGATCCTCTTAACATGCCAAGATTATTTCTACCTTAGGTTCTTTTAAATAGCTGTTTATGATTATCTCAAATGTCATTTCCTTAGAGAGGGCTTCCTTAACCACACTAGAACAGATCCCACTCCAGAATGTCATTCTATTTCATCATGTCCATATTATCACCCTCTGGAAGTATCTTGCTTGTTTATTTGGCCTTGCCTGACTTGCTCACTGCTACTCCTCTAGTGTCTGCATCAGTACTTGGGACATAGAAGGCACTCAAATATATGTGGAATGAAAAACAAAGTGCACAACTATCTCCAAACTCAGAAGAAAATAAGAAGGCATTTGTGTGGGGGCACCTGGGTGGCTCAGTCGTTAAGCGTCTGCCTTCAGCTCAGGTCATGATCCCAGGGTCCTGGGATAGAGCCCCGCATCCGGCTCCCCGCTCTGAGGGAAGCCTGCTTCTCCCTCTCCCACTCCTCCTGCTTGTGTTCCCTCTCTCAGTGTCTCTCTCTGTCAAATAAATAAAATCTTTAAAAAAAAAAAAAAAAAAGAAGGCATTTGTGTGGGAAAAAAGTTCAAAGTCCAGTTAATTAAACTGTTATTCAAATTAAATCTAACCTATGAGCTTGGCTGCTTCCTCTGACTTCAGAGGTTTGGTTTGGGGTTTTTTTGGGGGGGGAGGGGGGAGAAGTGAGGGAGGAGGGAGAGGTGAGGGAGGAGGTAGGAAATTACCATAAAAAGATTCCTAATCAATTTTGGTCAATATTAATGGGTCCACTATCTTTGTTCCTCAACTGGGCACAGAAAGCCACACAGACTACTTCTTACCCTGGATAAGGTACATCAGGATTAAAGTGGAGTTGCTGGCTTTTCTGTTCTAACAATGGTGGGAGGAAAGGGCTTAGAAACAAGGGGATCCTGAACCTAATACCCAAAAAGGACCTTAAAAGAACAAGATGAAAAAAAAAAGGAATTAGAGCTTTTTTTTTTTTCATTGAAAAGGACCAGATTTACTTTCCCCATAATGCCACAGAAATCTGCCAAGACATTTTTACAGCGCCTCCTAGATAGGCTTTAAGATGTTATACCAAGTAGAAAAGGAATTTTCAATCCCAGTATTGCCCATTCCCCTTCTCCTACTCCTTTCTACTTACCCTTTCCTGGTTTGGGGGGCAGTTAATGATTATTGTTCAATTTTTAAATAAAAATGTTATGTGTACTATCCCTACAGGAAATTATTTTAGTCAATTCCCTATACCCAAATTAATTCATTCAACAAATATTTACTGAATCCTTAAATGCCAGGGCAGACCACAATGTTGCCCAACTCCTGGCACACCAATCACACCAAGGCTACATAAATGGTACTCCCTAAAGCTATGTAACCTGACAGCTCTGTGCCAGGCAGACACGTTACTAGGTGCCTGGGATACAGCGAAGAACAAAAAAGAAATGGTCCTTCTTGCCACAAAGTTTACAATTTAGCATATTTCCGTAACTGAGCAAAGACTGGGGCCTGGGCAGTGTACTATGTGTTTTCAAATAGACTGGTGTATTTCTGCCCCACAACAACTTCAGTGAGGTAGGTGATGTCATCCCCTTCTAATCAGTTAGGAAACTTGTAACTAAGGCGTTAGTAAAAGCTAAGTAACACATCCAGGGTCACTGAGAGTGCTAGAGGCAGAGCTACAGCCCTAGAAACTTAACTACATTTCCTCAAAACAAGAAAATGCCGGGGCTCCCATTTGAGATAGCTATTCTAGCAGTCTGTTCTAAGCTTACTCTGCTATAAGGATTCAGGATTGTTTCAAGATCATAATGCATTCTGCTTCTTCAGTGCCCATGTTCATCAAAAGTAGGGGCCAGCTAAGTAGCTGACAAACAAAAATCTTTTCTCATCTCCAGAAAACTAGGTATCATTTCTTTCTTTGGGATTTTCCATTTTATTCCTTCAAAATTCTCAAATCTTTCATGGAATGCTGGACTCTTTTATACATTTGAGGCCTTTCACTTATACTTCAGACCCTAGTACAATTTTAACCAACTGGTCTCTTTTTTTTGCCCTTCCCAATTTCCTTTTGCAAAGATGTTTCTTATATGTTTACTAAATAATATTCTAGTGAAAAATAGTTGTTGTTTGCTCCTCCTGGACAACTAACTTGTGTCTACAGAAAAGCAGTTTATTTTTAAATAAATAAAAGTGATTTATAGAAGTTTTAATCAAATGAATTTCATGTGATATTAGCTACATGTGTGCTCTATGCTCTAGTCTTCTTGTTCACAAAACACAATAGTGGCAGAGATTTAATATGATATAGCCAGTGCAAGTATCTACTTTCCACACTGATAATTATTATCTTTGCAGTTACAGTAATGACCACTATTTTTAGTAAATGAGACATCTAGACATTTAGAAGGAAAGAAGTAAAAATGAAGGCATAACCAACTAATATCTTGCTATTAAGGTTTTGTTACTGGAATGTTTCCTGGTACTATTTAGCTTTGTTTTCTGACCATAAGCTAATGAGACAACTCAGCCAAGCCAAGGAAAACACCATAGTCAAGAAATGAATTCAATAAATGAATATATCTAGGGCAAAAGATGTTCAACAAGTGCTAGACTCAATCCTTTCAATGCATCAAAATGTTTACACGTCTGAGACAGTTCTTAAGGGTCCAGCAAAACATAAAACTGTAATTTGGCCTCTACAACACTCTGTAATGTACTTTGGCCTCTACAACACTGTAAAGCACAACCCTGTAAAATATGAAGTTGTCAATTTACAAAGGCTCTCCCAGAGAAGGAAAGAACAGTAAAGAGGAAAGGATAATGCATTTAAATAACAAACCAAACCAAAAAACCAGACAACATACCTGGCAACATGAGAAAAAGCATCCACAAGGACAGATTCAAATTCTCTAGTGAATTCAGGTCCTTTCCTTTTACTGTTTTGGATGACATCATTGGCTAAGTACAGAAAAGTAAGCTTTCTATTTGATTTGGCTGGAAAAAAGAAAAAAAGATAATTTAATTTACACCAAGGAAATTCTCAATCCACAATTCTGCCCTAAGCTACTCCTAAAGAATATTAAGCATTATTTACTTGAGATCAGAGTTCATTTATGTTTGAAACAACAACTTAAATAACTTATTGACATCACTAACAAAACAGGCTTGAGAATACAAGTTTGAAAAACAAAACAAGAATGGGCCATCTTCATTTCTGTGATATTTTAACAAGAACAATTGATGGTAAAAATAAAGATAATCCAAAGAAAATTCCTAAAGGATAAGCATATCCTCAAGAAGACATATTAAAATCAAGGTTTTCAATTATTCTATTGCAAAGATGAGCATTTTTAATTCACTCTTAATTACCAAATACTGCAGAATGAAAAGACTGAGCCAGGTTTCAGTTTTAAAATAGATTCTTATAATTTATGTTCCTACACTGATGATTTCTCTTTGAACACTCCAATAACAATCATCAGTCAATGATATCAATTCTACAATCCAGAGAAATCTCTAAATGCACCAATGGATATTTATCTCAAATATAAATATATATTAATGCTACGTTATTAATGAAAATTTAAAGATGTCTGAATTCTGGATATGCAAAATTATGGCTCCCACAGAAACCGTAATTCTTCTCTCTTATACATACTAAACGTAGTATTTCCTATTACTCTATATGGCATCATATATTGAACCATAAAAACCTCATGCACTATGTCTGAGTTACAGTTGCTTAGGGAAACATTACTGAATTTCCTGGCTTCTATGCACATAACTTCTCAATCGTAAAGTTACATCACTAGCATTTTTGGTCCCAGTTTTCTTTTAAAAGAAATAAATAAGAATATAATCAGACAGTCCAAAACATTAAGTTTTCTCCAATGCTAAAATACCTGAAAAACTCAAGCAAGCCTTGTATCAACCTTTACATACCTGAAAAACTAGTCCTTACTCTATTCCTCTCAGAAACCACTTGTTTCTTTTGAAATGCACACAGCATGTATAAATTCTGACACAGCAGGCATAAGATGTGACATTTTTAAAGGTAGCTACAGAAGAATAACCCAAGTTAAAAACAAGATTTTAAAAGCATGTAATAGTTTAAAATGATGACAAAGTATTCATAAAATTAAATATGGCTATCCTGAGTTTTATTAGCCTTCTGGTAATAACCTAGTTTACATGGCTAACTGATGATAATATTTAATCTTTAACTATTCTAATTATTATTCAAAAGCCGATCAAAAGTGTCAATAGTTACAATATTCTACCGTTGCTACAAAGGTATCATTATGGCAAAGGCTTTTCTTTTTTTAAAGTAAACCTTGCCCTGGGATGTTGCAACAAATAAAACTACCAAGTCTAGAACGCCATGAGTTAGCGGATTCAAAAGTACAACAGAACTTCAACAAAGGTAATTTGATTAAGCAAAACTTTACAAATGCCATATATTTTATGTTTAAAAACCCAGAATCCATTGTATAGAATGTCAATTTGGACAATTAAGACATGATACATTTTTTTTTCAGTGCTGCAAACATGACAGCCAAGAGGCCAGAGAGCCAAAGTTTTCACTATTTATAATGCCAATTAATTTTCATCATCCTCAAACTTTGCAATGGGGATTTTAGTCAAACTTTATCCCTCTACATCCAGCATCCTGAAGCCAACATAAATACCATGTGTGTAAAGGTAATACGACAAAGCCCAGAGCACTTGAATACTCACACCCTCTACTCTAGTCCCAAGTGACAACTCACTTATTCAGATGTCTTTCCAATATGACATAATAGATCCTTTCATCCCCTATCTATGCCCAATCCAAATGGAATGGAGTAGTTATTAGGCAAAATTTATATAACTAGCTGACCAAAAAATTCAATTTGTTTAGCTGGTTTTGACATCTAAAAAAGTTGGGGGGGAAAAAAGCCTATTTATCTGCATTCAGGCCAACATATAAAAACATTACTAAAAATATTCATTTAAGAGCATTTTACATCAAACTTCTCCATAAAGAAGGGAAGTTCTTTGGACAGAGCCCAAAGGGATGAATTAAGAATTATTCCCAGAAAGTGGAAAGACAATAACCCATCAAGAATAAAAGTAGTATTTAAGCAAATAATAATAATAATAATTTCTTTAAACCCTGTAAATATTTTGAAGGCGACTCAGAAATAGTCTGTAAACATCGTAGGGAAAAATGACTTGACCACAGATAGAAATGTCCACTCTTAAAGACTCAGGGTGGGCCAGAATCTAAGGGGCTAGTCAATTTGAGCATAAGGGCACAAAATCTTTTTCCACTTCAGTGTGGGGGCATTCTCTATTCATGAAGGAAGCCTGGGTATTAGGAAGCTGTATCCTGATGCATGGAAGAGCATCCTCTACTTTGGCACTATCCAATATGGTAGCCAGTAGCCACATATGGCTGTTGAACACTTGAACTGTAACTAGCACAATTATTTAAAACTTTAGTTCCTTAGTCACACATTTCAAGTGCTCAACAGCCACATGTGGCAAGGGGCTACCTTGCTGGGCATTATGGATAGAAAACATCTCACAGAAAGCTGTATTACGTAGTGCTGTTTGGATCCTCTACTCAACCATGAAAATGACGTTGGAGACCACAATTGAACTTCTAACCTATTTTTAAACTGTGTTAAAAGGCACCATGTTAAATGCTATGGGTATTACAAAGAAACAAGAAGCCCTAGTTTCTCCCTCAAAACACAAATCTAGTGAAAAAGACAGAACTAGTAAGAATGAAATAAATGCTCAATTAGTATGGGATGGGGTGGGATACAGTAACTAATTCTAATCAACAAAAGTGCTATGAGTTTGGTGCTATGAGTCAGATGATCACCTTCACTTATTAAAGGGCACTGAGGCACTGGGAACTTGAAAGCACAAATTTTGGCATCAGAGGGCGCTGGGCTGATGCTCCAGCCACATGCCCCTAAACAAAGCACTTAATCTCTCCGCATCTTTACATTCTCATCTATAAAATGGGAGATAATAATGCTGGTCTCCTTAAAACATAAAGTTCCATGAAATTAGGATCATGAGATTAGGGTTAAAGGAGCTTGTGTCACAGATGAATGCACTCTCTAAACTGTTATTTTCCATAACTCAAATAGGGTACAAGGAGGAGGATCTGGGGGCTCCAGGCTCTAGCCCCCACCTGCCCAGAGGGGACCCCTATCTCAGTACAGCACATATTTGTGGAGAGGGGAGTCTCTGCTAGAAGGCTAGAATCGGGTCTCCTGAAAGAATCTTGGATTTTGGTGTCTGATGTAGTCTAGCCTCACGAGTTCTAAGGAATTGAAAACATCACTTAACCACTTAGGTGGGATCTCCATCTCACAGATAGTGGAAAACACATGTAAAGTTACTTCCTATACTATAAAGGGCCTACTGCACAGAGGCTGCCCAAAGTGGTTCTAAGCTCCATTTCCTCAGCTTTCTGCTATGGAATCATTAGGGTAACAGCTGTGAAGGTGCCTATCCTTCCCCACCAGACTGTAAGCAACTTGAAGGCAAAGACCATGCCTCACATTGAGTAATCAGTAGTCCCATTTCACCATTATTTATGAAATGCCTATACTGTGCTTGACACCATGCTAAATGTTCATTTGGATTATCCTGTTTACTCCTTACCACAGCAAGTTGTTTGAGCCTCAGTTTTTCCTCATCTGCAAAGTTCCTACTCCAGAGAACTCTGAGAATTTAAAAAATGACAATGTACGTAAAGATATCAGTACTGCACCTGGCACATAATTAAAGGCACAGTAAGTATCAGTTTTCATCACCTCCATTTTATAGGTAAGGAAACTGAGGGTCAGAGAGGCTAGGCTGCTGGGGTCAGTGAATGGCAAAATCAGGCTTAAATTCCAGGCAGATGGCCTCTGGAGTCAACATGTTATTAAGCATCCAACCCAGTGCCTGGCACATAACAGGCTGAGCTCAATGAATGCCTGTCAGATCCTGAGCAGGGTCTAGAATCAATGAAAGATGCATGAGAAGAGGAGCCTGAGAGGTAAGGTCTAGGTAGTGTGGCCCCTTAACAGCTCCATAATGGGGGTAACTGTACCCACTTCACAGAGCCGTTCTGAGGACTAAGTGAGGATATTCGTAAAGGTCTTAAGCATAGTGACTGGCACAGAATAAAGGCTCTGTAAGTGGCAGCCATCCTTGTCCTCGTTTTACAGATGAGAAAACAGAAGCACAGAGAGATGAAGAAACTAGCCCAACATCACTCAGCTAATAAGTAGCTAAGCCAGGACTCGATCTAGGCAGTCTTTCTCCAGAGTCCTCTGGTTCTTACTCCAAATGCCCAGCAAAGCGCCTGGCACACAACAGCCTAGGGGCAGTGCCCTCTACAAGGCTGTCGAGATAATAATAGTCACAAGTGTCAGGAGTAGCCTGCGGGGAAAAGGGCTGGATGAACTAGGGAGTCTGGGAACTTCAGCCAAGTATCTTAAACCTTCCCGGGCCTCAGTTTCCTTCTCCGAGAAATGGGGATAACACTGTCTCCAACCTCAGAAGCGCAATCAGAGGCCCAGGCTTGGACAGCAAGCCTCAACTAAGCAGCTAGAGGAGCCTCGGGAGTGGGCTGGGGAGAGGTCAATCCGGGGGAGGGCCCAAGGGGCTGCGCAGGGGGTGTTTACCTTTGCGGAGCTCGCGGTGCCACACAGAGACGATGGGTCCCGCGTGCTTGCGGTGGTGGATGAGCCACAGGGACAGGGTCTGCACGCTCTGTTGAGAGTTGCTCAGCTCCGAGAGCTTCTTCTCCAACGCCGACTCGGAGAAGGAGGACATGGTGGCGGCGGTGGGGCCCTGCAGGGAGCGGCCTGGGCCGCCCAGTGCGGCGGGAAGAGTGACGGCACGAGGCCGGGGCCTCACCTGACTGCCTGCGGGGCTCTTTACTGACTGACAGACGGCCAGGGGGTAAGGAGGGGGAGGGGATGGGTCTCCGCAGTAACAGCCGCCCGCGCCGCCGCCACAAGATGGCCACCGACCTCTCACCCCGCCGCAAGCAGGGTCAAAGGGCAAGGGCCGAAGTAGCTGGGCACCGGGAGGCGTCAGAGCCACAGAAAAATGCCCCTCCAGTGGCGGCGGCCTCCCTGAACCTCGCTCAGGGTACTTCGAAAGCGACAGACTGGGAGGAAAGCGCAGTTCGGCGGCCTCCGGAAGGCGCTTTGACCGCTCGCGCCCGCACGCAGGCGCAATGAGGCTCACCGGAACCCTTTCTCCCGCTCTCGCAGAACCTTTCTGGCGCTGTACGGCGCGCTAGTTAGTACGTCACTTCCGACGGGGTGGAGGAGGCGGGAGAGTGAGGGAAAGGCTGGAAGACGAGGTAAGGGAAGAGTGGCGGGAGCGAGAGGTAACCGAACAACCGGGAGCTCTTAGAGGGGAATCCCGAGGGGACACTGATGCTGAGTGATCAGGACAGGGTACGGGAGGGGGGACTCTCTCCCTCATCTGGCAAGCCCCAGGCCGCACTCTTCTCCGTAGACGTCCTGCTCTCTGGCTGTCCACCAGCCCGCCCCTCCCACCCCCCCGCCAAAAGCTTCCTTTGGTTGTGCCAAGCCACCCACGTGCACTTTTCACGCCTTGGCTCTTGCTGTTCTTTCTCCAAAGGTGACGCCTCCCCCCCTTCTCACCTGGTGTGCTCCCACTCAACCTCCAGGACCACCCTTCAATGTCCTGTTTTGACGTTTAGTCTGTGACAGCACCGCCATAAAACACACCTTTGAGCCCTTAATTTGGTTGCTTCTTTCAGGGAATTACATGCTGCCCTTGCCCTCTTGGGAGTCCATTTGACTGTTGCTGAAATTTAAGCAATATGTTAACTTTTTTGAGGGTGGGGGCAGGGAAGTCAGTGGTTCCATTGACCTTTCTTTGAAACACTATTTGAGACTGTGACCTCTTTGCCTATTTTTTAAAAGTTTTAAATTCCAGTCATCAATTTCTCTAATTCCAGTAGAGAAATTTGTCTTTCCAACTGCTATTGGGTTGGTAGTAGGGAATTAGGTTTTTGTAGACATAACAGTTTTTAAATTTCCTGATTATAGTGGAACTTACCAGTTATGGGCAAACTCCAGTTAAGAGACATTCTTCTAGTTGATGACTGTTTTTTTCTCTCACTGCACCATATTGTAGTTCTTTGCTTAGATGCTTTCAGTCCTCTTCCAGACTAGAATCATCATAATCATCATAATCATAGCCAACATAGTGAGCAATTGCTATGGGCTAGACATAGTTTTCACATAGTAACGCATTTAATCCTCATGACAAAGCTGTAAGGCAGTTATTATGTTATTCTCATGTGGCAAATGAGGAAATGGGACAGAGAAGTTAGGCGAACTACCCAAGATCACATAACTAAGATTAGAGGGAAAGGACTGCATCTTCATCTATTTTTCTCATCCTGCCACCTTATTCATAGCTGATTGCGTGAATTAATATAAAAAAGGTGAATGCCCTAAAATTACGCAGTCAATATCTAGTCATAATTGTAATCTAGGGCCTTTGAGTCCAAATCTAGACCATGTTTCTATATTAAGTAGCACTGTCATATACTGAACACTTAACACCAAGTCACTTTGTACTAAGCACATTACATACTTTGTTTTATTTAATCCCCACAACATTTTGTGGGATGAGGACTATTATCACTATTTGAAAGATGAGAAAACATAAAACATGGGTGAGTAATCTGTCCAATATCAGTTGGACATAGAAAATGACAGAGCTAGGAGTTAAATCAAGGTTATCTGATCCTAAAATCTTCACTCCTGAGCCACTGATTCTTTTGGCAAATAATTTTTGAGCACCATGTCTCAAGCACTATTTTAAGCAAAAAGAATCTATGTCCCCAGAAGCTTACCTTCTACAAGAGAAGATAGGCTAAAAAAACATGCAAGTATAAAACAAGTCAGAAAATGATACCTACCTTGAATAAAAATCAAGGAGGATAAGGAGGATGAGGAATGCATTTGTGGGAGGATAGGAGTCTATTATATATGCTGGTCAGAAAAGGCCTCACTGATAGGGTGACATTTGATCAGAGCCCTGAAAGAAACGAGAGAACAAGCCATTTGCTGTATGGTCGGAATGTTGTTCCAGGCAGAGGGAAAACCAAGTGCAATTGTTAGACCATTGTTGGCATTTTTGAGGAACAGCAAGAAGGATGGTAAGGCTGGAATGATATGAACCAAAAGGCTGGAAATGAGCTCAGAAAAGTAGCCAGGGACCACATGACATAGACCATATCACATGGGGACTTGTAAGCAATAGGAAGGATTTTGGATAATACTCTGAATGAAATGAGAGTTCGCTGACTGCTTTTGAGCAAAAGAGAAGCATTGTGGCTGTTAGGCAGAGAACAGCAAGCGTGCAAGGGTAGAAGCAGGAAGAGCAGTTGAGCAGCTGTTGTAATAACCTGGGTGAAAGGATGACTCAGACCAGGGTGGAGGTGGTGAGAGAGGGTCAGATTCTGAGGATTCTTTTAGAGGTAGAACAGGATTTGCTGACAAATTAGATCTGTAAAACAAAGATGAGTCTATGTGGCTCCTTAGGTTTCAGCCTAAGCAACCATAAAAATGGGAGTTTGCATTTACTGAATTGCAGAAAGAGCTGGCTTGGGGAGTAAAAGCAAGAGTTTAGATTTGTACATGTCCAGGTGGAAATGCCTTATCCAGGTAGAGCTTCTCTCATAGGCAGTTGGATTTATGGGTCTGGAGTTCAAAGAAGTGATCTGATAGAGATAGAGATATAAATATGGGAGTCATAAGGGGGAATAGGTGTAGAAAGAAGAGAGGTTGGGGTGCCTGGGTGGCTCAGTTAAGCGTCTGCCTCAGGCTCAGATCATAAAAATCCCTGAGTCCTGAGATCGAGCCCCCGCCCCCCCCCACGACGTCGGGCTTCCTGCTCTGCAGGGAGCCTGCTTCTCCCTCCTCCTCTGCCCGTCCTCAGCTCATGCACGTGTGTGTACTCTCTCAAATAAGTAAATAAAAGGAAAGAAGAGAGGCCCAGTGACTGAGTCCTCAAACACTTCAACATTTAGAAGTCTGAAAGATGAGATGATACAATCAAGTGATTTTTCTTCTTTAGCCTATTAATTACACTGATTGATTTTCAAATATTGAGTCGACCTTCCATCCCTAGCATAAACCCTACTTTGTCATGGTGTATAATTCTTTTTACGTGCTGCCAAATTATATTTTATAATATTTTGTTTAGGATTTTTGCATCTGTGTTCATGAAGGAAATTGGTCTGTAGTTTTTTTTTTTATTTACATATTGTCTTTGTTGGGTTTTGGTATCAGGGTAATGCTAGCTTCATAAAATAGGTTGGAAAGATTTCTTCCTTTTTCTAGAAGATTGTGTAGAATTGGTGTTAATTCCTTAAATGGTTGGTAGAAGTTCCCAGTGAAACCATAAGGGCCTGGGGATTTGTTTTCTTTTTCTTTTTTGAGTTTTTAAATGACAAATTCGATTTTCTTAAGTTATAAGGCAGGTCAAATAATCTTTTTTGTATTACTTGAGCTGTAGTAGTTTCTAAGGAATTCATTTCATCTAAGTTGTCAACTATATGTGTGTGAAGTTATTTGTGGTATTCCTGTATTATCCTTTGATATCTCTTTGTCTGTCTTTCCCCCTTGTCAGTCTTGCTAGAAGTTTGTTGATTTTATTGATCTTTTCAAAGAACCAGTGCTTTGTTTCATTGATTTTTCTCTATTTTCTGTTTTCAATCTCATTGATTTCTACTCTGTATTTCCTTCCTTCTGCTTGCTTTGGTTTTATTTTGCTCCTCTTTTTCTGAGTTCTTAAGGTGGGAGTTTAGATTATTGATTTGAGACCTTTCCCCTTTTCTAACATACCTATTAACTACTATAAATTTCCCTCTCAGCATAGCTGTAGCTGTGTCCCACAAATTTTGATACGTTGTATTTTACTTTCATTCATTTCTGTGTATCTTTTAAATTTTTCCTTGAGCTTTCCTCTTTGATCCATGGATTATTTAGAAATGTGTTGCTTAGTTTCCAGGTGTTTGGAGATTTCTAGTTTGATTCCATTGTGGTTGGGGAAGGTACTGTACTCTGTGTCATGGCCCAGGATATGATTTATCTTGGTAAATGTCCTGTGGGCACTTAAGGGTATTATTCTGTTGTGGGTTGGAGAGTTCTTTAAATATTGATTAGGTCCTGTTGGTTGATGGTGTTGTTGAGTCCTTCTGTTATCCTTGCTGATTTTCTACTTTTTTTACCAATTGTTGAGATAAGAATGTTGAAGTCACCACCTATAATTGTGGTGATCACCCATATTTCTCTTTCCAGTTTTAACGCATTTTTGCTTCACACATTTTGTGGTTGTTTTGTATTTAGGATTTGTGTCTTGACATAATCCATTTAGTATTGCTATGTCTTCTTGATGGGTTTACCCTTTTAATGGTTATAGAATGTCCTTTTCTATCTCTGGTAATTTTCTTTGCTCTGAAGTCTATCTCATGTTAATATAGTCACTCTTGCTTGCGTTTGATTAATGTTTGCATGATAATATCTTTCTGTCTGTCCTTTTACTTTTAACCTACCTATATCATTATATTTGAAGTGAGTTTCTTGTAGACAGCATAGAGTTTGGTCATATTTTTTTTAAAGGATTTTATTTATTTGAGAGCGAGAGAGAACGGGAGAGAGAGAGAGAGAGCACAAGCAGGGGGAGTGGCAGGCAGAGGGAGAAGCAGACTCCTCGCTGAGCAACGAGCCCGATGCAGGGTCCTGGAATCATGACCTCACCCCAGGGTCCTGGGATCATGACCTGAGCCGAAAGCAGACACTTAACTGACTGATCCACCCAGGCACCCGAGTTAGGTCATATTTTGTAATCCACTCTGAAAATTTCTATTTTTTCGTTGGTATACTTGGACCTTCTATGTTTAATATAATTATTGATATGTAGAGCTTAATCTTCCATTTTATTTTTTGTTTTCTGTTTGTTCTGTTTTTGTTTCTCTATTTTCTTTTTCCAGCTTTCTTATAAGTTACTTGAACATTTTTTAGAATTCCATTTTACTTATCTATAGTGTTTCTGAATGTATCTCTTTGGAACCATTTTAATGATTCTTACAGGTATTACATTATTTGTACATAACTTATCTTTACCACTACTAATGAAGTATAACAACCTCACTTCCCTTTATGTCTCCTTACCCTCCCCTATTTATAAGGTAATAGTCTTAAATATTTTTTCTACATATACATTTAGATCCAAATCAGACAGTGATATAATTTTTGCTTCAACTGTCAAACACAATTTATAAACTAAAAAGAATAAGGAAAGCCTATTGTATTTATACATATCTTCACTTACCACGTTCTTTCTTCCTCCTTGACATTCCAATATTCCTTTTTTTAATGTGTCCTTTCTGTTTAAAGAATTTCCTTTAGCCATATTTTTAGAGCAGGCCTGCTGGTGTTAAATTCTCTTAGGTTTCCTTTATCTGAAAATGTCTCGATTTCCACTTCATTCCTGATGAACATTTTTGCTGGGTGTAGGATTCTGTCTTAACAGTTCTCCCCCCCCCCCCCCCAGCACCTGAAAGTTCCTGTGCCACTTCCTTCTGGCATACATGGCTTCTGATGAGAAATCCATTTTCATTCCAGTTGTTTTTCCCTATAAGCAAGGTATCATTTTTCTCTGGCAGCTTTCAAGATTTTTTCGTCATTCGTTTTCAGAAATTTAATTATGATGTCGTTATAATTGATGTAAATTTCTTTGGGTTTATCCTGTTTGGGGGTCACTGAGCTTCTTGAGTATATAAATTTATATTTCTTGCCGAATTTGGGGGATTTTCAGCCATTATTTCTATGAGTACTTTTTCAGACCCACCCTTTTTCTCCTTTTCTTCTGGAACTCTTAGATCTTTTGTTATAGTCCTGTGGGTCCCTGAGGCTCTTTTCAGTCTATTTTCTTTCAGTTGTTCAGATTAGGTAATTTCTATTATTCAGTTTTGCAGCTCATAGATTCTTTCCTGTGTCCTCTCCATTCTGCCTTTGAGCTCATCTACTGACCTTTTTATTTGTTATCGAATTTTTCAGTTCTAAAATTTCCATTTTTTTCTTCATATCGCCTGTTTATTTGCTGAGGCTTTCTATTCTTTCATTTGCTTCAAGCAAGTTCATAATTGCTCCTTTTAATCATGGGTGCTTTGGTAACTTTGTCAGATAATTCTCACATCTCTGCCATCTCAGTGTTTGATGTATTGATTGTCTTTTTTCTTTTAGTTTGAGATCTTCCTGGTTCTTGGTATGATGAATGATTTTTGATTGGACATTTTTGCATTATGTTCTGACACTCTGGATCTTATTTAAGCCTTCTGTTTTAGCTGGCTTTCTCTGACACCACTCTGGCAGGAGAACCAAGTGTAGGTAGAAGTCCAGAGTCCTCCTTCAGCCTCCTTTGACACCCAAGGGGAAGGGCTCCTCATTACTTCCCAGTAGAAGTGAGAGTCCCAGCTCCCCACTTGGTATCCACGGCACTACACTAAGGGTGGCCTCATTATCACAGGACAGTAGCAAAAGTCCTAACTGTCCACTAGGCCTCCTCTGACACTACCCCGATGGTGAGGGAAAGGAGTATATATTCTTTTTTTTTTTTTAAGATTTTATTTATTTATTTGAGAGAGAGAATGAGATAGAGAGAGAGAGCATGAGAAGGGGGAGGGTCAGAGGGAGAAGCAGACTCCCCGCCGAGCAGGGAGCCTGATGTGGGACTCGATCCCGGAACTCCAGGATCATGACCTGAGCCGAAGGCAGTGTCTTAACCAGCTGAGCCACCCAGGCGCCCAGGAGTATATATTCTTGATGTACACCCTTCTCTAAACTAAGAACCACTTTTCTAGAATGTACTGCCTACCAAAAAACTTCTTGTCTAGTAGAAGGTATAGGCACATAGTATTAGTGTAGTACAAAGCACGGTTCCACAAATATTCTGTAGAGGACAGCTGTAAATGAAATGAGCCTAAAGTAATTTCAGGAAGGATTTATGGGAAGTCTCCTTGATTCCCCTCCTCCACCTCTATTTTGTATACTCCTTAGTGTTCTGTTGTATACTCCTTCCTTGCAGGGCTAGACCCTCCAGTTAACTTTGTGGGTTTTTTTTAATTTACTTTTTTTTTTTAAAGATTTTATTTATTTATTTGGCAGAGAGAGACACAGCGAGAGAGGGAACACAAGCAGGGGGAGTGGGAGCGGGAGAAGCAGGCTTCCCGCCGAGCAGGGAGCCCGATGCGGGGCTCGATCCCAGGACCCTGGGATCACGAGCTGAGCCGAAGGCAGACGCTCAACGACTGAGCCACCCCGGCGCCCCTAAACCATTCACTTTAACCCCAGGCAGTAGTCCTCCAGCACACTCTGCACACTACTGCCAGATGGATCCTGAGCAAGTACTCCTTTCATCACCTGGTTCTTATTCTTCAGAAGACATAGTTTGTGTAGAATGTGTACAGTGTGGGAGTCCCATGCCTGGCTGGTTTGCAAACTTTTAAAATAGATTCACAAACGTACCTACCATCCCCCCCACCCCAGTATAGATTCTGATTCATTAGCTCTGTTGTGGGACCCAGGAATCTGTGCTGACGTTGTTCCCCCTTGATTCTGATAAACAGACTGGGGGGGGGGGGGGCTCTGGTATAGTGGAAAGTGTGCATATAGCCTTTGGAGTGCCACGGGCTTGAGGTGAATTCCAGGTCTGCCATCACTTGCTGTGTGACGAGGCATCACTTCACCTCTCTGAGCTTTGTGTTACTCAGCTGGTGGATGAGGAATTTTTATGTACATAAAATATCTAGTATATGCCTGGCATTTAGTGAAGTGTTTTTCAACTAATATTAATTCTCTTCCTTCTGTTCAAAAACCTGTATTGGCATTTTGTATGTCTGAACTCTTGTCTTTGGAATCTAAACCCAGTCTTTTTATCCATATGGTGGTTATTCAAAGTTAGAACTTTTGGAGAAAAGTCTTGTGTACCAAGTTTATGTTATGTTGAAGAAATTGAAATTCATGGAAATCACACAGCCAGGTGTGGAGCGAGGACTTGAATCCAGATAATCACCTCTGGGTTCTTATTCTGTCCCTGTCCTAGAAACAACCCAAAAGTAGCCTAGCCAAAGTCTAGAGCTATGATTGCCCCTTAAGAATGAATCTAACAAGATCCTCCCGTAAAGGATGATGTCAGCTACCTGTAGGAATGACCCCAAGAGAAGAAGAGGATGGCAGTTTTTACCCAGAATCCAGTTCAGGCATAGCTGATATTAAAGCTCTACCAACGAGAGAACCAGACCTTAGAATATGGCTGTTGACTCAACAGGCATTTATTGAATACCTGCTGTGTGCCAGAAGCAATAAAAAACCCGTCAATTATCACTCTTCTAGAGCCTATATTCTAGTGAGAGGAGAGAGACAAATAACAGGTAGATAATCTGGTTTGATGGATGGTGCTAAGTGCTATGGAGGAAAACTTTAAAGTCAGGGAGAGGAGATAGGGAGTGCCAGGGTGGGGAAGAGGGAGAATGGATTACAGTTTTAAACAGGAGTGATCAGAGAAGGCTCACTCAGAATTCATGTTTGAGCAAAGCCCTAAAAGCAACGAGAGAGCAAGTCATGAGGAAATATGGTGGAACAGCAAGTGCAAAGGCATAATGTTGAGAATGTCAGCCCTGGGTGAAGTGTGGCTCACTTGCTGTGATGGCATCTCTATCTTGTCTCTACATTTATAAGATGCTTTGACTTCTCTTCCTCCTGGCCTTTGCTTGTAACAGCTATTTTACCTTGAGCAGCCTTCCCGCGTAGCCCTAAACATGTATTCCCCGAACTCCAACACAAATCCTCCTCCCTCCATGAACACTGCACTACTGAAGTTTATTCCTTTTCCAAATGTCTTTTGTACTTCTTTCTTTTTTCTCCCTTGTTCACTTCTTGATTGTATGATATTACCTTGTGACCTACCATCTTACCTTCAAGTGTCTGTAAGGTATATCACCTTATCCTGTGCAGATTGCCCCATTTGTCTTCACCACCTATACGCCATGGCCTAGGGGTGGTCCCTAGCCCATCCCTGTGACGAGGCAGAGAGGGAAGGGGAGGCCGGGGAGAGGCTGGCGGGGGGACGGGCTCACCCATGTACTGTGATTGCAGATCTCTTCCCTTGCCTCTCCAGTGACTGCTTTCCGTGACCACAGTCTGGGTATACTGAGCTAGGAAAGGTGTAGTTGGCCATCAGCAATCCAGAACTGGTTATTCAGGCTTATGTTTGTTCAGTCTCTGTCTGCCACAGTTGAACTCCGGGTGGTTTTCTCTACTCAGCCAGAGAATCCACTCTTTCTGAATGCCTCATCCCAGTGGGCCAGAACGCCCCTGGTGCCATCCGTTATAGAAACATCAAACTTTGCAGCACCACTTTAAATAATCAGGGTTGCATTTTATAGGACTAGAATCTGGGATTCCTAAGTCTCTAAATCTCTAAACAATTCCTTTTGTAATTGACATATTGTCACACAAGTGTGATCTCATGGCCATCTCATAAAGGTATATGATTGCCTTTTATAGTCATGTCAAAGTAGCAATTTGGTATACTTTCTTCCTTACAAAAAGCTGGTTTATGTATTTCTGAGTCTATAACCTATTCTTTTGAAGATCTCCAATTGTGGTAAATCTTCATCTATATAATACTCCATTGAGAGAATATACCACAATCTATCCATTCTACTGGAGATGGGCATTCAGGTGCTTTCTGTTCAGGGGCAGTTGTGGATAGTGTATTCTTGAACACACCTTTTGGTATATTTATGTATGCATTTCTGTTGGGTATTTATCAAAGTGGAATTACTAGGTCATAGAGCATGCATATGTTTATCTTTAGAATAATAGATCCTGCCAAAGAGTTTTCCAAAGTAGTTGTACCAATTTACAGTCCTACCTGCACTGATGAGAGTTCTTGTTGCTTCATTTCCTTGCTAACACCTAGTATTTTCTTTGTCTTTTTTTTTTCCTTTTGCTCAGCTCAGCCCTTCTGGTGGGTGTGTAATGATATTTTATTGAGGTTTTAAATTGCATTTTCCTGACTGATGTTGAGTGTCTTTTTTCATATGTTGATTAGACATTTGGACATCCTCTTTTTTGATATGTCTGCTCAAGTCCTTTTCCATGTTTTTGCTGGGTTGTCTTCTTAATGATTTATGAAAAATCTTATATTATCAATATGAGTGTTTTGTCAGATATATAGCAAACATCTGTCCTCCCTTTATGCGTTGTCCTTTCCCTGTCTTAATGGCACCTTTTGAGGAACAGAAGTTCTTAATTCTAATGTAATCCAATTTATCCTTTTTTTTTTTTTTTTATGGTTAGCCCTTTTCTGTATCCTGTTTAAGAAATCTTTGCCTACCCCAAGATCACGAAGATGCTCTTCTCTGTTTTCTTAACATTTTCTTTATATTTCACATTTAAATCCAGTGTCGGATGGAACCAAGACATAGATACTTTTTCCTATGGATAGCCAAATGACACAGCACCTTCTATTAAAAAGACTATTCTTTCCACCAGGTCATTTCAGCTTTACCTTTGTGAGGTATGTGGATCTGTTGCATATGAGGGAGCTATTCTGTTCCATTAGTCTGTCATTCTTTATGCTAATAATGCACTGACTTGACTTATCAGTACCTGTACAGTAAATCTTGAAATCAGATAGTGAAAGAACTTACACTACCACAACTTACCAACCTAATTTCTCTTCTTCAAGATTGTCTTTGCTGAAGCGCCTGGATGGCTCAGTCGGTTAAGCGCTGTTGGCTCAGGTCACGATCCTGGAATCCCAAGATCGAGCCCCACATCAGGCTCCCTAAACAGCGGGGAGCCTGCTTCTCCCTGTGCCCCTCACCCCACTTGTGCTCTCTCTCTTAAATAAATAAAATCTTAAAAAAAAAAAAAAAAAAGATTGTCATTGCTATTTGAGGCACTTTGCATTCCCATATCAATTTTAGAGTCATCTTGTTACTTTCTACAAAAGTCCTGTTGGGATTTTGATGACTATACCAATTAATTTCAAAGCCATTTTTGCTTCCGTGGGGCATTTGACAGTGTCTGGAGAAATTTTTGGTTGCACCTGGGGGAATGCTACTGGCATCTGGGGGACAGAGGCCAAAGATGCTAGTAAATATCTTACAATGCATAGGACAGCCTACCACTAACAAATAATTATCAAACCCAAAATGTCAAAGGTGCCCCTGTTGAGAAAGTCTGGATTAACATAATCATTGTTTCAGTGAGCTTTCTGTCTATCATTTTATTATTTTCTATATGAGCCAGTGGTTTTTCTTCTCTTTTCCTCATTTTTTACCTTTTTTTGGATAATTCAGAAAATATTATCGCATTTTTACCGCTGTCTGAACTTAAGTATATCTTCTTTTACACTTCTTTTGGTGCTTACCCTACAAATTTCAAATTATTGTACCACCTCCTGATACTACTAGACTTTTAATACACGTAACTCCTTTTACATCACCTGCCATGCACCTTTGTGCATTATTGTCTTACATTTTGGTTTTATATCTATACTTAAACTGCAAAAGACATAATTACTGTTTTGTACAGTTAGTATTATTTTATATTGGTATATTCCATTGTTCTTCATTGCCTCCTAAATAGCCATGCTTCTATGTAGGTTCGTTTTTCCCTTTATTTTTTTCCTTTAGTGCAGACCTGATAGCAATGAATTCACTTAGTTTTTATCCAAAAACATCGTTATTTCACATTCAGTTTTGAAAGCTGGCTTCATAGGGTATAAAATGCAAGCCTGATAGTTATTTCCTCTTAGCGCTTTAAAGATGTTCTTCTACTTCTACTGTCTTCTGGATTTCATCATTTCTGTGGAGAAGAATCTGTCAGTCTTACTGCTCCGTTACTTTTAAGATTTTTCTTCTTAGTTTCAGTTTATAACAGTTCTACTGTGATATGTCTGTTTTTGTCTTTGTACCGCCAACCTGGGTTAGCTGAGCTTCTTGAATCTGTGGGGTTGATCTCTTTCATGTGTTTGGACATTTCTCAGCCATTTGTCCCCCAACAGCAGCCTTCTCCCAGAAGCCGTGTAGTTTGAGATCTCTAAAAACTGCAGGTTTGTCCCACCTCAACCCCACATAACCACATTTTAAAAGCATTATGGTTTCTCTTTCCTCAGTGACAGCCCTCAGCCTGGGCCACACTGTAATCCTGAGCTCATGCGAGGGTCGACAAATGCAGCAAGGGCAATAAAATAAAATAAATAGTAAAATTAAAAAAAAAAAGAAAAGGAATAGCTATCGACTGTTGACTCACTGAACATTCACCCCTGGCTAGAGTATTCATCCACCTAGTCCTTGTTGCTTCCACAACTACTTATGCTTTAAGGAATTATTTTTGTAATTTATCTGGCTTTTTCTAGTTGTCAGCAAGAGTATTAGCCTGCCAATACCCTACCATATCCAACTTCAAGGTAGAAGGGGCCCGATGTTTTTGAGTGCTTGTCATGTGCCAGATGCCCTTCTAGGTTCAAGGTATAGGATTGCCCAGTCTAAAGTAACTTAAGACAGATGGATACAAAATCATGCAGCTTACGATGTTCCATAGTAGCGGTGTGCACAGTGGTGAATGTGAAACAGGACAAAGGAGGTGAATGTGAAGGAGCGCCACCTGCTTGGGAAATTGCAAATTTTGTCATTTTACGTGGCTGTAGTTTCAGGTGGAAGGAGTGAAGCCCTGAGAGCTGAGGTTGCTGAGATAGGCAGGAGCCTGATGGCCAAAGGCCCCGCTTGCCATGGTGAATAGGTGGACTAGGGAGCGCAGTTGAAGAATTTTAAGCAGCAAAGAGTGATCAGGTTTTTGTTTTAGAAAGATTACTTACATGTCATTGTGGAATGTGGATCCAAGAAGGGCAAGCACGCAAGACCAGGGGACCTCGAGGAAACAATTACAGCCAGTCCAACAATAAATAGATGGTTATCGTCACCAACAGATTTGAAAGATGTTGAAGGGGTAGAATTGATGAAATTTAAGAGAATGGTGGCATTAAGAGGGAGGTGAGAGAAAGAGAGGCTAAGGTTTCTAGCTCAGGTGAAGGCCGTAAATCACCAAGGGGGCACCGACAAGCGAGCAGAGTTCAGTTTGGGATGGATTGTGTGTTCCCACTTCATTGGCTCTATTGCAGTTTGTGTTGTACAATCTGAGAGCATAGTTCAGGGGGGCCCCAGGTCGTCATCTTGAAACTCCTGAGATGAATAAGAGAGATGTAGGGCCCCAAGCCATTGCCTTCACTCCAGCTTCAACCAGACCCTCTGATTTATTCTACCTTGTGTGCTGGGCTTCCACTTAAACATTTTATTTGAAATAAATTTTCCATGCTAAAAGAAGAAAAAACAATTTACTAACAGTTTTTCATTCCTCATTCATCTGCCCATTTTAGATCTCTGTTTAGAGTTGTTCATTTGAATGGAATCCTTTCTCAAGTATCTTCCTTGGGAGGGTGTGTGGGTAATGCCCTCTCTGAATCCTTGCTCTTGTTCTTGCAGTCTGACTGGTGACTGCTTGCCTGTATATAGGGTTTGGGGGCCACAGTCCTTTCTTTGCAGTCCGTAGATGCTATTCCATCGTCTTCTGGTGTCCCTTGTTGCATATGAGAAAGCCAGAGCCAGTCTTCTAAGTTGTTTGTTTCTTCCTGAAAGCATGTATAACTTTCCTCTGTCTCTTTTAGCATACAGGAATTTTACCAGAGTGTGACTAGGTGTGTGTCCTTCTGTCTTTTCAGTCTCCAGATAAATCTTTCTGCAGCTCAGGGAAATGTTTCAGTTGTTTATTTGCTCTGGCTCCTCCATCTGGTCCTTTCTCTCCTTCCAGAATTCCCAGCTATTTACGTGTTGCTTTTCCAAGTCTCACGAGTTCCGTCTCTTTGTAGTTCTGTTCTGAGTTTTAAAATAGCTCTACTTGATCTTCCAGGCCACTGATTGGATCTCAGTAATTAACCATCTTTTTTAAAAAAATCCCATCAATTGAGCTTTTTCAGTGTGGAAAATCATGTTTTTAAAATTCTAAAAGATATCATTCGCCTTGTGATCAAACTTTTTTATTGCTCTTATTATTTTTCAAATTCTCGTCTGTCTCCCTTAGTGGTTCTGTTAGTCTAAGACTCACCACCTCAGACTGCTGGGTCCCATTAAGTGGCTGTCTTCCTTCCCTTCTGTTGTTCCAACTACAGTACCTCAGGCAGGGGACAGCACAGCAGCCTCTGGGTCATTCGTGTGTGAGCCAGTGCCAGTGGGAAGGCAGTAATCCCTGGCCGAGCCTTCTGGCGTCAGTAGCTTGAGAAAGGGCAGATTTGAGCTTTCTTCCTTTCATAGCTTCTGGGAGGTGGTCACAGAGACCAAGAGATATCCCCCCACCAAGCCTCACAGTGACCAATATTGCCCTTCCTTGCAGAAGATCATGGGGCTCTGTGGACCAGACTCTCTCCAGGGTTTTAGAGCCTGATTGTTGCCCTGGAGCCCTCTCCTGACCCAGGAGGAAAATCCGGCACTGACTGTCTCTCTCTGGGCTGAGCAGATCTTGCCCACACTCACCAGGCACCACTTGCCTGCCAGCCCTGTAGTCAGTGGGGCTCTGGAGGGTTCATTGGATTGGGGACAGGAAGGGGCATCATCTGTTCAGAAGCCCCCAGTAAGTTGAGCCCAGAGAGAGAGAGAGATTGGGAGAGACAGACAGACTGACAGACCCCACCAGCCTAGACAATCTCTAACCTCCCTCCAGTGCCAACATTTTACGATTGTACGTGTTTATGGTCTCCAGCTTCAGCTCAGTCCTCAGTACCCTTGGGCCACACTTTTATGTCTTCCCAGCATGCTCTGCTTCCCCAAAGGGAATATTTGAGACTTTTATTTCTCTCCTCAAGCCCTCTGTTTACCCCGCCCTCCCCCTTGTTCACTGTCAGCCTATGACTTTGAATTTCTCCTCACAGAGAAAAGAGACTCTCTGGTATTAAGTTGCTCAGTTCATTCGCTCACCTATAAACCTGTCTCCTTTCACTGCCTGCCTGCTGTCCATCTTTCCATCCTGCTGGACTCTCTCTTCTCCCATGATTTCTGTGATGGTGTGCGCTCCTGGTTTTCCCCTTTCTTTGGCTACTCCCTTCTGTTTTGTTCTGCTCTCCATCTCACCCAGCTCTGACTCTTCTTCCATATCACTGGCTGCCAGGGGGTGTTCTCGGTGCGTAAAGTTGATCCTATAACTTCCGCTTAAAACCTCTCCATGACAGGAACAGGTGATAGAAGTCAAAATAGAGGTTACCACTGGGCAGGGGAAGCAGGAATCAACTGTAAAATGGCTTGAGGGAGCTGGAAATATTCTTTGTCTTGTTTTGGGTGGTGGTTATATAGATCTCTACATCACAAAAACCCACTGAGCTGTACATTAAGACTAGTGTATTTTACTCTATAAATGTTATACGTCAACTTGAAAAAGATAAAACTGGGGTGCCTGCGTGGCTCAGTCAGTTAAACGTCTGCCTTCAGCTCAGGTCATGATCCCAGGGTTCTGGGATCGAGTTCGGAGTTGGGCTCCCTGCTCAGTGGGGGGCCTGCTTCTCCCTCTGCCCCTCCCCCCACTCTTGCATGTGCATGCGCTCTCTCTCTCTCATAAATAAAATCTTAAAAGAAAAAGAAAAAGGCAAAACCTTCAGTGGCTCTCCATTACTACCACAGGTTAAGATCCAAACTTGTTAGCATAGCCCACAGATTCCTGTTATTCCTCCGTCAAGTCTGGCTCAAGCCTCTTCCTCCTGTGAAACCTAGCCTGGCTTTCCCAGGCTTCTGACGCATGGGTCTCCCACACTCACTCAGGACCGTGAGCACAGGCCCATCCCCATTCTTAGCAGCCTGTGTTGGAACTGTCCAGCTGCTTCCCTCACTAGAGGGACCCCCTCAGAAGAGCAGCCACCTCTCTTCAGTTCCATTGCTCCCCAGCACCTTGTGCAGTGACTGACACATAGGCCCCCACTAAATGTCTGTTGATTGAATGACTGCAGGTCCACTTTGAATTTGCTTTGAGCCTTGACCTTTACTGAAAAGTGTTCTTCTTCCGGCCTGCAGGATGCTTCCTCAGTGAGGCTACTGCACAATGGCAGTGTTCGATACTCCTGAGGAGGCCTTCGGTGCCTTACGCCCAGTCTGTGTTCAGCTCACAAAGACCCAGACGGTGGAGACCGTGGAGCACCTGCAGGCGAGGTTACAAGCTGTGAGTGACTCCGCCCTTCAGGAGCTTCAGCAGTACATCCTCTTCCCTTTGCGATTTACGCTGAAGACGCCGGGTCCCAAGAGAGAGCGCTTGATCCAGAGCGTGGTGGAATGCCTCACGTTTGTCCTCTCTTCAACATGTGTGAAGGAACAAGAACTTCTCCAGGAGCTCTTTTCGGAACTCTCTGCCTGTCTGTATTCGCCCAACTCCCAAAAACCTGCAGCTGTGTCCGAGGAGTTGAAATTGGCTGTGATCCGTGGCCTCAGCACGTTAATGCACTCGGCTTATGGGGACATCATCCTGGCTTTTTATGAGCCCTCCATCCTGCCTCGTTTAGGATTTGCTGTATCTTTACTGTTGAACCTAGCAGAACAGGAGAAATCAAAGCAAATTAAAATTGCTGCCTTAAAATGTTTACAGGTTCTACTCTTACAGTGTGACTGTCAGGACCATCCGAGGTCCTTGGGTGAGCTTGAGCAGAAGCAGCTGGGGGATTTGTTTGCTTCTTTTTTACCTGGAATCTCAATGGCACTGACCAGGGTGATCACAGGAGACTTTAAACAAGGGCACAGCATTGTCGTGTCTTCCCTAAAGATCTTTTACGAGACAGTGAGTTTCATTATGGCTGATGAGCAGCTCGAAAGGATCTCAGAGGTCCAACCAAAGCCTGAAGTGGAGCATAGAGTCGCAGAGCTGATGGTTCATAGGGAAGCCAAGTGGGTAAAAAACACCAGTGACAAACTGACTCTCCTTCTTAAAAAGATCATTGAGTGTGTTTCAGTCCACCCACACTGGAAGGTCAGGCTGGCACTGATAGAACTCATCGAGGCCCTTCTTTTGAAGTGCGGTCAGTCCCTGGTTGGTTCGGCTGGACCCCTTCTGAAGGCTTTGGTGGGTCTAGTAAATGATGAGAGTCCTGAAGTCCAAGCCCAGTGCAATAAAGTTCTGAGACATTTTGCAGATCAGAAAGTAGTGGTTGGCAACAGAGCCTTTGCTGACATCTTGTCAGAAAACCTGCATTCCCTCGCCACGTCTCTTCCCCGCTTCATGAACTCCCAGGACGATCAGGGCAAATTCTCTACTCTCTCCCTGTTACTCGGTTATCTGAAACTCTTGGGCCCCAAAGTGAACTTTGTCCTCCACTCTGTGGCCCATCTTCAGCGCCTTTCCAAAGCGCTCATCCAAGTGCTAGAATTGGATGTGACTGACATCAAAGTCGTCGAAGAGCGGTGCTGGAATTCTGGTCACCTGAGCGCTTCTCCGGAGACTGCGGCTCCACAGCCGTGGAGCCCAATGCAGAGGAGATATTTCCGCTTCTTCGCCGATGAGAGGCTTTTCCTGCTCTTGCAGCAGGTGTGTCAGCTTCTCGGTTTTTATGGGGACCTCTATTTGCTCGTAGATCACTTTATGGAGCTGTACCACGAATCTGTGGTTTACCGGAAGCAAGCTGCCATGATCCTGAATGAGCTGGTTGTGGGGGCTGCTGGGCTGGAGGTGGAGAATCTTCATGAAAACCATATTAAGACAAGCCCCGAGGACCTGAGGGAGATCGTGACATCTATACTGGAAGAATACACAAGCCAAGAAAACTGGTATTTGATCACTTGTATCGAATCTGAAGAAGTGGAAGAGGAGCTAACAATGAAGCGGTCAGGCCTCCAGGCCATCACATGTGGTGCACACACCTGCCAAGTTACATCTTTTTCAGCCTTCTCAAAGCCAAGTCCCACTATCTGCTCCATGAACAGCAACATCTGGCAAATATGCATCCAGTTGGAAGGGGTTGGCCGCTTTGCGTACGCACTGGGAAAAGACTTTCGTTTGCTCTTGATGTCAGCCCTCTATCCAGTACTGGAGAAGGCTGGGGACCAAACCCTGCTCATTAGTCAGGCAGCTACCAGCGCCATGATGGACATTTGCCACGCTTGTGGCTACAACTCTGTGCAGCACCTGATCAATCAAAATTCGGACTATTTGGTGAATGGGATCTCTTTAAATCTGCGTCATCTGTCTCTGCACCCCCATACCCCAAAGGTCTTGGAAGTCATGCTGTGGAATTCGGACGCTAGCCTGCTTCCTTTGGTGGCAGATGTGGTTCAGGATGTCTTGGCCACTCTGGATCAATTTTATGATAAGAGAGCGACTTCCTTTGTCGGTGTCCTGCATGCCCTGCTGGCAGCATTAGGTACATTCAGAGCCCTTTTTAATGCTAATTTCGGGGAAGGCCTAGTATCCTTGTTTGCCTAATCTTATCTTTTGTTTGTGTGTGGTTATGCTATGGAGGACATTATTTGAATAGTTGTTGGTCCAGTCCTACATGTTATGCCAGGGTTCCACTGCTTTTTTTTTTTTTTTTTTTTTTAAGATTTTATTTATTTATTTGAGAGAGAGAATGAGAGACAGAGAGCACGAGAGGGAAGAGGGTCAGAGGGAGAAGCAGACCCCCTGCTGAGAAGGGAGCCCAATGTGGGACTCGATCCTGGGACTCCAGGATCATGACCTGAGCCGAAGGCAGTCGCTCAACCAACTGAGCCACCCAGGCGCCCCTCCACTGCTTTTTATATATATATATATACACATAGATATATATAAAATATATGTATATATTATATATATCTCATAGATGTTATTAATATGTATGTTAATATATAGTAATATGTAATGTATTTTAATATATACATATATGTAATTTTTATAACACACATATATATACACACATACACACTCTTAATAACCTCTATCATATATTGAGCTCCTGCTCTGTGTCAGGGACATAAACCCTGCAGACTAAATGTAAACATCATTTTTATTTTACAGAAAAGAAGAACTAAGGCTCAGTGAGACTGACTTAGCCAGGGTCACACAGGCAATAAAGAGTAAAGTCAGGATTTATGACAGTTTTGTTCTTTTCAGTAAACCAAACTGTTTCTGACAGTACGTGGGGTTAGCAGTATCTGTGCTAATGGAGAACAGGAATAACAGGAATTACTCAGTCCACAGATGCGCTAGAGCATTACTGTCCACTAGAACTTTCTGTGATGATGGAAATACTCTATATATGTTCTGTCCATTACAGTAGCCACCAGGTACATGTGGCTAGTGTTGCTGAGGCACTGAATTCTTTATTGTAACTTAAATAGCCACATGTAGCGAGTGACTACCATACTGGACAGAGGTCTAGAAACTTTCTTTTAACCTTTGAATTGTATGAGGTGGTTTGAGTTTTTCTCCTTCCTTTTGTCCTGTTGGGTATCTATTGGAGGTGTTCATAACCATTAAAATGGCAAAGTTTTGGACAATAAGAAAAAGAATCTCTCAATTAGATTGTCTTTGAATGAAAAAATAACGAGCTGTATACTTGAGTCCCTTTTATCCAAAGACCATATCTCTAGTATTTATCTCAGCCCAATAGCCTCCATGGTAGGTGAAAATGTCACTGACCTCATTTTGTCAGCCCAGAAATCCAGGATTTCTTACATGTAAGAAAGTTTGCCACAGCAAGGAGGGTGGCTGGAACAGAGACCCTCGTCTGCCCTGTACCTGATACCATTTCCAGTGTTCATTCATTCATTCATGAACATTCGCATGCCATCTAAATGTTTTTTTATTCATTCATTTAATAAAGAGTATCTGCCGTGTGTCAGACACTGTGCTTAGTAATCAGGATATAGCAGTGAGCAAGATGAATAAACTCTTCAACTCTCTTGCTCCTCTGCAAAGGAGATGACAAGTAAATCATTAAACAAGTTCCTTTTAGAGTCTAATAAGCACTCTGAAGAAAACAGACAACCTGATGCAAGAGAGGAACAGGGTAGGATACTTTAAGTAGAGTGATCAGGGAGGGCTTCTCTGAGGAAGCAACACTAGAGCTAAGACCTGAAGGCTGAGAAGGGCCCCTCGGTATGTGTGGAACTGTCCTATCCTTCTTGTGTTTTTTTAAGAACCTTCGGGCAAAAGAAACAGGTGCAGAGCCTGGGAGAGAGGCCATTGTGGAGAGAGTAGTATGAGATAAAGCTGGTAGGTGAGGCGAGGATAAACCCCACATGGTCTTGTAGACCAACGGAGGGAGTTTGGATTTTATTTTGCAACCACTCGGAAGTCTGTGGACTGGACTAGTTGCTGGGATGTCAGCAGTGACCAAGAAGGACTGGACCCCTGCCCTCGCAGCAGCACTGCTGAGCCTGGCTCATGGCTTCCATGGTCTGAAGCTAGCCCAGACTTCCACCTTTAGTGCTTTGGGGAACTAGACTACATTGTCAGTTTGAGATTTTAAAACTATATTGAGAAAAGGCCTATTAAATATATCCTCTAGGAGATAATCTCAGTTGGGGCCTTGAAAAATGAATTGTCTTGGGTTGCTGATGTCTTTGGTCACCTTGAAAGGAGAAACCCTGTGTAGCGCTTTATCTTTATTTTTTTTAATTGAAGCGGAAGAGGAAGGGTCTCCACTGTAGAGAGAAAAACGAGGATGATTAACATTGACTTGAGGGCATCCTACGGAAAGAAGCAAAATGGGGGATGGCTTTCCTGAAAGTGTTGAAATCACCCCAAATATATTTGCATTTGAAATGGTGAGCCACACTGAAGTAGAGCTGGTCAGTCGTTCACGAATCAGAGTAGCACTGCGTGCTGCCGTTTTTTTGTCTTTGAGTTGTCTAACTGATGGCCACTCTCTCATTTTTTATTTTATTTTGAGAGAGAGAGAGGGAGAAGGGGGGAGGGGCAGAGGGAGAGGGCAGACTCCCCACAGATGTTCGATCTCACGATCCTGAGATCTTGACCTCAGGCCTCTCTTTTAAGATGGGAATGGAACTGTGGTCTCAGAGAACTTCTAAAAAGTCTTCAAAGGACCCAGCACATGTTTTAGAAAATGGAGTTACCATAAATACCAGTGTTCCACAGCCATTGGCTGAAAAGCATTAGGTGCCACAGTGAGGGCAAGAACTATCAGTTCAGTTACTGCTGAGCACCACCTACCAGTTGGCCTATGACTCATAGCAACAAGAGTAGGGTAGCTTTAAAAGTAAGAAAGAGTCCATGCCATGCACCTTAGCACTGAGAGGCTGTGCCACATCCATACGTGGAGGGCTGCCACCTCGTTTTCATGGCTGCGTAGGATTCTGTTGTGTGGCTGCACACAATTTACTTAAATGGTCCTTTCTTGGTGGAGATTTTGGTTGTTTCGTTTCTTTTGCCACCACCACAAAAAAAAAAAATTGCTGCAATGAGTATCTTTATAGGTCATTTTGAACATGTCTGAGTATATCAATAGGGTAAATTCCTAGGGAGGAGTATTGGCTTAGAGGACAGTACATTTAATCTGGGGGTTTTTTATTTGTGTTTTTGTTTGTTTGTTTGTTTTAAGTAATCTCTATACCCAATGTGGGGCTCAAACTCACAACCCCAAGATCAAGAGTCACATGTTCCACTGAGTGAGCCAGCCAGGCACCCCACATTTAAGTTTTGGATGGAGAGTTTCAAACTGCTCTCCAAAGAGGTTGCACCAATTTAAACTCCTGTCAGCGGTGTAGCAGAGTGCTGATTTTGCCACCCCCTCATCACCATATTCCTGAGCTTTTTGCTAATCCTTGCTTATCCAATAGGAGAAAAATAGCACCTTATTATAGTTTAATTTACATTAAGAGTGAGGCTGAGTTCTTTTCATGTTTAAAAGCCATTTTTGTAAGCAAGGACTTTAGTGTCTGGTACTAGCCTAAATGTAGAAATGTAGGAATCACATATCTTCTTTGAGCATTGTAAATGCTAAGTCCTGATTTTAACTCGTTGGGAATGCAATCCCTTGGAGTATACTAGGGCCTGACTTATGTGTGGGGACGGGGCATTGAGGAAATGGCATAATTGATCCCCTACATGTAGAACCTCTAGGTTCTGGAATGAAGACTGTCACCCAGCATTTGCTCTCTGCGGTTCCCATTGGCCTGGCCCTGGCATCTCCCATCTGCTGTTGCTCCAGCTCTGTGCATGTGCTCCTTGATAGAAAGGAGATTAGCAGGTGTGAAAGGTTATCAGAGGCATTTTTCCTGCTGTCTGTAAGAGAATGAAAATTCACACTGGGGTTTTCTGGGATTTTTTTTTTTATTGTTGTTTCTTTAAGTGTTAAGAGCCTTTTTTGAAATGAAGCCCTAGGGGAAACCCAGTATACAAAAATAGCTGAAATCAGAGCTGCTGGGTTAGAGAGGAGTTAGACGCCCTGGGCCCACTCCTTTAGCATGCTGTCTTTTGGGGCCCTCCCTGTTGTGGCCCCGAGACATTCCTGCAGAACCGTTAGGGTTCCTCAAGGCACAGTTTGAAAGCCACTGGTTCAGTGATGTTTAAGGCTTATTCTGTGGTGACACATCAGAAATACTGGAGCATCCCGAAGAAGGAAAAGCTTTGGAGAGAATATGTCAGCCTTTTCTATCAGAAATACAGATGTGAGGGTCTGTGTCCATTCCAAGACTCTATAGAGCCTGTCTTCTTCTAATGAAGAGTGCATCCTGTACTCAGAATTTTGTCACTTGTATGTATTCTCTTGCATATTTTCTCATTCAGCATATATTTGAGCACCCACTCCATGCTGGGCTTGTTGGATTCCAGTGGCGATCAGTGGAGCAGAGTCTAGTGGGAGATTCAGACACTAAACAGTACACTCAAGATAAATGTAATTATAAATCATGATGAGTTGATATGAAAGGAAAGAAGATAGTACTATATAAGAAAGCCTATAGGGACCTAAATTGGATTGGGAAGTCAAGGGATGGCTTTACCAGGCAAGTTCTATGTGTACTGAGACATGAAAGGTGAATTGGAATTAGCCAGATGTGATGTCATGAGGAAGGTACTCCAGACAACAAGAACAGCATATGCAAAACATTCTGGGGTTGGAAAACACCTGCCACATTGGAGGAATGGGAAGATGCTCGGTTCACGGGCAACTGGGAGGAGATGGAAGATGAGGTTGGAGAGACGGAGGGACCAAATTGTGTGGGGCCACGCAGGCCATGGCAAAGAGCTTATTCTACCTCTAGAGTACTAATGCCTATTGTCAATGACCATGGTGATCATTATAACACTTTATTTTCAGCCCAGTGGTTCCCAGACACAGGTGATCTCGGGCAACCCCAAGAGCAGAGTGCAGGGGAGGAGGGAAGTCATTTGAGCCAAGGACCAGCAGCTCCTGAGAAAGGACTTGAGAATACCATCACAGCAGAAGACATTGAACAATTTTTGCTGAACTACCTCAAAGAAAAGGATGTGGCAGATGGAAATGTCTCAGATTTTGATAATGAAGAAGGTAACTGTTTATTTTGGCTTAGCCAGTTTTTTCTTTTTGAAGCAGATTATTATGAGAATGAGATCTCATTACAGAAAGTTTGGAAATCAGAAAAGTCAGTCATGACCCTACCATGCTCAACAGAAGCAACTTCATTTTTTTGTGCCATCTTATCCCATTCTTTCCTGTTGCAGACCTGTTTATATATGGTCACAGCCACAGCTTAAATGCATTATACCCTTTTTGCACTTAGTTATATAATCAGCAACTCTCCACGTTGCTATAGAGTTTTCATAATTAATGTTTTAATAGCTGCTACTAAGTATCCATTCCCCTGTGGGACGTTCGGGTTGCTTCTAGCTTTTCACTCTAATAAACAGGGTGGCAGTGGATGATTCTGTGCACGTGACCTTTTCCCTTTTTTTTGCATATTTCTTTAATAAATCCCAGAAGTGGGATTTCTGGGTCAAGGATATGAACATTATTTTATGCTTGCCAAATTGCCTTTCAGAAAGGTTGTGTCAATTTATACCTTCCCTTCAGCAGCGTGGGATTAACACTGGTTGTACCACAACCTTGCCAACATTGGCCATTTACGAGTTTCACTTCTTGCTAAATTAATAGGTGAAAAATGGTTCTTGATATTTGACTTTGCATTTCTTTGATTACAGGCAAGGTCGAACATTTTCCTATATGTTCCTTTCCTGACAATTTTTTTCTTGTTCCCATTGTCTATTCATATGCTTTGTCCCTTTATTTATTGGCGGGAGGAGATTTCAATGTTTTTCTTACCTATTTATATGATAAAGGAGAAGGGAGTTCAGGCTGGTTGAAGCTCTGGCCTGTTGTTTTATTCACAAGCTCAATCTGGAGCTTCAGGTCACGGAACGATTAATAAATTGTTAGAATCTCCTCTGCAAATATAAAATGCCAAGTCATAATGAGCTTGGTGGTCTCAGAACTATCCTAAATCGAACCGAGTCCCAAATTAGTTTGTTAGGTTGGAATTGAGCAGGATTCTTTTTCTTTTTTGGTGGTCTCCACTCCAAGATTCCGGTGAAGTGAAACCAGTACTTCCAGGATAACAGGAAATAGTGGTTCGATGCAACTAACTACCGCCAGTTCCTGCGGTGTGTCAGGGAATTATCACAGAGCCCGGGTAATGATTTATGCGGAACGGAGTCGTTGCCCTCCCTGAGGACAGTTTTCTGATCAGAAGTCTATCATCAGGCCTTTTCTTCTCAGTTTTATTTCTTAAGCCAACCCAATCTTTCTTTTCCTGACCTACATCCCACACCAAAACCCGGAAACCCAGAGGGAGGGGAGGCATCATGATCCCTCGTAATCCGGATTTGCCATTTTTGTTTGAAATTCTAGCATTGTCTGTGAATCCATTCTTTCACGATCAGGATCTTCTGGTTCTAGTTGATGTTGGCTAGGAGCAGACTGAATGAATCAACCTTTCTCCCAGTAATGGAAGAATCCACATCCCTCAAATAACATTGTGCAATAGGTGAATTTCAAACAACAAATCCTCTGGGAAGAAAAGCACAGCCTTCTCATTCTTATAATTATCATTCATCAAGTACACACCACACACTTGGCATTATAAAGAATGTTTGGCTTGATGTTGGTTTGACATGTGTTTTTTGTTTTAGCCACGACGAAAGCACCTCATGTATCTGAGGTCCCTTTCTCCAAGAAATCCAAGCATTCTACAAATGCATTTTCATTTATCTTGTCAGCATCTGGTAGAGACAGGTGTGGCCTCTGCTATAAGATTCTGTTTTTTTCCAGCAGAGGAAACAGAAATGGGAAAAAGTGAAGCGAACAATGTTCAGCTCAGTGGAAATGAGCATAGCTAGTAACGGTGGCTTGGTGAGGCGGGGATGGTACGGAACTGGGGGCTGTAAGTACATAGAGGAAAATTTTTCAGGGTAGGGATTTTGGCCTGGGTTTGATGCAACTCTCAGGTCTTTTTGTTGTTGTTTTAATTTACAAATTTATGCCCATCATGCGCAACACAGCACTCTAGGCAGTGAAAGAATGCTAATAGCTGGTGACATTCATCTTATTTGACTGTCAACAAGCAAATGAGGTGTGTGTGCTTTATACCTTTTTTCCAAATGAAGTAATGTAGGATGAGAGGGTTGCTAATAGGTGTGCAGGCTGGACTTGAACTGACCTCCTTTGACCAAACCCATCCCTGTGTATTGCGCCAAGCTGCCCCACTGGTATCTCATGCAGACATCCTTAAGGCCTGATCTTGGCCATCGAAAGATCTCACAGGCTGGTGGAGGAGACACATGAGCCTTTTAGTCAAAGAATGAACCAAGAAGAGAGAAAGGGTAAAGGTCAGGGCAGAGGCCAGCCAGGGAGCTGCCCAGCCTCAGGGCTCCAAATTAGAATGTTGCCCTCTTACGTTTTTATTTGAAATATTTATTAATGGAAATTTAGAAAAGACCCAAGGTATAGGAAAAAAAATCAAAATCCCATGTGATCTCATGACCCCATCTCTGTTAGTATTTCGTTGTCCTTCCTGCTATGCAAAAAATATACATAATAGTGCTCCCACTGTGTATGCAATTTTATTATGTACTGCTTTTCTCCTTTTAACACAATATTCTTTCATAAACATTTTCCCTTGTTAAAGCCCTCAGTAAACACAAATTTGGGGGCCCTCATGATATGTCATAATTATTTCCCCTTGAGTGGCCATAGTGGCCATGGAGGGGTTCTCCCCCCCACCAAACCCCCCAGTTTTTAGTTGTTATAGTTAATGCTCTGGTGAATATCTTGACTCATAGCTTGACCCAAATTTTATATGGTTTCCTTAGGATCAGTTCCTAGACATTTTCCCTTGTAAATGCTATTCCTGCGTCTGAGGTTGGGAGATCATGTCGAAGTGGGGCATCTCTCATAAAACACTGTCCCCAGTTACGCTTTTTTTCCAGAGGAGCAGTCAGACCCTCCGAAGGTAGACGACAGTGACACTGGTCCCGATGTGGAGCCGCCGCTGCCAGTGCAGATCCAGATAGCCACAGATGTGATGGAACGCTGCATCCACTTGTCGTCAGATAAAGATCTGAAAATCCGCTTGAAGGTCAGTGTGCAGCCCCTTCCCTGCATTTGCATGGCAGCAGGACTCCGGGTCGCTCTGGCTGGCAGTGCCTGCATGGATGAGCAAGAGGCTGCCCTTATCTCCTGGTCCATGTGGGGTGGCCAAGAGAAAGCATCGGGAAGAAGTTATCTGTGGGATGACAGCCTTACGTCCTTCTGTATCAGCTCAGATGCCAAAAGGGAGCCAATTCCCCTTTGTGGAATTAAAAAACCACAAAGTTTTGGACATCCATTGACTCTCCAAGGGAAAGAAAGTCCTATGCTTTGGACAGGATATCGTTTCCTGAAGTGACTTAATGTGGGAGGCAGGTTTTAATCCTTGGAAGCCGTCATTCTTCCAAGACTGACCCTGGCCCCCATCTCTGTTTCTCTTTCCATGTTCATCCCCAGAAAAACACCCACAGTTCTTAATTGTACTTCCTCATTTGCTGGCAGTTTCCCAAGAGCATCCCCGTCAGCAAGGACTTAAACTGTGTGATAGTGAAACTGGGCAGCAGGGCGGCCGGGCGTGGGGACAGAGCTTTCAGCATCACCTGGGAGAAGCTCTCACAGGGAAGGGCCTGGTCCTTCCCACTCCCAAGCAGGTGTGAGAAACACAGCTGCCTCGGTGAGTTACTGCTAGTGATGAGAGCATGCTGCCCTGCTCGGGGTGGTGGGCTAAGAAACCCCAATCCAGGATCATCTCAGATCTCAGGGTCTGTGCTTTGTGGAACTTGTTTCGTTTCCCCAGAGACACTTCCTAGCATTCATCTCTTGTTGCATTCAGCAAGTACTCTCTGAGTGCCTGCTATTTGCAAGGCTTGATTGTAGATGTCCGGGTGATACCTGAGCCGAGTGTCTTCCCTTTTATGGAGGCTCTGTAGCAGCTGTGTCCATACGTGTCCAATGACCGTAGTCATTGAGATCACCAGCGTTGGGAGTCAGACCTACATACCTGAATTCACATCCTGGCTCTGCCTCTCTGACCTTGAGCAAGTTACTTCACCTTTTGAAGCTTCTGCTTCTTCTGTAAAATGGATGTGATGGTACCTGCCTCGCTGGGTTGGTGATTATAAATATGAAACAGTTTGCATCAGGCATGGCGCACACACATTCACTCGTTCATTCACCCAGTGTTTATTGTAGACTGCTGCAGGTCAGGCAGAGGGTGTACAGAAGGAAGTGAAGCAGGCATCCCTGTCTTCGTGGAACTTCCTATCTCTCGTGGGGAAATATACAAACACACACCTAGAAGGTGAAGAAATCTCTGAAGATAATAAGCAGGTTCTGTGATAGAAGATTGTAATTCACCCATCCAGTGAATGTGCATTAGGAGCCTACGCTATACCAAACCCTGTTGAAGAAGACAGAGCTTATGCCCTGATTTCGGCTAGGTTGCTGGGGGAGGCCTCTCCCAAGTGATACTCGAGCCAAGACTTAAAGGCTGAGAAGGAGCAAGCCATACGAAGGGGCAAAGGCAAGGAGAGGAATGTCTTAGGCAGAAGGAGGAAATGTCTGTCTTGGAATCGGTGGCATCTGACGTACCTTGCCCAGGTAGTGACAGAACTCCCGCGCCAAGCCAGTGATAACAGCGCCATTTCCGCTGGCTTGCTCTGCTGTCCGCTATGTGCCGAGGTTTCTCTTCCTCTCCTGCCTGCCTGTTCCCCTCACGGGCGGGCCCTCTTTGGTTCTTTGTTGCTCTTCCGGTCTCGGTGTGACCAGCACACAGTAGACGTCCAGCAGGGTTTACTGCTCGATTAGCAGACCTCGCCCTATCTGACTCAGCCGTGTACCCTCCCCTGCTCTGTGAAGGCCGGCCCGTCTCTGGGAGGAGAGGCCCGCTGGTCATCGTCGTGACCCCTGCCAGTGACACTGAGGCCGGCCAGTCGTCTCCCTCTGAACTGCAGATCAGGACATGTGTTCTCGGGGAGGGTGACAAATCCAGTTTACATCTGGGCCACTCCGAACCTTTCTTCCGAGGTGGACCTGTAGCTCGGCTACTTGGCTTCTCCATGTAGAAGAAAGAGAACATGACCTCACCCAGCCTCTCAGAGTCCTCCCCTCCCTAGCTCCTGTCTCAGCCAGTGCTGCCTACATCTGTTCGGTGGCTAAGCCTGACTCCAGACAGCCCCTTTGGATACCTCTCTTCATTGTCCCGATATCGGGGGCCGTCAGCAGCTACATACACACCTCATATACACATTCCAGTATATACATACCTCCAGGACAGACCTCAGACCCCTTCAGCCCTCCACCGCCACCCTGTGGCTGCATCCCTGTCCTCTCCTGCGGGCACGTGCCTGCTTCCTAAAGGGCCTGCTCGTATCTCTCTCCTGCTGCAGGCCCCTCCCCCACTCAGCAGCCAGAATGATCTTTTTCAAACATGAATTGTATCATGGCACTTTCCTGCTTAAACCATTCTGATGGCTCCCCACTGCACTTAGTACAAAATAAAAAATTCTAATGTGACACCGTCACGGTCTAGTTCCTCTTCCCCCTCCTGTGTCACGCTGCACGTGGCCCTGCTTCAGTTCCCTGAGCCCTGCAAGCCCTCCCTCCTCTGGGTCCTGGTTGCCGTTTCCACCTCTAGGAACTTCCAGGAACACTCTTCCACGCTTCCTGTGACTAACTCCTACTCTGCTGAAATCACATCCTCTCTTCTTTCAGGTCTTGGATGTGCTGGATTTGTGTGTGGTTGTTCTGCAGTCCCACAAGAACCAGCTCCTTCCCTTGGCTCATCGGGCCTGGCCCTCACTCGTGCACCGACTCACCAATGACGACCCCCTGGTGGTGCTCAGAGCCTTCAAGGTACTGTGCAGACGCCCCACCACTGCCGCGTGGGTGGGGGCAGCCGGCACAGAGGGCAGCCGTGTCTCTGGGCATTCGTGCTCATTTTAGCTGATCCTTGAAGAAAGCATAGCAAAATAAGAAAGGCACAAAGAGGAAAGTAGAAGTCAGTCTCCTCTTGAGTTAGAAGCAGAAGGAACTAGCAGATGAAAAGGACTGCCGGTATTCATCGAGCACCCCACTGTGTGCTTGGCACTTCCTCACACGTGAACTCATCTCCTCCCAACAACTTTGCAAGGTAGCTACTATTCTCCCCATTTTTGACAGAGGTGGAAATAGGCTCAGAGAAGTTCAGGGATTTTCTCAAGATCACACAGCTAGTAAGTGATAGAACCCAAATCTGTGAGTTTGTGCCCATGTTCTTTGCACTACACAGGAGTCAAGGTGAAGGGGCCCAGGTTCTAGCAGTGGGCATCCTCTGCCCATCCAAGTGACTTTGGGCAAAGCCCATGACCACCCATTTTCAAGTTGGCCTTAGGAGCATGTGTTCCACCTTCCTCATAGTATTGTTGACAAGGATAAAATGGGACCATTTGGTGAAATGCTTTGAAAAGTTAAAAGCCATATATATATATATATGTCAGGTATTCTCCCCGACTTAGTTTGGCTCATATCAGCACATGTATTTTGGCTTATTTATTTATATTCTTCCTTTTTCTGAAAAGCACTTACGGCAGCCTATGGAGATATATTTCCCAGGGCAAGCTAACATAAATTAGGAGTAGGCAAGCAAGATGAAGCAAAGAAAAAAGATGTGTAGGGACATAAAATGAAGCCAGGAATGCAACTGGTATACTTGGCAGTTATATTTTGGTTTTCTGTAAGATTCTTCAGCATATACTGGACTAAAATAGGAGCTTACATTTAAAACATATGAAATTGTTAATATTTTTTTCCAAAGCAAAATATACAAAATCACACACACACAAAGGGGAGGAGGGAGGCTGGGGGAAGGGGAGAAGGAGGGGGGTCTTCCTAAATCTTATTCAGATGTGCTGCCTTCCTTTATGGAAATTAATAGGTAATCTGAAATGACAGGCTTAGAAAAAGGAAAAAACAGAAAGACGTGTGCACTGTAACTGAGGCTGCTTTTCCACCCCCAGACACCCCGGTGACATCTGAGGCCTGGAAGGCCTTGTGCAGGCCAGCTGAGGGCCCTGCCGTAAGGGCCTCATTCTCTGCAAAGTCGGCAAGCACTCTCCGTGCTGGTTATGCCTTGCTTACCAATTTTTAAAGAAATTCCTGTTATCCTGTATATTCAGCCTTGTGCAGCGGGGCAGAACATTTCAATATGTTCTGCTAGAGAAAGTTTAAAACGAGACATTCCAAGAAACCGCCTGTGGTGGAAGATGGGATGAGGGTGGCATACATGGGGATGGTGCCATGGGACAGGAAGGGCTCTGCCAGGGCCCTGACCACCGAGTCCTCAGTCGAGAGGCCGGGGCAGCCACTGCCTTCCCGGGGCCTTCACGCAGCAGCAGCTGGGCCTCACTGTTTGTGTTTGTTCAGCTCGCTAGAGTTCAAAGCACAAGTCTTTTCTCAAGGGACGTTAGGAAGAGTCAAGAGATGATCTATGTGAACTGCTTTAAGCTCTCTGTCTTTTTTTTTTTAACCAAAAAAGGAAGGAACATCAAGGTATTAATCATATTATTCATCCAACCCAAGATTCCTTTGAATTATTCCCTGTGTAATCTGTATTTATGGATGGAAGCAGCCATGCCTTGGGAGCAGAGACCTCCGAATTCATAACTGTCAGAATCACAAACCATAGGCAAGGAATTAACAGCAGTAATTCTGTTTTTTTTTTTCCCCAAGAAGAAATTGAATTACCAGACATTCCTTAGCTCTGTGCTGCCTTGGCGATGTGCAGTCACCAGACCCGGGGCTGTTTCTGCAGGTCTTGCGTACGCTGGCAGGCAAGTGTGGCGACTTTCTGAGGAGCCGCTTCTGCAAAGACATCCTGCCCAAGCTGGCTGGCTCCTTAGTCACCCAGGCTCCCGTCAGCGCCCGGGCTGGCCCAGTGTACTCGCACACGCTGGCCTGCAAGCTGCAGCTGGCCGTTCTGCAGGGCCTGGGCCCCCTCTGCGAGAGACTGGACCTCGGTAGGTACCGGCCACCCTCCCCTGGTGACACGTACCCTGCGCATGGTCTCGCCACCACCGTGGTGCCCGGCGCCCCCAGTCTTGCTCCCTCCTCTCCCTTCGTGTGTACATCCTTCAGTCTTACTTTGGCCTCGTTTTCCCACCTATCTTGATGTTTTTCTGACTTGCGGGGTGGAGTCAAGAGCCTAGGGCCTCTCGCCTAGCTGTTCCAGGCTCACCAGACAGCAGTTGCTTCCTCCTTGTCCCAAATGAAGTCTGAGGGCCAATGCTTGTTTTGTTTTTCCTCTCCGCAGGTGAGGGTGACCTGAATAAAGTGGCTGATGCCTGCTTGATTTACCTCAGCACCAAACAGCCCGTGAAATTACAAGAGGCTGCCAGGAGGTACGTCTGCTTGATCACCCGCATCTCTTTACGTTTGCTCTAAATTATAGATGATTTGCTAATGGCAAGCAGAGTCAGGGCATCTCCGTTCTTTTCTCTCTTTGCTCTTCTTGCCAGGTTAAGATGGTTTCTTTAACTGAGCCAACTCTAGAGATGGTATTTTTACTAGATGCATTTCTCTTTGCAAGTAACCTTTTCCTCTGCTGCAGTGTCAGCAGTAATTCCAAAGGGGCAAAAAGCAGAAAGAGGGCGTGCCGAAGGGGACAAAGCACCCTCCTGGTAGGAGGGGGATCTGCTTCTAGGCCCTACTCTAGTGACCAAGTGACCCTGGCATCTGTCCGGACCACAGCTCCTTCATCTGCAAAGCATAAGCATTGGGTTGCTGATCTGGCACACCTTGACTCCACAGAGCATCTCAATGGACGTCAGGTGTTCTAAACCCTCGCACGTTGTACACAAAATCGGGTGTGTACAAGCAGACACTTAAATTCCTTTTTCTAGATAGAGTCCACAGCATTCATCTGATTATGGTAGGTGTCTGTGAACCGAGAAACATAAAGAATCGCTGGACTAATGGTCTAAAGGGCCTTTTTCAACTCTGAAATTAGGTGATTGTAACTTCCAAGAGTTTTGCTTATTCTCTAATAGCTGTGTCACCGCTAATGGAAGAAGCTTCCTTGAGCTCCAAAGGATTTTTCTCAAAAGCTAAAACTCTGAGCACAGCAGCATTCCCCAGACTTGAGACCAAAAATGCACTGTGTCCCCCTTGCCCCAGCTGGATGGAGAGCTGGGGCAAGGGGGCCAGAGTGGACCTGCCATCCCCCCAGGTGTCTACTACTGGAACAAAAGTTAGCTTCCCTGGCCTGGCACTTTGTCCTACCCTGGGCGCTGCAGCTCCATGGCCCAGAGCGAATCAGCAATCCCGCCCACTTCTTAGGCTTCTAGAAATGAGTCCCTGATCTTCCTTGGTGGGGTAGGAGTTCTCTCATTCCCTGCAGGCCTGCAAGGCCACTCAGACTATGAGATGAGGAAGCTACTGCTCCCTTATAAACCTTGCACTCCCTGGGAGTGATGGAAATATCCTTTTGAATTGATTGATTGTCCTTTGCAGTTTTTTTGCTCTTGATTTCCCCAGTTCCCTTTTTTCTTTCTGTCACTTTCCCGTCACTTCCCCTAGGCCCAGAATCAGTCATGGTTTCTCGAGCACAGGGGCGCATCCCAACCAGCTTCTTATCCTCAGACAGTCTTGTTCCTTAAAGAACCAACTTAGGGTGAAAATAGTCCTCCCCCAGACGGCATTCCTGAAGCTGCTCTCATGCCGATTTCAGGTGCACCTCGAGAAGGTAATGAATTCATCTTGGAGTAAATTCTCTGTGTGCCTGCTACAGCCAAGAGTCACAGAGATCTGACTCTCCCACTCTCTGTCCCATTCTCCTTTTCCTACAGCCACCACATACCCGTCCTTCAAGTTTAGACCCATCAAACAAGCTAATATTCGCCATTCATTATCTCTTCATTTCTAATTTTCTTTTGTGCCACTAAAAGCAATTAAACCTGGAATTGGACCTTGCTGAGTCTTGAGTTGGTATTCAGGGTGCCTCTGGAGGAGGAAAATGCAGCCAGACCACTTGACTGCAGCGCCTTTGTTTGCTCTAGCGCATTCCATTCGGGGTTGAGTCAGATGACCTCCCTCTTGCCGGGCTGGGAGGGGAGGAAGTGCAAGGTTGATTGGTTCACAAGCACATCATCTGCAAACTTATTTTGAAGTCAAGGAAAAAAACCAGTGTTGTCCTTGATCAGGAGCTGATTTGGCATCTTGATTCAGAAATTAATAAGCTCCATAAATGGGAAAAGAAGCCTGAGACAATAGGAAACCTGGTCTCTTTGTGAGCCTCGTTACTGAAGGAAGAGAGGGAGGGGGGTGCGTACTGAAACCCTCCGTGCCTATGGGCAATGTCGCCTTCTGCTCCCTCATCACCAGGTCCCCTGGCTCAGGGAGTGGCTGCACCTTCCAGCGGTTGTTTGTCCTTCACTTTCATCTTTCCCTCACGCCCCACTTCCATTCCAGAAGGGAAGCCGGTCTACCTGACTTACAGAATCTCTCTTCAGACTATCCACATCTCATCACCGGCCCCCTTCCCCCACTCCTGCCCCTGTGTATTCCCCACTCAGCAGGCACTGACACCCGCCACGCACACCTGGGAGAAGGGAAGCCTGTTGTGTTTGTTGCCAGGGCCCAAGAGGGAGCCCTGTAGCTGAGTGTTCAGAAGAACCAGTGAGAGCCGGAGCTGTCCACAGATGCCCCGGCTTCCTCAGAGCTCGTGAGTTGCCGATGCGAGGTGGACGCCCCCTCCGTCTGACAGGGGTGATGAGGGAGCCGTGAGGGCCAGTATCTGCTCTGAAAGGAGATGGGTGAGCAGCCGTGTGAGGGGTGGACGAAGTTTCCTTCTACTGTACCCTTCTTGGTTCTTTGGCTGGTCTAATAATTGACGTAAGATAGATTAGCGGGAGAAAATCACATTTTTTTTTATTTCATACCTAAGGGCACCTTATAAAAACATGAGACCCAAGGTCAAGTGGGGCAGTTGAGGCTTCTTTGCCATCCTGAGCTAAGGAATGGCATGGGGGCCTGGGGCTTCACAGGGGGAGGAGGGTGATTCACAGGACCTACAAAAAGCAAATGTTTGGTAATTAGATGTTTGCCCTGCCATACACATAGGTTATTCAGATGAAAAGTTATCTCTGGTAATAGCTCTCTTTCTGGACCAGGCCCCCTATTCAAATTCTTCCAGGTAGTTAATGGAGGAGTAAGAGTTTTTCTTGAATCTGCTGAGTCTTGATTGCCTCCGGCTCAAGTCAGTCCACACGCCAAAGTGGCACTTTTTGGGGCAGTCTACTCTGCTCCCCTTCACGTGTCTGTGGGTCCAGCAGGTGGGGGCTGGAACCTCCGAGGGGCAGCCTCCCTGGCGTTGGCAGGGAGACAAACTCAGCAGCTCCATGAAAGTTCCTCTTTGTGTGCATTACCGTTGGCTTTTTCCTTCCTCCTGTTTGCTTCTCCTGGCTCCAAAGAATGACCAAGCCTATGTTTGCTTTTTTAATTTGTCATATTAAATAGAGCCTTTGTGGCAGGCTTTTACATCCAGGCTGTAAACTCTAGAAATGGAAATTGATCAGGGGGTGGTTGATATAACCAAGGCTGTAAATGCTAAGAACAGAAATACCATTCCAGTTCAATGCTTTTATCTAGCAAATGTGCCTTGTAAGGAGGGGCATAAATCTTGCAACTTGGGGGAGGGGTGGGGGGTAGGGGTAGGATAGAACCTCGCCGTATGTTACCACTAGGTGTCACTGTTAACTGGCTATGCAAGAAAAATACCAGCTCCCCCAAAGTCCATCTAGTTAAATAACTTCAATGGATAACAAACAAGAAAATCCTATTTGGGGTGTGGGAGGAAGGGTCAGCATACCACAAGTTGTAAACCAGGCAGGGTCCCTGAGGGTAAGCATTAGATTACAAAGAACAGGTCAGCCATACCCCCACCTCAACCATGGCAGAGGCCCACTCAACTGATTGAAATTCCCGAGTAGCCCTGGACACCTCTGAGATCTCTCCCAGCATGCAGTGGGCCTCCACAGTTCTGTGCCTTCCTGACCATGGAGCTCTTCCTTCTCACACATGAAAGGAATCTGAGATGAGAGCACATACCCCAAGTTTCTGTGTTTTTCCTTAAAGCCAGTAAATGCTGTCAGCTTGATTCAACTCAACTCCGTTGAAACCACGTTGAAACCACACTCCTTGGGCCTATCTCTGAGCGGCCTCTGAGGCTCCCTGTCTTTTGCAGGGAGGTCTTAAATCATCCAATAAGCCTTTCACCCTGGGGCTGAAGGGAACAAACGAGGCAATACCTGTTTTGAAAAAGAAGTCTATGCTCCACAAGTCTCACGAGGGAAGAACAATGCTTTTAGGCCCCTTGGTCTCCGCCCCTAGGCCTGCCTCCACCTGCCAACCCCAGGACCCAGGTGGGGATGCAGGGTGCCAGCAGATAGTGACTGGCCGGTGCCCCTTTTGGTTGTGTGGGTACTGAATGCTACAGTCCTCAGTGCGGTGGTGGCCGGGGAGGGCGTGCTGTGGCCGGGGGCTCCCTCCCAGCTTCCTCTGCCTAGCCATTGTATACAAGGGCAGAGGATCCAGCCTGGGACAAACCTAGGTTCAGACCTTGCTGGCTCTGTGACTTTGAGCAAATGACTTCATTTCCTTGTGTCTTGTGTCCCTCCTCTGTAAGCTAAGGGTGGTGGTAAGGGAATTGCATTTCTCTGTGAAGGAGGCCCCTCAGCGAGTCCGATCGTTCTCCTGACCAGCCGAGGAGCTGCGATGTACCAGGCACTGTTCTAGGCACTGAAATGAGAGGAGAGCAAGAGAGAGGAGTCCTCTGCCCTCACAGGGCTTGTGCTCTGGAGGGGTATTTGTGTGTGTGCACACCCCTGTGAGGGATGTATGTAAAATATGAGATGCAGTATGTATGTATCATATGAACATCTGTGCACTTGGGCATGGTGTGTCTTACTGGAAGTCTGCTTCATCGTCACTGAACTCTGAAGAGAGTTTTTCACCCCGGAATGATCTTTTCATGTTAATTGTGCCACCTCCCCCTACCACCCTCTGCATGGGAAGTTAGGACCAGGTTTCAAGGTTCATTTACTGGCTGACTTCCCCGCTTTCTTTCTCGCAGTAGGATCCCAGCCCATCAAAGAACCAGCCGGTGCGTTCAAACCCTGGACGAACACGGACTGGCACAGGCTCGTTCGTTTCATCCCCGTCAGAGCCCGGCTCCTCTCTTCACCCACACATGGGCCTTTTATATTTGAACAGATCAGGAGCCACAGAGGTGATCCGTTAGTTCAGCTGAGCTTGAAATTAGTAGCTCATCCCCTCAAATGTTGTGGGCAGTTTGTTTGAGCTTGGGCTGCAAAGCTGTTTCCCCCTTGGATCGAACCCAGCGTGGAAATGAGGGCACTCCTAATATTTTTCCTTTTGACATTTGATTAATAGTTGACAAATCCAGACCCAAGTAGTTAGCTTTCCTATTATCCATCTTTTGACAGACATTGCTGCTTTTCTTTTCCAGGCTCATTGTTCTAAAAATACACTCAGGTCTGAAGCTGTTCGCTGTGCATATACAGGCGTGATTTCCTGGTGTCAAAGATAAGAGACATCTGCCATGCAGATTATAAACAAAGTGGGTTGCTGGGTTTCAGATCTGAAGGCGGGGACCTCTGTGCTACTTAAGCCAAATGCTGTGTGTCCTTCCCCTGCTTCCTTGGTGCTGTCCTGTGATCGATAATCTGCCGGGGTCAACCATTTTACCACCCAGAGGAAAGGCAAGCGTGGGGCGTGCCTGCGCATCTGCACTGGGTTGGGACCCAGGATGCGCCTCGATGCTCCAGGGAGCAGGACCACCTGCACAAAGTAGATTTCACATGTCAAAAGCCTTGGCAGACCACAGGGTACCTGTTTCATCACTTTGCAGGGTCCATGGTCTGTCCTGAGCCCCTGAGAGGCCGGTGTGAATGTCATGATCCCAGTACCGAGTAAGGTAGCCAGGAAAATGGCCTTTATTATCTTATTAGATGTGTGTTTATTCACAAGATTTTTTTTTTTTATTAAGAAGCCAAGTACTGTGTTGAGAGTTGAAAGATTGCAAAAATGAATACCAAGTTAGAGTGGGCCTCATGTTGCTGCTTGGTGGCGGCATAACCCTGGGCCAATCAGTTTACTTCTCCAAGTCTTGGCTCGCTCATCTGCAAGACTAGAGTGAGCATATCTGTTATCTTCCACCTAATTAAATTATTGCCAGGATTCAGTAAACTCATGCATATTATTTTTCAGCACAAAATGTCAGTACGGAGGAAAAAGTCAGTCAGTAGTGGTTGTTAGCATTATTAACTTCCTCCTGATACCAAAAAAGACCTGGGTCATCTTATCAATTAAGTGTATGCAATAACAACAAAAAAATAATAAGAGGGGAAAAAAGCAAGGTGAAGCCAGGGTTGAGGTTAACATATGAAGTGCACACCTAGAGCTCTGCACCCTTGCTGGAGATGAGCCTTCAGTGTGGCCCTCATCTTCCTCACAGACAGAGCGAAGAGGGAAATGCATCTATCGTGCAGCTTCCTGGCATCCCCGAAATAAGAAAAGAGAGCTTTGCAGAAAGAGGCACAGCTTTCCTTGGTTCCGAACCCTAAGAAAATTTCTCCATAGGTCATCTTAGAAGAACACCGGGTACTGTTGTGGCTAATGTCTCTAACGTCCTTGCAGTGAATACACAAGTACACTTTCTAGAGCTGCTTGTCCCCCGCATCCATCAGCAGAGGCTGCTGGCTTAGTGCCAAAGTGTGGGTTCCAGGAAAACAGACCAGGGGGAGGGGGGACCAAATAGGTAGGTTGCTACAAAGATGTCTTTATCTTCAAGGGTATGCACCTTTGGGGCGAGAGGGTGGGTGTGGAGCAGGAAATGCTGCATGTGGCCTGAGTCAGCCCCCTGGGTGCTCTGGCACAGGGCGGCTTTGAAATCTGCGCCTAGCAGCATCCTGGCTGGGGGTTGGGGGGGATCTAGGCCTGCGGGGGGCCTGGAGGCAGGAGAGGCGGCCAGATGGAAGGGGCTGCTTTTAAATCCTGCCCCAGTGGGATTTAAACCCTTCTAGGTTCTGGCTTATTTTTGAATTGTCTGTAACAGATTGGTCCTCTCAGTGCCATATCTTTTTAAATATGCACAAAGCAATGGAGTCATTCCTCTGCATTTATGATACTTTGTCTTGTGGTACTTTAGGGGTGCAATTAGCATCGTAAGCTTCTACTGGTGTTTATGGTTTTAAATCCTGTTCCCGGTGCATTTAAATATTTTTATTATCGGTCTCTGCGTGAGTATGCGAGATGGAGTTAGATTGATAGATGAATGGTTTTGAACAGGTAAATATAGTTAAGTCTAACGCGTACGTATAGCTGCAGAGGTAATTGGTAGTATTTATTTGGAGAGTAAATCGTTGCTCCAAGTCATAATCCTCCATTTCCAACATTTAGAAACAAAAAAACGACCTCCTCGCAGGAGAAGATAGCTAAATTGAATAGCAAGAAAAGACAGGCTTGAAATACTGGTTAACCAATGAACCGAGACCCATTAGAGTAAATTACCAAGATAGAAACATCACCCCACTGCTCGCTGGCTAGGACACGTCGACACCCCAAGCATCCATTTGTTTAAAAGGAAACACACAGCCTCATTTGTAGCACCGGCCTGCGCCGAGTCACGGGGGAAGAGATGGCCAGAGAAGAAAAGAGTGTACAAGTTCTGCCAGAAAGGGAATAGCAGGGAAACTGGAATAACTTTGTGGGTATGCCTTCTTTCCAACAAGTGAGTTTATTTTCTGATTGCATTTAGTCATGGCCATGTAGAGATAGCCTGTATCATGTTCCTAAGGAAACATCCCTGAATAACTTCTTTAGAAGCCCAAAATAAATAAACAGATCACAGAGCCACAAGTTCTTTACCACTGGCACTTATGCAGACAGCTCATGAGAGCATTTTATAAATCCAGAAAGAGACAAGGAGCAGCAGATCCCTCAAGCAAGTAATTGACAGAGAAAGAATAGCCTGTCACCCAGGAGAGGGGGAAGCTCTGCATTCCACTTACAGTTTAGCCTCACTAGGCCTGGATTGGCTGGTGGTTTTCTAGAGCTGCCTTTGAGCAGATGCTGTCTAGATCGAGATGATGAGGACACACTCTGTAATATTTGCATCTGCGGCAGAGAGGTTTCTTTGGGGTGCTGCCACATTTTGGGGCGCCAAGGGGCTGTGATCCAGTGCCCACACTTGAGAACCACTGTGGACTTTTGACACCAGAAGGGGCCTTAGAACTGATGTTTACAGAGAAGCAGCTTGCCGTGTTCCCTCCTCAGGAGCCCTTCCCCAGCTCCACCCCCCGTGTGCAGCCCTCTCCACAGTGCACCATGGGCCTCTCTGCTTAGTCCGTTCTCCCTACCAGAGGCGGAGCCCCGAGGCCGAAGCCCTCGTCCCTCCATCTTTGTATCCCACACACCCAGCTCAGTGCCTGGGCTGGGCTGGAGCAGGCGAACCACAAAGAGGGGGGACCCAAGCCCTGCTGACCGGATTCCAGTAGCACATTTCCCCCCCACCCCCCAGCTTTGTCACTCGGGGCAGGCCACTATTGATCATAAAGGAATGAGCCGCTTCTGTTGGCTTGGTGTCTGGAGTTTATTAGGTACTTGCTGATGCCCGGCAATTGTAGATAGGGCTGGAGTGTAGGGAAATGGCTGCCTGCATGAAGCGAAATTCAATAAAACCGCATTTTAAGTGAAAAATCAGTATAAACACCAGGCTTCTTTGCCATGGAAACAGAGGTTGCTTAGAAACTGCCTAACGGCGAGTTCTAAATTTTTTAAAGTCAAGTTATCATTTAAGCTACACGGCCCTACAGGTTATTGAGAGATAATCACTCGCCTCAGGACACTCGGAGGCATGAGGCACAGCTGAGTGCCTCCCGAAACTCTGGGGACCAGATAATCTCTTGATAACTGTGCTCCCCAGAGCCGCTGATTTGGGCCTGGGGGAAGGAGAAAGAAATTTTTGTTCAGGACTTAAATGGTGTACGTATTTTTTTTTTTTTAAGTGTTTCTTTTTGGGTTTGAAAAACCATGGAGCTGGCCATTTGGCCTGTTCAACAGCCATCTCTGCCATGTCTCACAATGTATTAGGAACATTTTCCAAGCACTTACCCCAGTCACTTCAAAGCAGAGGTCCTCTCTTTGTATTCTGGCTTTTGATTATGCAAAAGGGCTTTTAAGGTCTTCAGCTTTGGGCTCTTCACTTTCTGGGAACCCCTCTCCCCAGCTCAGGATGGGCAAGAACTGGCCGTAGGACAAAGTGGTAGCAGAGTTTGGAGCGAAGCTGGGCTCCTGAGCTCTCAGACAAGACCTCCTGGGCCTCCATTCTGCTCCCAGGGGCTTAAAGTGAACAAGGGTTCAGGTTCAGACTGTGTCCATGCTTAGAGTTCAGCAGGTTGCGTGCCTTTCGCGGAGCAAGAGCGCAGCTACACCTGCCAGCACCTGGTTGCCCAGCATGGCATTCGCTCCCAGCCTCGGGCACGCAGAGGGCAAAGATTATTGCATTTGTTTCTTCCTGAAAATAATGGGTGAAAGGAGAGCACCATTGGCTGAGACCTGGGACCCCCACCAAGTCAGTATGAAGGAAATCGAGAGTGAAACAAAAGACAAATGTTTTGCCCTTTTCAGAGTGTCTGGGAAGTTTCCGTGGTGTGGCAGTGCTGCAGAGCTTGGTAGTGATAATTATTCCTTGGACACACACACACTCTCTGGAAGGAGCGGTGTTTTCATTATACACTTCAAAGTGTTTTCCTGCACCTCATGTCCTTAGAGCCTCCCCACGAACTTGGGAGGTGGGCGGGGCTGGTGTGATCATCTTCCTTTGGAGAAAGAGGAAACAGGTTCACAGAGGCAAGATAATTTACTCCAAGCCGCAGAGGCAGGAGAGGGGACTTGTATGGCTTCCTGCCATTCTGGGGAGTCTACCCCTTTCAGAGCTAAGAAATTAGACCCAAAATAATTCTTGAAAGAGTTTAACTCTCACTTCATAAAAGAAGGTGAACTTTGTACACACATTCTTCCTTTGCCTCCCTGTGAGCATCGTATTTAGAGTTCTCACAGGGCAAGGAGAGTGGCTTCTTTCCTTTTCCTTTCCTGCCAACAAGTACATCTGCATTTAGCATGTTAAAAAGGACTCAGAGCGAACATTGCAACGTGTTCGTGCCGTGTTAAGTCAGAGCAGAGCCGTGACTGAGGTGGGCCACGGCCTCACTTTGCTGGGTGTTGCCCAGATCAAAATATTCTTTAGTGCGCCAGGCTGTAGCCTGAGAAACTCTTCCAGTTCTGGAAAGCAAAAAAAATCAAATGAAACCATTTGCATTCTAACCGTCTTTGGCACCAGGGAAAACTGTCAACTGTGTCACATGTAAATAGAAATCAGCTTCCCATTTTTGGTGTGTTTTTTCATAATTTCCCTTGCCACTCTAATTATCAAAGATATTTTTGTTTTTAAACAAAAATTGTCTCCCACGCAGGCCCCATCTCCTTTCTGCGGTGAAGTGGAAACGATGAATTAGAATATTCTAATCACTTCTCCAGCAGCCACCGCTGAGATTATAAGCACAATATTATCCTAAGTAAAGAAAACTTAAATTGTTTAGGCACAAACCAGGCCAGAAAAATTTTCAAAGGGACCCCTTTCCACCTGCCTCCCTTGCCTCCTTAGCAGGTATCTATTAAACAAACCCAAGGAAGAAAGCAAAACTGGCTCCCCCCCCACCTCAGTAAGACCCAAATCCCCTGAGGGCATGGGGTTTTCAGATTAACAAAATTAAAAACAGAATTGAGCTTCATTCAGCAAGCAGTTAAATTCCTGTTTGCTGTCCAACAATATAGGAGAGGCTCCTAGGTCATCAAGAATAAAATGTGATTCATCAGATAAATACTATCCACCCTATCGGTAGATAGAGATCGCAAGGGCTAGACACTGTGTAGGGCTGGATCTGTGTTTTCTCATTTAAGCCTCAGCAAAACCCCGAATGAAGTACGTCCCCTGTTTTTAGAATGAGGGGATGAAGACCGAGCCCAGTTGAATAATCTCACAGCCACAGAGCAGTGATGTCCGCGATAACATGAATCCTATTGGTAGCCTTCCCTAGACCTTCCTTGGTGATGAACAGTTGACCTCTCCTTTAGATCCTTTTATAGGATGTAATTTTCCAGACAGGTATGTCATCTTAAGCCATTATCATGCAGTGTCATAAATCACTTATTAAATGTAAGAACCTGTTGGGTCAGGTGTTCGTTGAAAGCTTACCATGTGCCATCCCAGGTGTGGCATGAAGCAAAAAGGCGTGGTCGCAGCCCTCAGGGGCTGTACTGTGAGAAAGGGAGCTGGTCGATAGACAGGAGGTGCTGGGAGGGGTATCCTAAAAGAGAAAAATAGGGGGCAGCCACCTAAGCAAAATGATCCAGGAAGGCCATCCTCTCTGAGCAGGTGATACATGCCAGCAGGGAGCAGCCCATCTAGGGCAGGGCCTCATCCTTCCTGGGATGGAAACGCCAGTCTCTGAATCACGGAGTCGGCCAGGTGTATGAAGTTTACACTTGGACTGCCCGGTGCAGTGGCCCTGGGCACATGGTTAGTCATTCAGAAATGGGATATGAGCAGATGAGAGGCAAGGGTGGTGACCCCAAAGTTCAGGCCAAGTTAAAGAGCCTCACCCTTAGGGGGCATATGATGTTGGGTGGCCTGGGCCCTTCAGCTCTGTCCCTGTCATGTGTAGGACACCAGTGCTCTGGCTCAGTTGGTTTCTGCTGCAGGAGAGTAACTGGGTCTGATCCCTGTGTGAGCATGTCCAAACCACCAGGAACCCAGGGCTCTTGGTGGCCAGAAGGGGCTGAGCTACAGAGTGCAGCAGCAAGCTGGCGGGCCAGGGATGAGGACCTGGAGACTCGGGAGTGTGGGCTTACCCTGTGAGCCTGGAATGAGGGGTGGGCCCTGTCAGTTTTCTTTGAAAACTCCTGCTTCACACCCCAGAACTTAACTGGTTTCTTTGCCAAGAGCGTGTTTGATGTCAGTATTGTTCTGCTCAGACTAATTTTCTTCTCAATGTCCGTGGATATGAAGCTCTGTACACTGTGGGACCATCTTCATGGCTCTGTCTTACGAACTACAGTGGGTTTGCTCTGCTCTTCGAAGGGATTTGATGTTATCATCAGGTTCTCCCCCCAAATAACTCAGTAAGCAGCCTCTTCGGGAGGACAGCAGCCACTCCCCCTTCTCTCTGCTCCCTTGAGACCCCAGCCTACCCTCCCTTCCGTCTCTCCACAGGGTTTTCCTCCACCTGATGAAGGTGGACCCGGACTCCACCTGGTTTCTCCTGAACGAACTTCACTGCCCCGAACAGCTCACACCTCCCCACCCCAGCCTCCACCCTGTGCAGCTTGGGCGAACCACTGGGCAGGGGAACCCCTACACGGCCAACGTGCTCCGCCTGCTCCAGGAGCTGCAGTGACCCCCACACACACACCTGGGTGCCGCAGGGCAGTATCCCGCCCCAGCAGGCAGGGCTGACCCCACCCTAGCCCCAGGCGGTGGCTGAGAAGACGGGCGAAGGCGGATTAGACAGCCAATCGATTTATAAATTGATCGATCACACAACTGCTTAGAAATTGGATTGAAGGAAAGTAGCTGACTGTTATTTATATTTCATACCTGGTGTTTTCAAATGACATTGTCTGGCAGTTCTAAGGGCTTAACTCCTTTGCTTACCATCTCCTCGGCCCCAGCTGCCCCACAGGCCATCCCTGCCACACACACCCCCCACACACACCGAAGAGCCTACGGACACATGGACGGGGGCCTCTACTATGCACCAGGTGTGTCCCCTGAGCACCTGAGGACCATGTGGAAGGACCAGGCACCCAGGAGTCTTCAGAGCGCAGCCCTGCGTCACAGACCACGCTCACCTCCTCTCCTGGAACAATGAGCTGGAGCGAACTCATCGTACCTAACTTCGTATTTGGAAGAAAATGAAATAAAGGCACTTCTTGGATAAAAACTGTGATCAAGAGCTCACTTTAAAGTTTGTTATTTAAATTGGGTGCTTTTTAAGAAATGAATTTATGTTCTCGAATGGGTAATACAGAGCCATGGCATAAAATCCAAGCACTACAAAACAGAAACAGTGAAAAGTCAGTCTCCCCACCTTGTTCCCCAGACATCTGGTTTCTCGCCCCAAAGACAACACTCATGACAATTTTTTGCAGACCTGTTAAGTAGGAGATTGATTATTGTTTACTTTTTATTATGGACAATAGTAAACAGCAGGCCCCATGTACCGGTAACCCAGTGCACCAGTTATTAGCACATGGCAAGCTTTGCTTCATAGCCACCCTTACGTAGTTACCTCCCCAGCTCACCCAGTCCCCGGAGTATATTGAAGCACATCCCAGATGTCCTATCCAAACCTTTTTTTAAAATGTACAACTACGGGGCGCCTGGGTGGCTCAAGTCTGTTGAGTGTCTGCCTTCGGCTCGAGTCATGATCTCAGGGTCCTGGGATCCAGCCCCGTGTAGGGCTCCACGCCCTGTGGGGCATCTGCTTGAGATTCTCTCTCTCTCTGCCCCTCTTCCCCCTGCTCGTGCATGTGCTCGCGCTCTCTCTCTCAAATAAATCTTTTTTAAAAATAAATAAAACGTGCAACCACAATAGCATTATCACACCTAAACAAATTAGCAGCTGTCCTTTCATGTTGTATGCAGTGAGTGTTTAAATTTCCCCAGCGTGTTGAATCAGGATGCAAATAAGGTATATACGTTGCTGTTATCTATATGTCCCTTAATAAATCTCTTTTAATTTATAGATTCCCTCTCCACCTCTCTTTTCCTCTCCCTGTACATTGTTGTTGAGGAAACAAGGTCATTTATCCTACAGCATTTCCCACAGTCTGGATCTACTGATTACATCCCTGTGAGGGTCATTTCACGGGCTTCTCCTGTCACCTGTATTTCTCGTAAATGGGGAGGCGTGACCTGGTTTGGGGTTTTTTGTTGTTCTTGGCAACACTCCTCCAAAAGTGGTATTCTTTACTTCCATCAGGAGGTGTCTAATACCCGATCTCTTACGAGACCGGCAGTCATTGGCAATCCTCACCTGGATCCACTCCTTCATCAGGGACTGCAGAGTAGTGCTGTTCGGTCCCACCTGCCGGCTTGCCTTTAGCTAGAGTACTTGTGTAAAGGGAACATTCCCTACATCAACCATGCAGTAACCTTGAGGGAGTTTGTGTAGAAAAAGCAGGATAAATACGTGATTTTTTTTTTCAACTGAGGGATTTAAAACACAAATAATGTAAATTTGGGTCCACCGCCACAGACACACACACACACACACACACAAATGAGCTAAAGGATCTTAGGAATGATGAGTGCTTCCTCACCATATGCATGGTGAGACGCCATCCAGATAACTCCTGCAGTGATGTAGATAATCCCCAAGCTCTATAAAACCCAGAAGGCAGCTGACATGGGGACATATTGGAGCAAGGGCTCCCAGCCAGTTCCAGAGAGGCCCACTCATCTCCTGTTAGGGTCTTCTCTGCAAGGGCATAGGATGTCCAGCTTGGGTCTAGGTGGCAGCAGCCCGGCTTCTGGTCTGGCTCTGCCAGTGAGTCATCCAGAGGCCGTCCCTCACCTTGGGCCTCAGCTCTCCTCCCTGTAAAGTGGAGAGGATGGGCCAGAGAGAGAGCTTAATTTGGGGGATCCTAGGTCCCTCCAGAATATGATGACATCTCAGGACCCGCTCCCCCAGAAATGTCCCTCCTCTTACCCCCTCCTTCCCAGGAGAGCACCACCTCCTCCAAGACTGCAGTCATGCACCATCTCATCTCCTGCTGGGTGGGTCTACTTAGCTGACCTCACAGATTCTATGTACAATTTCAGAGACTTCCATCTATGAGCCTGCAGGGACCCCAAGTTATGAAACCCTGAAAGAGAGACAATCACTTAACTCTCTTCTAGTTTTAAAATTCTGGGATGATTTCCTTTGGGAAAAGGGGAAAATGCCCTCTAATTGAGAGGACTGTAAAAAGATTCACAGCACTGTTCCTAATTCCACTGGGGACACAAAGTGCAAGGCTAATTCAATCTCTACGTCCTGACAAATGAGAAAACAGGTCAGAGAGGTGGTGGGACTTACCGATATTACCTAGCTTCCAGGGCGATTAAAGTAGTCTGCCTTCCCAGGGCACCTGGGCATGGCAGGCCGTAATGGTGTGCCAAGAGGCAAGGGAACATGCACACAAATCCTGTGCCGTGATGCAACGTGGGCCCTCGGGAGGCTCTCCAGGAGATAATCTGTGTGGGAGGATTCGCCACAGTGTTCCAAAAACCCATCTCCTCCTCAAAGAGTAAAGACGTCCTGAGTTGCTTTTGGATTCCTGCAGGCAGATTGTTGCAGTTGATTTTAAACAAACAAACAAAAAAAACCCGAGTGCCTTTCCAGTCATTATATCCAGGCAACTTTAATTTGAACCCATCCAGCTGACTCATTCTAGTCCTTGTTTACGTGGGCTTCTCAAAGTGATCCTTTACCCCTGTTAAACCTAGCTGGTGCAGGGAGGATTTCTCCTTCCATTCAGGGTTTCCGAGTGTTGGTTCGGCTAGAGTTAAGGGTAGGTACTGAAAGGCCTCGAGTTTCAGGTTCAGACATTGAGCTCTGATCTGCAGGCAGTAGATGTCTCCTGGGAGGGTTCAGGAAAGCACAGAGATGGAACCGGGGATCCTGCAAAGCCTTGGGCGTGGTCCTCAGGAGGTTCATATTGTGGAAAGAGCGTGGATGATCTGGAGCTCATCAGCACTGGGCTTGGTTTCTGACTTTACCCCTTAGTACCTGTGTGACCTTGGGCGAGTCACTTTCCTTCATTTTCCCGTCTCTAAAATGGAGTTGCTGCCTCTGCTTCTTTGAATGGCTACAGCAGGAGGAGTAAGTGCCGTTGTGTTTACGGTGCGCAGGGCTTCGATGCTGTGCATCCCTTCCCTCCATCCAACCCCACTGCTCACGGCTTTGGCAGGATGCAACACATAATCCTCTGGACAGGTATCGCGGAGGGAGGAGATGGCTAAATCTCAGAATAACCCCCCACCCCACCCCAGGAACTAAAGAGGACCCCGATGGAAGAGGGTAAGATCCTGGTAGGACCGGCAGACTGTTGGCAGAAAGAGAGGATGAAGGGCATTCCAGACAAGGAAAATGACATGACAAAGGCAGCCGGACATCCCTGCCAATATCTGCAGTCATCAGAACTCCTTCAGTTGCAACTGACAGGAGACCTGACTCAAACTGGCTTGAGCAGAAAGAAATGTCTGGGCTCGCATAACCAGCAGGGCCCCCTGGCTCCAGATCCCACAGCCCAGCTCCGTGTTTTAGCAGCCTCTCTCTATAAAGTGTCAAGGATGTCTAGGAGTTCCAGGCTGAGTTTGAGTTAAACAAGCCTAGGGAAGTGTGCACCTCCTTCTGGCAGCTCCAAACTCAAGTGCTAGGATTAGCTCTTCTCGGCTCAGCCAGTCCTTCACCCCACCCCAAACCAAGCATTGTGCATCCAAGCAGGTTTTGGCCAACTTTCTCCGTACAGGGCCAGATGGTGAATATTTTAGGCTTTGCAGGCCATAGGATCTCTGTGGCATCTTCTTTGATTTTTTTTTTTTTTTACAACCTTTTAAATGTGTAAAATCCTTACAGAATGGGCCGTGGGCCATTATTTTGCCCTTGGACCTTACTTTGCTGCCTCCTGATCCATTGCATTCTCCTGGTGGGCCTGGAGGCAGGTGCTCAGATCAGCTCACCCGAACCATACGGAGACAGAGCTGGGGTGGAGTGGAAGTTTCCCCCAAAACGAAGCACTGCTTTTGGTTACCAAGAAAAGAGATGCGGAGTGGGCAGTGGGCAACAGTGACAGACAGCCACCACCCCATGTCTGTGGCAGGTGACCAGTGTGGCCCGGCAGCCCAGGAGGGTATGTGTGAGCAGGTTGTGCTCGCTGAGGCCACATTTATGAGGGGCGTTGAATGCCAACCTAGGGATTCCAGCCTTAACAGATCAAGAGGCCTTGGAAAGTTCTTGAACAGGTGAGTGATGCATTGAAAGCAGCATTTTAGGAATATTCATCCCGTGGCAGCATCCAGGAGCAATCGGAAGGGGGAGAGACTGACGATGAAATTGTGTTTTTGAGAGTCCCAGGACGAGAAAATGTACCTCTTCCATCAACCCCAAACTGTTTGACATGCCGTGGTTCATGGGCAACTTGAGGCACATAAATATGGGCTTTAAAGTTTAAAAGTAAGAAGTGAGATGAATGGAACCTCTGATGAGGCTTCCTCCAGCTCATGCCGGAGAGTTGAGAAGCCCTAGAAATGATTTTCCCCAGCTCCAGCCGTGGTGAACAGCGCGGGGGCCCCTCTCCCTTTGTGTGACTTACCCCAGCCTCTGTGTCGGGCTTGATTAGAAGCAAAGTGCCCATACTGCCTTTCCTCCAGAGTACGGAATAGAGGCCAAATTTCGGAAAATAATTCTGAATGATGGCTGACTTTGTCGCAGCGCTGATTGCTTTATAAATGGCATTCTTCTCTCTACACCCCCCGCCCCCCGCCACCACTGAAGTTTTGGAGGCAGCGGCTTTTCAAATTACGCTTGAAAAGCAGCCTGATTTCCCACAGGAATCATCTCCTAGATTAGGAGCTGTTCTACCTTTTCTGACAGTTTTACCCAGAGTACAAAGCCTATCTGCGAAGGGCGAGGTGGGAGCGATGCTGTCCTCCCTTCAAAGCCTTCAGCACAAACCATTTATGAAAATGTCTCTCACTGCAGCCATCTCCCAGCGTCCGTCCGGGGCTGCCTGCTTTTGCAGCAGGAAAGAGTTAAAAAGCAGTGATGAATGGCTGCCTCCACCCACCCCCCACCCTTCTGCTTCCCCTCCTTATATAATTTACCATTCTTTTTGCACAACGGCTCCTGGGTCTCAACCTGCTCTCTCAATCAGTACCCTCACGTCCTCAGCTTCCTCCCACACAGGCGGGCTCAGAAGTAGGGAAAGCACCTTTCAGAATCTCTGAGGCCGTTTCCAAGGGAGAAGATGTTGGTGGGGGGAGAGGCGGAGAGAAGTAGTGGAGAAGAGTCAGAAGTTTCTTCATTAAATAAAAATGTGGCATTCCCCAAGGTGGAGGTGGGGAGTAGACACAGACGGCACACCCACCTCCCCTTCGCCCCATCTTCATGTCCTCCCTCGCCTCATGGAACCTACCCAGGACACTCCCCAGTTCCCTAGAAGGGGACAGAGAGTCCCCAAATGCGAATTGAACTGTGCTATAGCTCACAGGTGACCTTGGGCACTCCCTCCCCATCCCTGGGCCTCAGTGTCCCTGTCTGCTCCATAAAGGGTTTGAACCAGTCGGTCTCCAATCATTGTTCCACCCCCTAAAACATCTGTGACTTAATAATAAAGTGTTGGCAAGTATGTGGGGAAAGGGGTGTGTGAGGTGGTATGAGCTCTTTGGAGGTCAATTTGGCAGTATTACCAAATTTGAATGCATGCACCTTTTGACCAGCAATTCTGCTTCTAAGAATTTAACGCTCACACATGTGCACAAAGATGTACGTGCATAGGCAATTCACTGCAACATTGTGATTTACAGAAACTCGCAAATACCGAATGCCCGGTATGTGCCAGGCATTATGCCTAATGCTTTGCATAAATATCTCGAGAGACTGGGTGCAAAAGATAGGAAATAACCTAATCATAGAATACAAACACCCATCCAAAAGAAGCCAAAACACCCCCGTTCCACACCTCCTCACAACACAGAAATTCCAGTGAACTATATATACTGAAGGATGACACATCAAAAGTCATGAAATGTTACTGTTAACTATTTCGTTAAAGTAAATATGGAAATTGAAAAGAAAGCGGGAGAAGAGCTTAGGGAGGGAGGAATGGACTGGTTAAATAACCTACGGTAGAACCCTGTAACAAAATGAATAAAACAGCAATAGCTATCAGAATCTAAAATGCACATACCCTTTGACTCAGCAATCCTGCTATTAGGAATTTCCTTGTCCATGTGCAAAAACGAACAAAGTGTTCGTTGAAGCATTGTTTGCATTAACAGAAGGTTGAAAACAACTTAAAGGTCCATCCAGAGAGGCCCGGCTTAATAAGTCCGTTACTAACATGTAGTTTGCCATGTGGTCTTTAAAAAGAAAGAGCTAGTTCTCTGTCTTTATCTCCGAGATACATTATTAAAGAAAATGCCAAGCAGAACAGTGCAACTATTTATGGGGGATGAGGGTATTTTATGTGTGGAATTTCTCTTAAAGAACACCCAGGTGGCAGCCTCTAGGAAGGGTAACAGGATCAGCGATAAGAAGTCTTTTCACATTATACCCTTTATACTCTTCACATCTTTAAATGATATACACATGTAACTTACTCACAAAATTTTTTTAATATTAAAATATAAGACATTTGTGAGTCCATAATGCTATGATAAACTCACATTTTGGTGACAGGAGCCTAATATCATCGGGATTTCCTCTCCTGTGCTTTGCATTTCTCAAGTAGAACCAGGGCTGGAGGGGGAGGAGGCATTGCTTAATCCAAAAATGCAAAGGGATCTTGGAGAGGATCTCTTGAGGGGATGGCTGGACACTGTGCAGGCAGCCCCCCTCCCCACCCCCATGGCTCCTGTGTGCATGCAGGAAAATCATTCCCCCTCTATGCCCTAGCTCATCTGAGTCCCTTAGAACCCCAAGAGAAGCAGGTCGAGCCTCAGAGCCTTTTGTGACTGCCCAGACAGAATTTAGGGCTCATGCTCAGTGCTCTCAAGGCATTGCCTGATGCCCTCTGTCCTGCCACAGTTCTGTCTGGGGCTTGCTGCCTTTTCCCACGGAGGGGTCACCTTCCTTACCGCATCTTCAGCACCTTGGACAGGGCTGGGGTTTGCGCCGCCGTCCTCTCAACATTAGGATGACTGAGCTCTGCAGTGCCGGGCCCCAAAGCATCAAGTAAAGGGCAAAGATAGGATTCGAACCTGAGACTGCTAACATCACATGATCAGTTATATCAGATTTATGCAACAGGATCCAAAATCTGCAGGTTGGAAACCAATTAAACTCAACAAGCATTTTTTCGAGCCTTTCTATGGGCCAGGCCCAGAGACAAAAAGACATAAATGCTGCCTCCTAGGGACTAGGCTCAAAGGAGAGCTAAACAAGACATGTCAGGAGGAGGCAGCTATCATCTGTATTAGGAGGAGGTCAGGAGCAGCAGTTAAGAGCATGGTCTCTGGAGATGGACAGCCCGGCTTTGAATCCTCACCCTGCTGCTTTGGGCAAGTCTCTTCATCACTCTGAGCCTTCATGAAATAGGAATAAAAATAATACCTCCCAGGGCCCCTGGGTGGCTCAGTCAGTTAAGCATCTGACTTCAGCTCAGGTCATGATCTCAGAGTCCTGGGATCGAGCCCCACATCAGGTTCTGCGCTCAGTGAGGTGTCTACTTCTCCCTCTTCCTTTCCCTCTGCCCCTCCCCTGCTCATGTGCCCTCTCTCTCTCTCTCAAATAAATAAATAAATAAAATCTTTATAGATATATATAGATATATATATATATATATATATATATATATATATATAGTACCTCCCTGAGAGCATGATGAGAAATCAATTGGTAAAGTGCTGGACTCAGGACCTGGCCCCTGGGCAGTGTGCTCTAGGAACTGGTCATCATGATGCAGGTGTTGATACCTTAAAGGTATAAATGGCATCGCAGAGGTTGAACTGAAAGGAAACTGGGAGGCTGCGTGGAGGAGAGGCCAGCCAAGCTAGCTTGCAGTATTTGCCTGTCAGAACAAAGGGAAGGACCCCTCTGGGTAGAGGAAGCAGCACGTACGGAGGCTCACACAGCACATTCAGGGTGTTGCTCATGTCAATGGGAGGCGGGAACCATACACAGCAAGACTGAAGAAAAGGACGAAGCTTTGGGAAGGGAGGCTGGTCTGTTTAATAGCCCTGTGAAAATTAGTAACGGGAAACGTCACTATAGTGGAGTGGGGAGGTTTTCACAGGGGGAGCTCTCATGCCCTACCGCTCATAGTCAATTGCGGACCCAGCAGGAAGAGACAGACTTGACCTCGCACGTGGATACTACTCCACTACCCCAGTGGAGGAAGAGATGTTTTTCTTATCCCCCCAGCAACAGCTCAGCCAATGAGAAGCCACTACACTTCAAACTTCCAGTTTACTCCAGTGGATTTTTAGTTCATAACAGCTTTCCCAGCTTACCCCTTTTCTCCTTAAAAAAGTGTGCCTCTCCTTTGTTCCCAAGTTGCCTATGGTTTTGCCACAGCTTGTTGTCCCAGATTGCAATTCTCCTTTATTCCAGAATAGACCCATTTTTGCTGGTAAAATAACTGGTAATTTTACTTTTAAGGTTAACACTCCAAAGGTGGGCTTGGGCTCCCCTGCCAGTGAACACCCAAAAGGTGCCTGAGGAGTGACTTGGTAGCATTCTCCTGGGAAGTTGTTCTCTGGGGCTTTTCTGCAGGGCTCTGGTTGGGTGGAGGGCAGAGCTCACCCTTGCCATGTCACCCCCAAGCACCCCCTTCCCTGTCCACAGTTTCTGAGACCTGTGGTGTGGGCAAAACAGTCCTTCCAGAAGTGAAATGCACGGGGCTCTGAAGGCAGACTGCTTTTGCCATTTGCATACTTTCCAGTGTGGCGGTCAAGGACAAGCCACCCCAAGATGGGCCACTTTGGCATGAACATTATTTTGAGGTAAAAGTGATCAAATCCCATTCAGGAAAAGATTTTTACCTTTCCTCAACTGCCTGCTTATACTGGGAAGAGAGTTATTCACAGAGATTCCTCTTTACCTAAGGAACTTATCTGCACAACTGGACAACCTTTGTTTTCCAAACATCTCCTCTCACGTTCATGCTAATGGCCTTTCTCTCCTTTGTATCCTCAGACCCCTACCACTCTCCTTAGCTCATATAAGCATCATGCTGCTTCACTGTCTTCAGAATGTCCATGTCTGTGTGGATTCCCTGTGTGCACACTATTAAATTTTATTTTCTCCTGTTAATCTGTCTCCTGTCAATCTGATTCTTAGTCCAGCTAGAAGGACCTTGAAGGGCAGAGGAAATTCTTTCCTATCCATGTGAAGAAATTCTTCCTAACCATGGGATCTTTGACAAGTCGGTTTCTTCATCTGTAAGATAGAGATGATAATAGTAGCTCACCCCTGTAACATTGTTTGAGGACTTGGTGACTTAATGCATGGCATGCACTGAGCCCTGAAGCTAGTTAGTACTCAGACAAACAGAACTGTTTCTTTTCTGCAGACCTACCAGGCCCCTGAGAACATTAGGATGAGTAAGACCCAGGAATGGCAGACCCACCTAATGAAGCACAAGACTGGACAGAACAGCCATTTCTTCCTCAAGGGTCATAAATGGCTTCCTGAGGGGATGGCTCAGCGTGGCAAAGAGAAAAGACCCAGGGCAAGAGCCTCTCCCCTCCAAACCTCAGTTTCCACACCTGCAAACGCATATAATGGCTACCTGGTTGGTTTGGCTGTGAGGATTAAATGAGCTAGTGCAAAACAAGGGTGGGCACGACATGGCCTGTGAGCACCTTCTAGGCATGGGACTGCTTATAAGAAAAGAGGAGCCTGTTTGCTATCAAGACCTGAAGAGTTCAGACCAGTGGGCCTGCAGGGTAGCTACATCCTCAAAATAGACTCCCTCCCCTCACAGTCCTTCAAGGGGGATAATACCAGGGTGTGAGCTGACATTCCTGAGTGCACGGCTCCTTCTAATCTTCACTCCTAGCCATGAAATTGAATGCTGTGCCCATTGTACAGGGGCAGAACCCGAGCTTAGAGAGCGGGAGAAACAGGCCCCTCCCATGAGAAAGGACTAGGGTCCTCAACTAAGGTAGTTCCAGCTTGTGAGCACCTGCTTTGCTGACATCTGGGAGGTCTGTACAAAAGAGGGGGTGCAGCCCTTGAATTTACACTCCAGTGTGGGAGGCCAGACTTCCCTGAGAAACATTTTCATTTACTAATGGATTTAATGAGTGCAGAACTTCCCGTTTTAAACAAACAAGTGATTAGCATTGACTACAGAAGTGAAAATGGATCCTAATGAATTGCTAATTAGCCTCCTCCTCTTCCAGGGGTCTTTAGCTGGTAAATTCCCTCTCTGGCTACTGGGAGTCTTCATCAATCTGACTGGAATTCGTTCATTCATTTTTTCATTTTTTTATTCGTTCGTTTTTTCACTCATCATACATTTCTTGAAGACCTACTATGTGTTGCTGTGAACAAGACAAGTAAGATCCCTTCCTTACAGTCCAACGGGGAAGGCAGGATTAACTAACCTCACATATAATGACACCCTTATAGGACAGGGAGCTGGGACAAAGTGCAACAGGAGGACTGATTCTTTTTTTTTTTTTTAAGATTTTATTCATTTTATTTGACAGAGAGAGAGAGCACAAGCAGGGGGAGCAGCAGACAGAGGGAGGGGGAGAAACAGGGAACCCTCAATCATGTCCTGAGCCGAAGGCAGACGCTTAACTAACTGAGCCACTCAGGCACTCCCTGGAGGACTTGTTCTTGCTTTGGGGTGGGGATGGGGTGTCCCTCAGGGAAGGTTCCTTAGAGGAAAGGTCATTTGAGCCAAGATCTGAAGAATAAGTAGGACTTAACTAAATGAAAGGGGATGAGAAAGAGTAGAAGAGTGTCTCAGGCATCCAGAATAGGTATTTGCAAAAGTCCAATGGTGGGAAGGAAGCAGAGTAAGTCTGAGGAAAAGGAAGAAGCCAGTGTGAGAAATGTACAAGGGCATGTGTGTGTGTGTGTGTGTGTGTGTGTATGAGATGAGGCTAGGGTTAAGGATGTTGGTCTTCCCCCTTTGTAGCAGACAGTGCTGAGTGCCCAGCCCATATTCCGCTAGTCTCACCACTCCAGCGTGCTCCAGCCAACTTCCAGCTGCCCCATGTTTGCATCTCTTTGCCTGAGGACTTTCTACAGGTAAGGAAGGCCTCTGTCTTTATACTTTGCAGGCCAGAAGTCCTGGTGAATTAACACCCGGAAGAAGCCCTCAGCCAATGATGGGGAAGTTGAGGTAGAAAAACCACAGGACCCCAGCCCTTGGGCAAGATGACTTTGAGGTGTGTGCTCTGCACTGACTCCCAGAGTTCCCCAGTAGGATGGAGCCCCACTTCTTCACAATGATCACTTGCCTGACCAGGCACACTTTCCCTGTCTCACTTCCCCATCCCCTCACTGGTACTTCCTGGGATCACCTCCCAAGTAAATTCCTTGCCCTGAATATTTTGGCCCAGCATCTGCTTCTGGAGGAACCCATGCTAAAACAACTTTAAACAAGACACGTATATACTTCCTACACCTCTGTACTCTGGTCACCCTTGCCTGGATGTCTTCCTCTCTCTCATTTGCTTCCCTCACAGACTCTGGGGCCTGTAGACCATAGTGGCTCAATTGGGATCTGCCTGGCATAGTATAGACCAGCCCCATCAGATGCCCTCTTTCTTGGTACTCTGCCTCTATTAATATGACCCAAGATGTCTTTCATCCAGAACAGTGCTATCCAATAGAACCTTCTTCAGTTATGAGAATGTTCTGTATCTGTGCTATCCAATTCAATATCCATGGGTCACACGTGTCTATTGAACATTTGAAATGTGTCTGGTATAACTGAGGAACTGAATATTTTATTTATTTATTTATTTATTTATTTATTTATTTATTTATTTATTTATTTTCAATAGAGCTATGCAGTTGGTGGCTACTGTATTGGAAACTCAGCTCTGGGACATGCCTTATCCCCTGTAGGCTGCTAAGTTTCCCAGAACTCAAGCCTGATGAACTGTGAGAAGGGCAACCAAGTGGACCCAGCTCTCTGCACCCAGCTCAGTGATAGGGTCCACCAGAGCTTCCTCAGGTAGGTCACCCAGGGCACCAGGGAACTCAGCAGTGTGAGCCGCCTACAGATCCCATCATTAACTTCCCCCTTCTATAAATGCACCATCCTTCAACTGCTCCCCACCCCTTGTAGCTGGAGCAGACAACCTTGAGGGAGGAGCCAGGATAGTTAGTCTGGGCATGGGGTTGGGCCTAGAGGTGCTGAATGAGACACCTCCTATATCCACCAGCCTGTTCTTTTGGATAGTGAATTTAAAGTTTCTCCCTGGAGTTGAGGAATAAACATGTTTTTCAAATAATACAGTGTGTTGAGCCTAAAGTGCCTAGAGTTCAGGACAAAGTCAGGCTTGCAGTGGGGCCTGCTGGAAGTGATCCAATGTCTATCTTCCCTTTCCTCTGACTAAAAGAACCCTGCTATCTATCTAGGCACACAGCTGTCAGAACAAGGGCCACGTTTCTCGGTCTCCCTTGCAGCTAGATGTGGCCATGTGACTAAGTTCTATCCCATGACAGATAAGCAGAAATGATCTTCATTGTCAAATAAGTGTCTTTAAAGAGAGATGTGCTCTTCTCACCCTTTTTCTCCTTCCTGCTGGCTGAAATGCATACCCAGTGCAGGGAGGTGGGGTGGCTCTCCTGAGCTAAGAGAAGCCTGGCTGAAATGATGGTAGAGCTCAGGGTAGAAATGCCAACTAGCTCAAAACAAGGGTTTTTGTGACATTTAGGGAAGGAGAAAACAGGGCTCCTCAAAACTTCCTTTGGTTAAATAAGATGCAGTAGGTCCAAACTTTGACCCAACTCTTATGAGCTGTTAATGTTTGTCAGAGGCAAGTCTTTATTCATTGATTGATTTACGGAGTGTGTGCCATAAGCCTAGACTGGTGCTAGGCGTTGGGGATGCCACAGTAAACAGGACACTTAAGAATCTGTGCCCTCACAGAGCCTTCATTACCATTCCTGGCATTTTGTAGCTCAGTATACATTCTAAAGTGTTTTTACGGTCACCTACAGTCAAGATGGCATTGAGTTCATGCTTTAAAAAATAACCTGCTTCTCAACCAGAACTCTCACACAGTGCAGATGGAAATGCAAAATGGTGTGGCCACTTAGAAAAACAGTTTGGAAGTTTCTTGTAAAGTCAAACATACACTTAGCTTACTGCCCAGTAATCCCAGTCTTACATATTTACCCGAGAGAAATGAAAACATGTCCACACAAAGACTTGTGTATGAATGTACGTGGCAGATTTGTATATAATAGCCTCAAACTAGAAACAACCCAAATGTCCATCACTAGAAGAATGGATAAACAAATTGTGATAAATCCACAAACAAAATACTATGCATCAGTACAAAGGAATGAAGTATCAGTGTACAACCATATGGATAAACTCAAAATCACTATGCTTAGTGAGACAAGCCAAACACAAAAGAGTATCTACTGTCTGATTCAATTTATTTGAAATTGTAGAAAAGGCAAAACTAATCCACAGATAGAAAGCAGATCAGTGATTACCTGGGGCTGGGGTTTGGGGAAGAGGATTGATAGTAAAGGGGCACAAGGGAAGTTTGGCTGGGGGTGACAGGAGTATTCTTTTCTTGACTGTAATGGTGATTACATGACTATAGATTTATCAAAAGTCATGGAATTTTACACTTTAAATTGGTGCTTTAGTTGGATATAAATCATACTTCAATAAAACTGATATAGGAAAAATTAAACACATTGCCCATGAATTAGTGGGAAAAATAATCTCTGTTTATACACTGCAATAATATATAAATTATGTTTTTAAAATGAAATTACATAGCCACACTCAGAAATATGGCAAACTTCTCCTTTGGAATGGAAAGAGATGAGAAATACAAAGTAAATGGAGGCTGAAGGCTCGGACCTGCCAGGCTCCAGAGCCAGAAGTGACTAGGAATTCAAGTCCTGCAGAGTAAATGGGACCAAAAGGATTCTTTGAGAACTGGAGGCCTAGCATCAGACTCACTGCTTAAAACTGTATCTGAGGTAACAGGGGGAACAGATGCAGATCTGGAAAGTGGGATCGGAGTTAAGCCACCCTGACTCATTAACCTCCTCTGTGATATCTCTGATATCACCCAAAACTGGGGATCGTGAGCTACATTTAGAAAGCCTGGATTGGGACTTGAGTCCCCAGGGTCTGGGTTTAAACAAGTGCAAAGAAAGAAAATGGACAGAAAGATTCCTCTTAAAAATAAGCTTGTGAAGAAAACTGACACTGAGACGGTCAGTAAACTAAACTCTTAACAAATGGATTCATTTGTGATAAGTGCAAGTAAAAAGAGCAATCTGGAAATGACTCTAAAAATAAGTTTAAGACTTTAACAAAGGTAAAGGAATTACTTCCTTTCCTATAAAAAGGAAAAAGTTATGAAGTAAAACAGAATTAACTATTTTTTTGAAGATTTTATTTATCTATTTTAGAGAGAGAATGCGTGCCCGTGTGCATGGGGGGGGAGCAGAGGGGGAGGGAGAAGGAGAGGGAGAGAATCTCCAGCAGACTCCACAACTGAGCATGGAGCCCACACAGGGCTCAATCCCATGACCCCGAGATCATGACCTGAGCCAAAACCAACAGTCGGACACTTAACTGACTGAGCCACCCAAGCACCCCAAAACAGAATTAACTATCAATGTGAAAAAGAAACAATGAGAAATATTAAAAATAAAAAATACCATTATTGAAGTGAATTCAAATAGAATAAACTCTAAATCAGACACATTTGAAGAGACGATTAGTGAATTGATAGATATTCCTGAGCAATTCACCCAAAGAGAGAGATAAAGAAATGGAAAATATGAAAGAGCAGTTAAGACATAGTAAATAGATTGAAAGATTCCAACATATGTGTAATAGAAATTCTAGAAGGATAGAATAAAGGATATAATGGAGTTACAATATTTAAGATATGGTGGCTGAGAATATTTCAGAACCAAAAAGAAAGTCCTCAGATGAAAAACACATACCAATGGTTAAAACAGGGTGGTAAAAAATAAATATCAAACAGAAAAATTGTAATGATAGAGCAGAATGTCAAAGACAAAAAGAAAAATCTTAAGAGTTACAAAAGAATAAAGACAAATTGCCTATGAAAGAATTCCAATTGAGCTGACAGCAGATTTCTCATCAACAGCAATGGATGACAGAGACGAGAGAGTAATATCCTAAACATGCAGAGGGAAAAGCATAATCAGGGGTGCCTGGGTGGCTCAGTCGGTTAAGTGTCTGCCTTCAGCTTAGGTCATGATCCCAGGGTCCTGGGATTGAGCCCCACATCAGGCTCCCTGCTCAGTGGGGAATCTGCTTCTCTCTCACCCTCTGCCCCTCCCCCTGCTCATGCTTTTGCTCTCTCTCTCTCTCAAATGAATAAAATCTTAAAAAAAAAAATATTTAAAGAAAAGCATAATCAACCTCCCTCAATACACAGCTAGAGGAATATTGAAAAAGAAGAGCAAATTACAGGCATTTTCAGACTTTCATAGATTAAGAGAGTTTACCACCCATATCCTCATTGAAAGGATTAATAAAGCACATACTTCAGCAAAACAGAAAGTGAAAGAAGAAAATCACTGAGTCAGAAATTGGTAAAATACATTGGTAAATCTAATGAATTTCTGATCATACAAATATCAACTTTTGTGAAAAACAGTGTAATTAAAATTCTAGGCAATAACAAGGAAGATGGGGTGGGGCACAGTTCAACTGATAGTTACACTGTGTTAAAGGGGTTTCTTGTCAAGAGGAAAATAGAGATACTGAATAACTTTAGACTGTTAAGAAAATACATAGCTAAATAAGTATGTTAAAAATTAAAATAAAACCACTAAAAGAAATGTGACTTACAGCCTTCGAATAAATGGGGAGGAAAAGGGATGGGGTTCTGAAGAACCCTATTCATCAAAAGTCAAGAAAGAAGAAAAAAAATTAAACTAACCACACATGCTCTTCACCCTGCCCCCCACCAAATCTCATGGTAATAGGAAAAATACACATAACACACACACAAAATAAGATGGCAGAACAGAAATCCAAATAAATCAGTAATCACAATAAATGTAAGTGGACTAAACTTATCTATTAAAGACAGAGACTACTGGTTGAATTTTTTAAAAAATAAAATAAAAATCCAGCTATAAGCTCTGTATAAGAGATACTATGCTTAAGACAATGATACACAAATATTCAAAATAGACAAAAAAGATATCCCAGGCAAATACTAACCAACGAAAACTGGTCTAACAATGGTTAATATCAGGCAAATTAGAATATAATGCCAAAAGCACTACTGAGGATAAAGTGAATCATTATATTCATGATGAAACCAAGAATCCTATCAAGAAGGTGAAAACTTATGAACTTAACGCCTTCCCTAGAATTTGAATGGAATCCTTTTGCAGCTACACTTATTCAAGGATTGATGGTTCATTAAACTGAATCTTTGTGCAGGCTTAGGTCCCTTAATGTGGAAAAAGATGAGGCATGAGGACAAAGGGAGATTAAAAAATAAGGTTGCTTACTAAATTATTAACCATAAAGCTATGGGCTAAATCAACATAACTGCAACTAGAACAATAAAGGCCTAGCACACCCTAAATCACTTGTGGTACATTTGCATATTAAATGAGAACATTTATGTAACTGTAGCCTAGAAGATGGTCTTTATTAAAATGTGCCCACAGTTAACACTTCCAGAAACCAAACTCATGTGGCTCCAAATGCAACTCAGAAAGCCTAACCTACTCTTTGTGGCAGGAGTGGAGATAGTAAAAGGGCTGAGTTGTGGTTGAAGGAGATATGGGAGACTCAAGAAAGCTAGGGCATTTGACAAAAATCACATTTGACAACCTTGTAGACAAGAAAGATGAATGAGCTGGATGAGGCACAATTAGGTAAATTTGCCTTGGGTCCCAAAGGGCAGCTGATTAATAGATGCTGTTAAGCAGGAAGAGAGTTCTTAATTGTAGAGTTCTATAAGCCAGGCTCAAATCCTGGGTCCCTCGTTTATTTACCAGCTAGGTAACCTTGGGAATTTTTTTATTTCTCTGGGTGTCAGTCTCCCCAGAGAGAGATAGCTGCCCATTTCAAGGATTGTTGTAAGAATTAAATGGAACAACTCATTAAAGTACTCAGCACATAATAAACACTCAACAAGTGATACTTCCCGTTCTCTAGAATATGGAGAGAGTTTAGGAGCCACCTATATGATACAAGTTTCAGAGTTTTGGTAACTTGAAGTTCAACAGTATAAAATAGCAGTTTGTAATTTGGGCTGCAATAATAGGAGCATGCTGTTGATATTGAGAGAGGTGATAGTTCTGCTTAACACTAGTCAGACCCCAGCCTGAGTAGTGGTTTCATCTGGGGAAGCCATGTTTTTATAGGGACCTAGACCAGTGGTTCTCAAATGGTGGTCCCCAAGACCAGCAGCATCAGCATGATGAGGGAATTTGTTAGAAATGCAAATTATGGGGACGCACTCCAGCCTTATTGAATCTGAAACTCTCAGAGTGGGACCTAGAAATGTACGTGTAACAACAAATGTTAACAAACATTAGCATGATTCTGATGCATGCTGAAGTTTGAGAACCACTGACCTAGATAGACATACATGTTAGGGGTGGATACAGATCTCAAAACCATGTCTCTTGAGCCCAGTTGAAGGACCTGAAGATGTTCAGCCTCAAGGAAAGGAGATGTGACCAATCTAAATAAGGGTCAGAAAGGAAGAAGGAGCTGACTTGTTTCTCCATGTTACTCCAGCAATGATTCACATCAAGCATGGAAAATGTGAGGGAACAGAAATAACATGGTAGGTTAAAGAAAGTGTTCTTGTCTGCAAGTAATTGACAACTGGCCTAAATCGTAAGAGATTTATTCACTGATGACAGGAATCCAGGGGTAGGGAAGTTCTTATCTGACTCATTCACCAGATCACCCACATCCTCAGTTGCTTCTACATCTCAAGTGGATCAGCCGCTCTCTGCATGGTTGCCCAATGGTAGAAGAAATTCCCAGCACACATGCTCAGACACTAAGAAGCAGAGGAAGAAAGTATGACTTCCTTGTGCCTCCTCTTAAGAAACCTTTTCCAAGAGGGGCTCCACTCTCCCTCCAGCAGATGTCCCCTCAAATTTCATTGTGAACGTAACACGCCAGGTCACATGACACTTCCTAAGCTAGTCCCCAGCTAGGATAATGCAATTGCCAGCATTGTCTTGGACCATGGTTTATCTACCTCTTCTGGGCCGTGGACCCCTTTGGCAGTCTGGAGAAACCTATGGACCCCTTCTCAGAAGACCGTTTTTAACTGCATAAAATAAAATGATAGGATTACAAAGGAAACCAATTATTTTGAAATACAGTTTCCGAAATATATTTTTGAAAACGTGTGATATAGGAATAAACACGCTTCTTTTATTAGTGCATTAAATAACAAATTCTAGCAGCAGATCTAATAACAGCCATAATTCTGAAGTGGTGATGAGTGTGAACAATGTTCTGAGATACTGCAATAACTTTTGTGATATGAAAACATTTGTGATTTCTATTGGGGACAAAGTCACAAAGTTCCTGCTAACACTACTGTGGTTTCTTGCTTACATTCATAATAGAAGGAAATGCTAAATTTCAGGTGGAGATTAGTGAAAATAGAGATGGAGGGGTTTTTTTTTCCCCACTCAAGTTTGTGAATCCCATGCATACCATCCACGGATCCCTGATTGGGGTGATCTGTGGACTCCACGTGAAGAGCCCCTAGCTTAGATTAATCAAGATTCACACGCTAAGGCTGGGAGTGGGCAAGCCTTCAATGAGACAAGTGGCCTCAAACAAGCGTAGATTCCTAAGCTAAATCAGGGCCAAATCAAGCAAAACAAGAAATGGGAGTGGGGAGGGGATGGCAGAGAAGCGTGGAGGAAGAGTGGCTCCAGCATCTGCTCCATGTAGTGTCAAGGACTCCTTCAGAAGGAGAACCCTCCTCACTACCGGAAGGTGAGACCTGGTTAAGGCCACTCACACCCCACACGGTGCACATTCCAGGATTCCCTCCATTTTATTTACTTTTGTTTCCTGGTTGGTTTTTGAAAAATATCTCTATGCATATCAAGTTACAGGTGTAATACTTGCCCTTTACAAATATTTAGCCTACTGGGGTGTGTCCCTTCTATTCCTCTCCTTAGGAGAGACCGCAGTTCTCAGCTTGATGGTGTCTTTTCAGACAACTTACTATGCACGCATGGTATCCCAACAGCTCACAAGCGAGCATGCCGGGAAGCTTGTGAGCAATGCAGATTCCTGGGCCCCGCCCTCACTTGTGTGGGTGAATGAAAGCAGCTTCAGTGTGCCAAAAGCTAATTTCACGGTATCCCCTTAAATTCTCCCCCCAATTTTTTAAGATTGTCAAGGTTGTTTGGAGAGAGCAGTTTGTTAGACTGTCTCGGACTGAAAGTGTAGATTCACCTATCTGGTGCTAATGATTCCATGTTGAAGGATTTCCCACACACCTAAAATACCTCATGTGTGCTGAGCAGTTCATAGAACCATATTTGGAGAATCATCACCTGTAACGGCAAATCACTAGAAATAACTTAGCTGTCCATCAGTAGGTGAGTCCTTAGGGTAATTGTGGTGCATCCAGGTGCTGGAATGCTCTTCAGTTAGCAGCCAAAATGAGCGCTGGTAAGAAGCAAGGCCTGTTGCTTGTGGTTGAGTGAAACAAACACCCACTTTTATATAAAAAGTATTATTTTTTAGTTATTCATGTCTATTTCTTTAAAGGATCATATGGTAGAGTTTTTCTCGAACCACCGTCCATTGGCCACCTCCATCAGAATCCCATTGGACATACAGATTTCTGGGCTCCGCTCTGGAACTACTGGGTCAGAATCTCCAGGGATAGAGCCCCAAAACCTGGGTTGCTCACAAGCTCCCCAGACTCAGATGCCCAGGTTTGGGCGAAGTGTGGGCCTGGGCGGGCAGCAGACCGCACTCATTTCCAGAGTCCCTGGTGGGGCTCTTGAGTCCCTCCCCATCTCCCCCTGGACCAGGCCCCTATCATCCCCTGCCCCCAACCTCATTCCTTATTCAGGTGCGGGGATGATTTTGGAACTGGCCCTTGCCCTCTTAGGTAGCTAATCACATAGCCAGCACTTGTCAGGACTAGGAGTATAGTCAGTCTTGCCCTGAACCAGGAGGGCCAGCCCTTGGGTTGAAACTTAGTGGACACGCTCTCACCTCCTAAAATGGGAGCACTCCTGCCTCACACTCTGAATCCTGGGGTAAATTAGGACCAAGAAGGGGACAGAAGCCTTGTCCTTACTGTCAGTTACCCCATCCCCATGCTGCACAGGGCAGGAAGGGAAGCTCTAGGACAGGGTCAGCAGGGGAGCCCTGAGAGGGGCACTGAGAGCGGGCCAGGCAGCCAGGGTGTGGGAGGGGTTGGGGCCAGAATTCAGGGCCTTGGAGACCAAGGGAGCTGGGGGCTGGAGATGTAAGAGTATGAGAGTTGAGCAAGAGTATGGGAAGATGTCCCTGGCCAGGGGTCTGCTCTCTTTCCCCATCACAGAACCACCTGGGGGCACTAGCTATTGATGTGGGCAGGGATCTGAAGGCCAAGAGGGGCCTGGGACATCTGAATTTATAATAAGCCCACCACCGCCCTATTATTCGTAGGGCGGGGCATAAAGGGGACCGTGGCCTGCAACTAACCTGGGGGTGTGCAGAGGTTTATCTGAGACTTTAGGACAGGACTAGGTATGATTGTTAGGAACTGCCCTCCCCCAGGACTCACGTTTCTTTCCTGCCCTTCACACCCACCCCCCAGGCTGCCCTGGGGAGGGGCACAACTTGGCTCTGGCTTCCATATAAAAATCACAGCAATATTAATAGGAGTCAGAATTTCCTGGGGGCCTCCGTGTGCCTGTTGTGGGCCCGTGGGCACTGTGCTGTAGTCAGGAGCACCTCCTTTCTCTCAACAGATTTATTGAGATATAATTCACACACTATACAGTTCACCCATGTAAAGTGTACAATTCAGCGGTTTTTAGGATATCCGCAGAGTTGTGTGTCCATCACCACAATCAATTTTAGAATATTTCAATCACCTGCAAAAGAACCCCATAGCCATTAGCAGTCACCACCCACTCTACTCTCCCCTGGCCCTGGCAACCACCATCTGCTTTCTATCCCTGTGGATATTCCTATTCTGGACATTTCATATAAATGCCATCATACAATATGGGACCTTTTGTGTCTGGCTGCTTTCTCTTAGAATAATGTTTCCAAGGTTCATCTATGATGTAGTATGGGTCAGTACTGCGTTCCTCTTTATTGCCAAATAATATTCCAGTGTCTAGATATGCCACATTCTATCCACCCATTCATCAGTTGATGGGTGCTTGGGTTGTTTCCACTTTTTAGCTATTGTGCATAATGCTGCTAAGAGTATTCATGCACACGTTTTTGTGTGAACATAGGTTTTCAGTTCTCTTGAGTATATATATACACAGGAGTGGAATTGCTGGGTGATACAGCAACTCTATGTTTAACATTCTGAGAAACTGCCAAACTGTTCTCCCAAATGGCTGTATCACTTTATAATCCCACCAGCAGAGCATGAGGGTTCCAGTTAGGCCACATCTTTGTCAACACTTGTTATTATCTGTCTTTTTTATTCATGCCATCCTAGTGTGTGCAAAGGGGTATTTCTTGATTTTGATTTGTATCTCCCTGGGAGCCTCCCCATTTTACAGAAGAAGAAACTGAGGCTCAGAGATGTGAGGAACCTTGCTGGAGATCCTGAGGATGTCCCTATGGATATAGGGACAGTGTGGGTGGTGGGCCGTGGTTCCTGTAGGTGCCAAGGGGGGACCAGCTGGGTGTGCTGGCTGTGAGGGTTTCACCTGAGCGCCCCAGAAGGACACACCCTCAGGCAGATTGTCAGCAGGACTGTGGTGGGTGGGACTCTTGTCTGGGATGAGCCAAGGGAAATCCAAGCCCAGGGCACGAGGGGAGAAGTGGTGACATTCCATGGGTGGGGTGGGAGTTTGGGGGGTGGTCCAGATCCTGCAGAGCAGAGTTCCACAACTGGGTGACCTTGAGCAAGCTACTTAACCTCTCTGATGCTGTTTGCTCAACTGTAAGAAGGTGCTGGTGATACCTGATGGGGGCAAACGAGATCCCTACCGTGCTGTGCCTCAACCTCAGGAATCTCATGCTCGCGCACACCAGGAGACACGGGCGAGAATGCCTTCGGCACTGTTGCCGAGCACCCAGACGGGAACACAAATTCTTGTCAACCGTAGAATGAATCAATAAGTTAAATTGTGGGATATTCATGCAGTAATAAAAGTGGACAAATTACAGACATGCAACAACATGGATGAATCTCACAGAGTGGTGCATGCAAGGATGGATGTGATATGATTCCATGCATAGAAAATTCTAAATGATAGACAAAACTCAACTATATTGCTTAAGATGACATACATATAGGTAGTAAAGCTATAACAAGAACATGAAAAATGTGCTGGAGGGCCGTGTTTGGTAGGTGATGGGCTCACCTTTATTTGCTTTCTAATGTATTTATTGACAAAACAGTGTAAACGTGTCTTACGCACTCCTCTGTATGTGTGACTATCTCAAAATCTCAGAACAATTCAAGCACCGGGTAACTGGACAAAGGCCGGTTTCCCCTCACCCTCTCTTTGTGCCCCAGCCAGCTCTTGTTCTGTGCTGGGGGGTGGGGGACAGGGAGCAGGAGGGAGAGGGGGCTGAGGGAGGCTGGGTGTGGGCTGACCCCTCCCCCACCAGACCCAAATGCCCCAGAAAGACACCGCCCAGAGGTTTCTTTAAACCACTTTATTCAGGTTGGCTGGTAGTCACGGATTGGATCATGTGTACAGGGTTACCCACACAGCCCTGGGCAGAGCCCTCGGCCTCTCCCACATCCCAACTCCATCACTGAGGGGCGGCCAGAGGTTTGAGCCAGTTCCCCCTCCAGGCGGCCCAATAGAAATATTTACAAATTGCCAGGGGGTGGGTGTCCCCCAATCGGGAATTGTGAGGGGATTGGTATGGGGGGGCCTTTGGCTCCCAACAGCCCCAGGCCCTTGGGTGGGCATGGCATGGGCCCCGGAGGGGGCTGGGACATTGGGAGCTGGCAGAGGGGGGCTCCTGGGAGAGCCTCGAAGACCCTGGAAGGGGTCCTGCTGGTGCAAAACTCTGCATAGGGCCACTGGGTCAGAGGGGAAAGGCCCTCCTTCGGACTTGCCATGTGAAAGAGCAGATTCCTGGTCCCCCCACCTCTGCGGAGAGTGGGACAGGGAGCTGTTTCTTATGTATAAGGAAGCTGAACATGAAGGACAACGCCCCAGGAGGCAATGGGGTGTCTCCCTCTCCTCCCAGGACCCCTGTGAGTGACCCTGCTCACGGGCCACGGGCTCAGAGCAAAGCTGTCCTGGGGGCTCTGTGCTCCAGTTCTTCGCCAGGGCTCAGAAGATTCCAGTCCAAATTCAGGGAGGGGTCACAGTCCACACCCCCAGGTTCAAGTGGGGGATGATGGGGAAGGAGGGAGAGTAAGGCTGGGAGGCCCCGGCTCGGGACAGGATGGGGGACAAGCAAGCAAAGCAAAACACTGGACTCCACTGAAGCTGGTGACAGAGAGGCAGCCTGGCCCCGGCACGGTGCCCGCCCCAGCATTTGGGGTGGTCGTCCCCTTGGTGCCCGGGGCCACCTTCTCCGAGCCAGGTCACCGCAGGGGTCTGAAAAGGAAGGGTTGGGCAGGGCTTACATGCTGAGCAAGGGAGTGGCGGGCAGAGGGCCGACGTGGTGGCCACAGGCAGTCTTGGGGATGGGGAGGCGGCTGGACCCAGGCAGTCCCGTCCCCAGCGGTCCAGCGGCTCCTCATGCACTCTGTACAGCTGTAGGGGCGCGGGGCGGGTGGGTGGCCGGGTAGGCATCAGTCTAGAGGCTGCAAGCCTCCTCGTCCACTGAACGCTTCCGCAGCTCCTTGCCCGGCTTTGGGGGGGGCGGGGCGGGCGCGGCGGGCGGGGCTTCGGGCAGGTGCAGGACCGAGTTCTCTCCGGGCTGCACCCGAAGGTAGGCCTTGACCTTGTGGTGCCGGGCCTTGCCGTCACTGAAGTCGATGACACGGCACTCGTAGGTGCCTTCGTCCGTGGGCTTCACCCTTGACAGACGCAGTTTGTGGGAGATGTTGCTGCCCACCACCTTGACCACCTGGGGAGGGGGACAGAGAGACCGTGACCTGGCCATCAGGCAGCAGCTGGGAAGATGGAGAGCGCTGGTTCTGGGAGCCCACCCGGAGACCGGGGCCCCAGAGACCACTCCCACGAGGGCACTGGGAGGCTTGCGGGAAAGTGAGTCAAATAGCAAAAAAGCAGAACCCACTTCAGTGTCCATCAACAGCACAAATAAGTAGGCAGTAGTCAGTTGGATGGGATACTGCCCAGCAGTTAAAAAGCCTGAGCTAGAGCTGGGCTCCGAGACACGCGGGGAGGGAGAAGATCTCACTGCAGAGCCCTCGGGGCCAGGCCGTTTCTGTAAACAAACGCATAAAAACACTCGGTCCTGGCTTTGGAGACAGGTGTGTGCAAGTGTGAAAACAGACTGGAGGGAATGCAGGGGCCCCAGAGCAGTGGTTGTGTCCAGGCTGGAGCCCAGGGCGGGGCCAGGGACCCGGGAGACACGGCAAAGTCAAGCCTCAGCTTCGTGTGAAAGGTCCTATTTCCTCAAACACACAAACCAACAAAAAAGAAGGCTGACGGCAAATACATCAGGATACTAATAACTTCACACCTGTTGCAGGGAGCAAGAGTGTCTGTACTAGTTGTCTTTGTAATTTGGCTCTTTGCTTCTTTATTCGATTCGGTTTTTAAATTTTTATTTTAAAATTGAAATAAACCTTGTAGGCAGTAAAGTGCATACAGTTTCACGAAACTGTATTTGTGTGCACCTGTGTGACCACCGCCCAGAGCAAAGCAGGGGACACTTAGAACCCTCTGGAGCCCACCCTTGTGGCCCTTCCTCATCAACACCCCCACCTACCCTGACTTTTGTCACCCTAGATTAGTTTGGTCTGTTCTTGGACTCTTGTGTGTGTGGCCGCTTTCCCGCAAGGGAATATCAGTGAGGCTGCTCTGTGTTGTTTGCTCTAAGCTCTGTGGTTGTTCACTGCTGAGCAGTATTGCATCCAGAGAAACACCCCAAAATCTTCCTCTAGCCACCTGTTGATGGGCATGTGGGTAGTTTCCAGATCAGAGCTCTTATGAGTAAACCTGTGGTGACTATAATGCTACTAAATTTTTTTTTCCAATGAGAAGAGAAAAAGCAGTTGGCCAGTTTTATAAGGTATTTCACTGGGGAAGCCCGGGGAAGGGCACAGGGGACCCTAGGATCTATCGTTGTAACTTCCTGTGAGTCCACATTTCAACGTAGGAAATTAGAAAGTGGGAAGGGGGGACGCGGGCCTGGAGAGGAGAGGTGGGGAGGGGCTTCCATCCTTCCCTGGCCCCTTCTTACTTGCAGCTCAAAGGAGCCCTGCCCTGCCTCCTGCAGCTCTCACCCTGCCCAGACAGAACGGGGAGATCAGTCCCCAGCCCCGTGTCACTGACCTCACCACCAGTCACCACTTGGCATTACTGCAGGCTGGCCAGGCCCAGGCTGGAGCCGAGTGGGTGTCAGCCCCGCAGCCCCAGCCCTGAGCCCTCCTGGCCCCTTTCCCCGCCCCGGAGTGGGGGGCAGGGCATAGAAAACCAGCTGTCGCATTCTTGCCACAAGCCCTGGCACTCGGAGGGGTGGCCCCTGCTGGTCACCCTTGCCGTGAGGAGGCCGGGATGCGAAAAAGGACCATGGGGGTGCGTTCACTGCAGACATGCCTGAGCCTATGCTGGGCACGTGCACACATGACTTACAATATCTCACTGACCTGCTCGGGCCTCCGGGTCCCCTTCATCTCCACCAAGTGCCAAGCACTTTCTGACCTCACGGCCTTTGCACATGCTGGTCTCTCTGCTCCAGTGCTGTTCCCCGCCTCTCTTCGACTCCCATTCATTTTCAACATCACCTCCTCCAAGAAGCCCTCCATCACAACCCCCTGTTTATCTTCTTCATAGCAGTCATTACAGTTTGAGAACCATTTATTTGTCTGTTGACTTGATTTTTGTTTCTCTCCCTGGCCAAACTGTAAACACCATGAGGGCAAGGATGATACCCATTTTGTTCATCTCAGTGACCATCCAGGGCCTTGTGCCCTGTAAACGACAATGACAACATTCGTTGAATGAGTGGACTCGCTCTAGGTCCTTCTTTTTTCAAGTGAAGTGGAGATATCGTGCTTTCTAATTTGAGGGCACATACACACGTCTATACCCACTTTACAGATGGGGAAATGAAGTCTCAGAAAGAGAAGGGGCTTCCCGTGGGCAGTGAGTCAGCAAAGGGCAGAGCTAGAAACTAAACCCAGGCCTGACTGCATGCACGCTACCCCTCCAAATGGCGCGACCGGTCCATCCATGGTCACCCAGTGCTGACAGGGCGAGAGGGGGGCGCGTCCCAGGCTCCAGAAGGGAAGAGGAGAAGTGGGTGGGCAACAGCAAGGAGCCTGGCCCGTCTGAGCCTTCCAGCTGGCCATCACCCCCACAAAGAAGGAAAACGTGGACTTCTGGTAGAGCAGGAGGCACGAGGGGGGACACAGGGAGAGCTCCCGGTAGGAAGCAGCGGGAAGCTCTCCCAGCCGCCCCTCTTGGTGTGGGGCTGAGAGCCAGCCTTCCCTGCCCAGCTCTGGGCTGGGCCCAGCTGGAGGCCACAGGTCCCGCTGACTCCATCACCTCTGACCAAGGGCACAGGGAGGCCCTGTGGCCCTGCCATGCTCTCGGGCGACTTAGGAGATGCTGTTGCAAATGCACAGCGGGGAGCGAATTACCTCAACATCTGTTTCCCTCACGGATATTAATTATCCTTCATTTGTCAACCCTACAAGGCGCTAATGGAGTAATAATGCGAAGCGCTGGGAGCAGCCGCTCCTAGGGAGGGAGCACCAGACACAGCCCACCCCTCCCACCCCCAGACCCCAGGCGAGGCCTGGACCGGCCCTCCGCAAGCAGTCTGCGCCCCCCACCCCCACCCCCCTGACCCTGTCGCCCCCCTCTGTCAGCAGACACGGTGGCCTTCAGAAGAAGAGCCCTTCCCCTCGGAGAGGAGAGGAGGGAGTCAGGGAGGGTGCTGGGAGGCTGGGTCTGACCTGGACCAGTCACCAGCGCCCAGGCTCTTGGGACGGACTCCTCATGCATCTGGCGGACATTCAGCAGGCGCCCGCTCTGAGCTGGGTGCTGGGGTCACAGCTGTGAACCGGCCAGACCCCAGCAATGCTGCGTGGACTCACGGGCAACCAGACCCCACACCGAACCCAGCACCTTGGGGAGACTCATGCATGAGACACCGCTCTCTCCGGCCCTGGTGTCTACCCCTTGAAGCGTCATCCAGAGAAGGCAAATAAACCCCCAACAGCAGTAAGAACGGCCAGTGTCTATAGAGCACTCGATCACTGCGAGGTGATGTGCTAAAAGCCTCATACATCTTGTTTAAGCCCTGCAATAACCCCGAGATATAGGCCCTGCCAGGATACCCTTTGTAAGGGTCAGGAAACTGAGGCTCGGAGAGGTAAAGTGATGGGCTCACGGCCGCCCAGCTGGGGACAGACACATCTGGCGAGCCTCCCATGACCAGTAAACCACAGGGCTACCTTTTCACCCCCTCCTACCTCCTTCCCTAGGTCCCCAGCCTTCCTTGTCTGCGGGGAGCCCAGCCCATCCTCAGAGGCATACCTATGGGAGGGGCCCAACATCCTAGCCCAGCTTCTGGGGCTGGAGGCAGCAGCCTCTTGGACTTCCTCATTCACAAACGGCAGAAAACGCTATGGCCCAGCCGTCCAGCGAGCCCGGAGAGGCCAGAAGGAGAGGAGACCCCGCGCCGCAGCCTGGCTGTAAATCATAATCACCTCGGCACAGGCATCGACAGGCCTTAGCAGTGCAATTAAGCACCTAATTATGCTGAAAGAAACACGGTGAGTCTGTGCCATGACCAAGCTCAGCCTCCTCCCTGCTCACCCATGGCCCGGGCCTTTCTGGACATGGCAGGGGCACCCCAGGGCCCTCAAGGCTGGGGTCTGTCTCCAGAGCCAGGCCGGGAAGAATGAGTGATGCTGATGTGCGTCCGCAGTGCCAGACCTCTCTCCTACATGCTGACTCGTGGCTGAGCCCGCGAGGGACAGGGTGGCTCCGGGAAGGCGCTGGGATGGGGAGCAGGGGTCAGGTGGTCCCTGCCCCAGGCCAGGGCCTGCTCTGAGCTCTGCCACTCCTAGGCCTCCATCACCAGCACCCAGACACTTTCACCATCAACCCCCCGTGGAGTCCTTCTGAATCTGGACCCCAGCCAGACCCCCTCCAAGTCATCACCGCCCTTGCTCCTCGCGCACTCCAGCACAATCAATTCCAGAATTCCACAGATCTTCCTTCTGAACATCACTGGACCCCTTCCCTTTCCTCCAGAGTCCAGCCACCTTGCACTGACTAGGGCCCCAGCTTCTCCCATCTGGTCATCGTCCCAGCCTCCTCCCAGTCTCCCCAAAGCCACTGTGGCCCCTTCCGATCTGTTCTCCATGACAGCCAGACAGATGTCTACACAATGCCCCCAACTCAGGGCCCTTCCTTTGATGGCTCCTAGCAGGGGCTGACCGAGCCCTTCGGGGCCTCTTCCCCATACCTGCCCCTTGGCCACACCAGCCTCCTGCAGTTCCTCCAACACACACACCCAGCCAAGATTCCCCGCTCCTAGTCAACGCTTCTATACTTCAGTGCTTACTTTATTTTTTTTTTTAAAGATTTTATTTATTTATTTGAGACAGAGAGAATGAGAGACAGAGAGCACGAGAGGGGGGAGGGTCAGAGGGAGAAGCAGGGAGCCCGATGCGGGACTCGATCCCGGGACTCCAGGATCATGACCTGAGCCCCGAGTGCTTACTTTAAATAGCACCTCCTCCAAGAAGCCCTCCAGACCCAGGTCCTCTGTTACTGGCTCAGACCCCCCAGGCAGCTCTCCTTATTTTGATGGTCATAGTTGTCATTTTACTTTTTATCATGGGTGATGATGGGGTGATGATCATGGTCAACATCCATCTCCCACACTGGCCTGGGAGCACTGGGGTCGAGGTCCCTGACCACGCTAGGATGTTTTAGGCATTCCTGAGATAGATGGAGTGATTTTTGGCTCCATGTGACTCTCACCTCCCTGGAGGAGCTCAGAATTTCATGCCTTGTGTATATTGTGGACCAGAATTTTAAGAGAGAAACATCCAGAGCAGAAAATAAAAACCATAGTGAACCATGAGCCACCACTTGGCCTGTTACTTCTTTGTGAAGGATGCAGACCTCATGCACTGCTCCAGCCATCCTAGCCTTCCATCAAAAACACCGAGTGTCCACACATGCACCACACACATGGGGCAGTTGGGCAGGGTTGGCAGGGGCTTGGCTGATGTAACAAATGGGATCATCTTATAACCATTCATGGGGATTTCACAGAGATCCCAGAGCGGGGCTGCTGATGCTTCCTGAGGACTCTTCAGGGCTGTACGTAGCTTTGGGGGGCTTGGCTGGGAGGCATACAGGCTTTAGGATGAGCGGGCCAGAGCCCTGGGCCACATGCATCTGGGGACTTGGGTGGCCCAGGACTCTTTCCCACTAAAGCAGTTAACATGATGAACGCAGGTAAAGAAGGTCTGGGGATGGGGGTGGGGATGGATTTCAGCTTGCTTTAAAATTAAGAAGGTGAGAGTCAACGCTGCTTGCAAAACTGGTTAAGGGGAAATTCACCTAAACTCGAAAACGAAGAACTTCAGTTAGATCCAAAGAAAAACGTCGAGAACTTGAAAACAGCTAATAGGAAAAAGAATCTGCCCGAGCCACAGAAATGAGGCCCCGAAGGTGAAATCCTCAGCACATGCAAGCTACCAAGGGAGATGTTTTTAGGCCAGGATCCTTCCCTAGGTCCCAAGTGAAATGAGATAATTCATGTAAAGTTTGCTCATCATGGTTCCTGGCATATGGCAGGCACTCAATAAATGTTAGCTGCATTATTACTGTTATTATTATTATTATTATTATTATTATTTTATCACAGATACCTGTCCTACTACATAACCGATCTCCCTACAAGATGCTGAGCTCTTTCGTTCCCTCATCTGTTCCCTGCAGAGAAGCTGGGCCCCGTTTCATGCTCCTGCTGGGAATAGGAGTCTTGTGACTCACAAATTCATGAAAAGTTTTCACTCTAGTAACCCCTGTCATTCACATGGCCGATCTCTAGGACTTCCCAGCTTACAAGGTGTTTTGGCTCAGGGATTCGAGGTTCCGGGCCCCACTGTGTCCTCAGCACTGCCTACTCGGATCCTTCCCAGGGTTACCATGGCAGCCCCAACAGGTCACAAGGAGCCCTCCTGCCCCAGGCTCCAGGAAGCCCCTAGACCCTGGGGTCCCATAGCACCCACACCATCCCGCCAGCACACGACACATGCTCAGCTCCCACAGAGTTTTTCAAAGTAGGTCCTGACAGTTAAAAATCAAGAGCTGCCCATCAGGACTTTTAGAAGATACGGAGCTACGGGGCCGAATTCCTGCCTGGCTCAGTTGGCTCCTACAGATACAGAGCCTGGGTTCTAGGCTCCGTGGCCCCCCGCGAGCCACCCTGTGCCTTCATCCACCGGCACACATACACAGACAGGCACGGATGCACAGCATGTCGGCATGTCCGTGTACCAAAATCTGTGTCTGGGTTTATACCACTGTTGGCCTGGGTGTGTGATAGTCATTCAATTATTTATAGGTGCCAGGTGCTGTGCTAGGCTCTGGAAATGTAACAGCTCATCGGGCAGGCACAGTGCCAGCCCCACTGAGTCGGGGGGGTTGGGGGGACGGATATGAAACAAATACACACACGGATGATTGCACGTGGAAATGCAGCCAGCATAGAAATGGGTGCCGGCTGAGCCACGGGGTCAAGGGAGGCGTCCTAAGCTGAGCTCTGAAGGAAGAGAGAGAAACAGTTTTCTGGGCAGAGGAACTGGCCCATGCAAAGGCCAGGAGGTGGGCAGGAATGGGAAGGTGGAAAAGCAGCCAGAGTTGGGAGGAGAGAGGGAGCCAGGCCAAGCAAGATGAGACAGCCCAGAGGGTGACCAGAATGAGTTGAGCAGAGCCTTGAAGGCCATGGAGAAAAGTTTGAGCCTTCTAGCCTGCGGGAAACCGGGCTGTGCATCTGTTTCCAGGTGTCGGCTAACTCCGCGTCTGTGTATTTAAGAACTGAAGTGTGTGTGACGCTGTCTGGACAAGGAGGTAGTCGCTGCCTGTGTGAGAGTTTCCTCACCAGACCCCCGGAGCCCCGGCTGGTGCAGGAATTTCAGGGGCTGGGGGTGGGGAGTGATTGCACAATCATACTGAGCACATTTATTTTAACTAATTAGCATCTTCGCATTCCCCTCACGTGGGGCCTAGCAGCCTCGAATTCTAATCCTCTAAGTCAATTAGATTATTCTTCCCTTTGCCTGAGACACTCCTTAAACCCCAAACAAAATCATAGGAGAGTTGCAGGTATATAAATATATTCACAGATCTCTACCTACCCAGGTTTAAGTGGTGGGTGTTTGGACAAGGAATGGGGCATTGCACATGGATGTGCCCTTGGCAGAGGGTAAAGGTGAGGGGCAGGGGTGTAGGGGAGCTGCAGCTGCCCTAATCTGGAAGCGGCTTGAATTTCCAGACCCTGGCTGGGAAGGGCCTTGGGCAGACTGCACAAATGTTGCTTTAAAGGCCCTCGTTCTCTAATCTGCCCACCTCCTGTTAGGGTGGTTGCGGGAGCCTCCTCCCTGGCCTCTCTGCCTCCTCTCCCCCACCTTCACTGCCCAGCATGGCACCCCCCATGCCTGCTGGTGCCCGCTCTTTGCACTGTGACTTCTGCTCTGGGGCCAGGCTCTTCTGAGCATCTGTGTCTCGTTGGCCTTGGGGTCTGGAGCTCCATCACAAACCCTTGAAAAGTTGTGGAAGAATCAGCAGAAAAGAGTGAATCTGGAGGTCACTCTCCCCACATACACACTCATACCCCTGTGGGCACCTGCATTTCTGATGTTGCTAGTGGACTTACTAGCTTCCTGCCAGGCTGACCCGATGCCCCCCGCACCGATCCAGCCCTCCTCCGCAAAAAACTGGCACTCCCTGAGTCCCCTGGGTCCTCACAGAGGCCCCAGAAGAGTCTGGAGACAAGGAGCTCAAGCCCTGAAGACAGGGAGCTCAGCCACGTCATGGCCTCCAGCAGATCTTTGACCCCTCTAAGCCTCAGTTGCCCTACCTATAAAATGGGTGAATGCTTGGCCGTTCCCTACAGACTTGTAGCAATGATAAAACGAGTCCTTGCAGAAGAAGACCGGACCAGTCCTGAAATCCTTCAGCTGTAGTTTCCCCGCCTCACCTCAGCCCCGGGAGCCACATGACCCAAGTGACCCTGACATGCCACCACCATCAGTCATGATGGGCCGAAAAAAGCCAGCTTAGTCCCATTAGACCCTATTGGTTCCCCAAATTAAAAATGCTGCTGAGACAGCCACAAAGCACCCGGGCCACACGCAGCCTTGGCCCTGACAGGAGAGAATGCGTCTTCTCTCCCCTGTCATTTTTTATGCCTGTCATTCAATGAACTTGAAAAATCTGCATCTTTTAAAAACAGAATGAGGCCGATTTTTTTCCCCATTTCTTGTTTCTTCTCCTCCATCTTCATGCCCAAGCTCCCAGCTGAACTGGACCCTTTTTTTTTTTTTTTAAATTACAGCTGTGTCCTCCATTAGAGCCCTTGCAAGAAGTCATTACCAAAACTCACACTTATTTTGGTGGCGTCCTTCCCTGTGTCTTCCTGCTGAGATGCTTTTAGCTGTCGGGAGGGAGCGGGAGAGGCAGAGAGAGCAGAGACAAGGCGTTAGCATCATGGGGTGGGAGTATGGACAATAACTAAGATAGTAGCTGCGACAAGTGATGCTCCGGGGTCCGGAGTTGGGCATCCCTCGGCTCCGTGTCCCCTCGGGGTGGGGGTGGGGGTGGTGAGTCAGAGCCAAGGACAATGAAGGGGGTCCCTGTAAAGCGGCACGTGCTGTGCACTTAGATATGTGGGTATTTGGGGATATACGGGGGTGGCGGAGTCTGCCTGCTGTGCCTGTTGGAATGTCTGTCTCCACACTTGGGTCTCCGTCTGCGAACGTGTTTGCGTTTTCAGGTGTATCACACCCGTGATCGTGTGTGGCAAATCCTGTCAGAGTCCTGCCCACGTACTATTCCCTGCAGGCTGACCCCTGATGCTGCCAACTGCAAGAAATCTGCAGGTCTCTGCCTCGGGGCTTCCTCTGACCCCCCAGAGTCCTCTGAGCCCTGTGAGGCAGGCTGCAAGTATTGGAGAGTCGACATCCCCAGGAGCAAGACAGAATTTAATATGCATTTGTGAGGGGCGCCTGGGTGGTTCAGTGGGTTAAGCCTCTGCCTTCGGCTCATGTCATGATCTCTGGGTCCTGGGACTGAGCCCCATATCGGGCTCCCTGCTCAGCGGGGAGCCGGCCTCTCCCTCTGCCTGCCACTCCCCCTGCTTGTGTGCACTCTCTCTAATAAATACATACATAAATAAAATCTTTACTATGTATCTGTGAACGTGTTAGAGGCTATTTCATGAACACGCAAGAACGTGCGAGCACGCCCGTGTGTGCACATGCAGGTGTGTGAATGTACGTGTTCATACGTGAATGGGCGGGCAGATAGGCATGTGTTCGTCTATTATTTGCATTTACCCCAGTGTAAGAACAGAAGTGACCTCGTTTGGGTTCCCCATGAAGCCGACCTTGAGACAAAGGTTCAAGTGCAATTAGCCTCCCTGGGAGGGGATCCCAGGGGACATCAGGAGGGGAGTGGGCGGGAGGAAGTCAGTAGTGTGCCTGTTATCCAGCTGGCGACCACTGCGGGCGGTGGGGCCCCGAGGGAGAGAATGGGGAGCTGTCCCGTCACCCCAGCTGTGGGCGAGGCCGCTGGGGGACGTGTCCTCCAGTTCTGTCCGTCACGGCTGGGCTGCCTTGCCAGCCAGCGGGCTATCACCCAGAGAAATCTCTGAGGTGGAGTTGGCAGTTGGCCTTGGGGCTAGTAGCAGGTGTGTGCAGGGCACCAACGGTAGCTGCTCCAGTGAGTGCGTGTGTAGTGACTGGGTTGCCCGCCTTGCCCGGAACCCCTGGCCTCAGTTTCCCCACCTGTACAGTGACGGGAGGGACTTGGCCATCCCAAGGGTTCAGCCTAGCTCTGCCTCCTCCTCGGAGGGTGGAGAAACGTCCGTACCCCCAGGGGCCAGGGTGGTCCCAGCCCAGCTCGGGGGTCTCCCCAGGGAGGTACCTGGTTCGAGGCCCACGCCTGCTTTTCGGTCCAGTCCCTGTGGCTCCGCACGTACCACCACTGGATCTCCAGCGAGTAGGAGGGGGAGCCGCTACCACGAAAGGAGCAGGCCATCTCCACGTCCTCGCCCGTCCGTGCCGTCATGTCGTGGGGCGTCTCTGTGAACAGGGCTGTGTGGAGAAAGCGGGGAGGAGTGGCCGGGGCTCAGGAAACTGCAGGGCCCATGGGCGCAGGGCTGGCGGGTCCAGGAGAGGTGGAGAGAGTGGGAGCAGCTGAGGGGGGCAGGGGGGATGGCCTGGCTTCAGGTGGGGCCTCCAGAGGAGCTCAGTGAGGCCAGGCAAGGGGTGTGCGACAGCAGAGGGCAAGACATGGGGACGACGGGGCAGGTCCAGGGCCCTGAGGGCCCCACACGAGCTGGGTCTCTCTCCCGGAGTCCGTGGGCGCCACGGGAGACCCACCCAGGGCAGTGAGGGATCAGACGAGGGCTGGGTTGGAAGGCGTGAGCACGGAGGCCCTGGAGGCCAGGGAGGAAGCTGCCGTTTTCATCAAGTCTTCCAGATTTTTCTAGTCACCCCCACCGGTCTCCCTCCCAGGTTATTCCCAAGCCCAGAACACAGCACCCAGTGCCGCAGTCCTTGTAAAACCAAGTCGGGCCAGGCCAACCCCCTGCTCAGAACCTGCCCTGGCTCCCCACACTGCACTTGGGATAAAGCCCACCAGGTTGGGGTTCGGGGCCCGCCCACTGCCCCCTGGTCTCCTCTCTGTCCTGTACGCATGCCTCGCTTTCCCCTCACTTTTGCCCTGTGCCCAGTGGCTGGAACGTTCTATCCTTGGTCTCTCTTCACCCAGCTGGCCCCTCCCACCGCCCCCCCCCCCCCCCCGCCGCGGCAGACGTGCCACCCCACAGCCCCAGGGGTCCCTCCTGTATGTCCGCGTGCCTGCGCAGCGTGGGGCAGGAGGAACGGGGAGGCCTGGGCTGGGAGGTAGGCGTCCGGCTCTGGGGCCACTTGCCTCCTGCCCCTCCCCAGGATTCTGAGGGCTTTGGGAGCATCAGGATTGACAAACACCTCCATCTGGAAGCTTCTGCTTTTTCTGCTCTACACCACAGGTTTCCATGTGGAGCTTGACTCCAGGAACTGGTTTCTGGGCTAAGAGAAAGCTAGCAAGGTCCCTAATCCCTGAGGTTAAAGGTTCGTGAGACGCTTCCTGGAGGCTTCCCACATTCGGTGAGGTTGGGAAGGACCGGCCGCTGTCCCATAAACAAAGCCTGTTTAATAAGAATGGCTGTTTGAGTTACTGAACATGTGCCCCCTGAGGTGTGACGGGCCTTCACGTGCAGTCGATCTGAAAGTCGGGACTGTCCTTATTCCCACGCCTGCCTTTGCCTGCCGGGTGCCCAGGCCCCTTGACCCCCCTCACCCTCTCTTATAGCCCACATTCAGTCTGCAGGGAGCCCCGTGGATGCTGCCTCCTGAGCGTCTCCAGAACCCCGCCGCCGCCCCCACTGCCCCCGCGCTGGGCCAGCCTCCGGCCCGTAATGACACAGCAGCCTCCTCACTGGCCTCCCTGTGGCCACCTGTCCTCCCCGACAATATATTTGCAACTGGTTGGCCAGAGTTATCTTGGCAGAATACAAACCAATCCCGACTCCTTCTTTCCTCAAAACTGTCCTGCCGTGTCTTCTTACTGAGGGCAAAAGCCAAGCCTTTACCATGAAAGGGAAGGCCTTCCATGTTTGGGCCTGTCCCCTCCGGCACTAGCTTCTGCTTTCCCCCTGCTTATTCCGTTCCCGCCACAATGGCCTCCTTGCTGTCCTCTGAACATTCCAGTTGAGATCCTACCTCAGGACCTTTGCACTTGCTTGGTATTCCCTCTGCCTGGAACACTCTCCTCCCGCCCCCAGATTCCCACATAGCTCCCAACCTCCTCTGCTTCAGGACTCCGCTCAGATATCACCTCCTCAAGGAGGCGTACCCTAACCACCTCATTTAAATTGCATCTCTCACCCAAAACCAGTGCTTCAAATCACTCTTCCCTTCCAATACATTATTGGTGCCGTCTGACAGGCCTTCTGCAATGAGGAAAAATTTTCTATATCTGAGCTAATCCAGAAACTACCAGCCACGTATGTCTACCGAGCACTTGAAATGTGCCTAGTGTGAATGAGGAACTGAATTTTAAATTTTTCATTTTAACTCATTTAAATTTAAACAAATAGCCACTTGTGCGTAATGGTTACTGTACTGGACAGCACTGCGAATACACTTGTTTTATGTTTATTGTCTGCTCTCCCAAAGGGGGTACTGTGCCTGTTTTATCCATTGATATATCCCCAGCTCCTAGAACAGTACCTGGCAGCTAGGAGGTGCTCAAAAAATACTCGTTGAGTGAACGAATGAACAGATAAGACTGGGCAGTGGTGGAGCATCATCCAGAGCCAAGAGGTTCCCACCCTGAGTGTCCTGGGCCAGGCTGCGCCCCCCTCACCTTCCCTGATGCCAACCTGCCGGCTCAAGCAGGCCTGCGGGGGCCATAGAGGCCCTGAGCCACCAGGAGGGTTCAGAGGGGATCACAATGAGCGCTTGGCGCCTTGTCCTGGGACGGCTGGATTTGGCCTTGATCCAGACCCAGTGGCCTTTGCAAAGAGGGCAGGAGGAGAGTTGGATCCAAAGCAGCCAGCAGTGGGACCTAGCTGGCTATGGGTCAGCGAAAGGGACACAGTTGTGACCTTCTCCAGGTGCCATTGCTGAGCCACAGAAATCAGAAAGTGCTCGCCATTTTCCCTCCTGCACCAGGGGAAAGGAGGTCCACAGGCTGCTTGGGTCACAGACTAGGAAGGGTGGAGCCAGCCCTCGAAGCCAGGCCTGTCTGACTCCGCCCCTGCTTCTCCCCCACCTAGAGATGTGTGTATGTGTGGAGGAAGCATGTCTGCCAACAGGTAGTGGGGGTCTCATGGGTGGCACGAAGGGCAGAGATGGGCTGTCCTTGGGTGGGGACTCCATCGGGGGACCTGGAGAGAGGCCAAGCCTCCATCTACCCTAGCTCAGCCTCCCCTGCCCATGGGCACCCCCAAACTGAAAACCCAATCCTGGCCCGTCGGTTCTTTTTACTGATGCAAGCAAGGCTCAGAGGGGGCGGTGTGTGGCCTGGGGTTACACAGCAGCTAGGGGACAGCAAGGTCAAGCCCCAGGTCCTGAGTCCTTGACCAGGCCCTCTAACTCCCAAACACACTTGAGGGACGACCCGTCCCCCCCATCCCAGTAACGGTCCTCTAGAGGACGCTGTCCAACAGAACCAGAACGCAAGCCAGGGTTGGGAGGCACACATGGAAATTGCCATTTTCTAGTAGCCACATTTAAAAAGTTAAAAAAAAATTTTTTTTAAACAGATGAAATTAATTTTAATCATGTATTTTACTTAATCCAAGATATCAAAAAAATTATTTCAACATGTAATAAAAATGATTAATGAGGTATCTTATATTTGCTTTTGTGCTAGGTCTTAGAAATCCAGAATGAGTTTGACACGATTACAGTACATCTCGATTTTGACAAGCCACATTCCTGGTGCTCAGCTGTCACTGGTTGGGGGGCATCCTAGCAGGTGACTCTCCCCTCCCCATCACATGTCCTCGTTGCTCAAAGGAGGCAGCCAAGGCCCAGTGTAGGGCAGTGACCCTTCCAAGGTCACATGGCAGAACCTGGATTTGAACCCAGGCCTGTCTGACTCCCAAGGCTATGTTCTTCCCAGAATATTTCAACTCTTTCTGGCTGTAGAGATCTTTCTTACAAAGTAACAGTCTAAGATGGTCAACCTTGCAGGGTCCTGTGGGGCAGGCTGGGGAGGGCAAAGGCTTGGGAGGCACAGAGAAGGCATTTCACCCAGCCTGAGGCAATCAGGGCAGACTTCTCAAAGGAGGTGTTGTGCTCCCTGCCCATGCCCCCCTGCCCCAGGTGGGGAGATGGTTTGGAGCCAAGAGTGGGGAAGGGCTTCGGGGAGGAAGAGGGATAGAAATCTGGCTGCAAGAACTCATGGAACCAGGTGAGTCATCTGTGGGGGCAGCCACCAGCTCCCCCACCCCCACAGTGGACTCTGGTCCCAGGGTCTCTCTGATCTCCTCAGACCCTGCCAGGATCTGCCAGGATCTCCCGTTGTCTCCAACCTCAGTGGTGATGGGGGCGATGTGTCTTCAAGACACGTGGCAAAATGAGGTTCTGGGCATTTGAGAGCATAACCTGAGTCTCCCTGTCCCCGGCCCTGTCCCAAGGAGCCCCTGATGGAGAGGCAGCGTATGCAGGTGAGTACCCAGGGCATGGGGCTGGAACCAGCGATGGAGGACTGAGCCTGTTTCTGCCAACAGATCTGCTGTGTGGCCTGGGGAGCATCTCTCCCCGCCTGTGAGCCTCGGTTTGCTCCTCTGTACAATGGAAGTCAGTGCTGATGGTCTGAGAACCCCATCAGCTCAGACAGTCTGAGGGAGAAAGTGATGTAGGTCCTAAAAGCGGTGTCCTGGGCACTGGAAAGGGGAGGGGTCACCGCTACTTGGGGGAGGAGGAGCATGTCAGCTGGGCCCTGAGATGGGTGCATCCTGACAGGCAGAGGCAAGGAGAAAAGGAATGGTGTAGGGGCGCCTGGGTGGCTCAGATGGTTGAGTGTCTGCCTTCGGCTCAGGTCATGATCCTGGGGTCCTGGGATCGAGCCCCACATCGGGCTCCTGGCTCAGCCGGGAGTCTGCTTCTCCCTCTCCCTCTGCCTCTCCCACTGCTCATGCTCTCTCTCTCTCTGTATCTCTGTGTCTCAAATGAATAAATAAAATCTTAAAAAAAAAAAAAAGGAATGGTGTGAGCCAAGACAAGGAGGAGGGAAATCCAGAGAGCTTTGTCATTGTTTTTTAAAAAGAATCCATACCATTGATGAAGCATCTACTACACTCCTAACACTATGCAGGCACTGTCTCTAATCCGCTTACCCCCATTTGACAGATAAGGAAAATGAGGCTCAAAAAGGAGACAGGACTTGCCCAAGTTCACACAGAGCTGGGTTTTGAACCTGGGTCTCACCAGCAGTTGTGACCAAGACCCAGGGCTCCATCAGCCCCCATCAGGATTTGGTCTGAATTATCAGGAAAAGTTCAGCCACCAGGCTCCACACCTCTGCATCCCACTTGCACACTTCCAGAGATGGGAGCTCAGTTCCTCACACCTCCACCACAAGCAGGCAGCTCTAGTCAGCAGAGGTTCTTGCTCCCTGTCCCAGCTCTGTGAGAAAGGGTACCACATCAACACCAGAAACTGGAAGGAGGTCCGCACTAAGTTTGAGGACGATGATGGCACAGTAGTAACGTCTAAGAAATGCAGAGCACTCGTGTCAGGCACCGTGCCAAGCTCTTCCTGGACATTTGCTCCCACCATGATGCTATGGGGGAAGGGGGGTCATTGATCCCCATTGTTCAGGTGGGGAAGCCGAGGCCCAGAGCGGTGAAGGACTTGCCCAAGGCCACAGAGAAAACAGTTACATTTGAACCCAGTTCCAGAGCACTTGAGAGTGGAGCCCATAACTTCTAGACCTTGCTCCTGCAGCCCCTCTCCCTATCCCCTCCCCCATGTCCTTCTCTCCAGCCTCCCAGAGCCCCCCATCTCCAGTTAGCATCCCTGCTGAGTTTGGCACATAAAATCCATCTCTTCTCCTTGACTTCCTCCTGTCCTAAGCCCTCCCTCCCTCCCTCCCAGCTCAGGTAACTCCTCACAGCCGGTCTCCGGGGAGGCTCGTATAATTATAGATTTTTGAGAAGGATGCAATTGCGTTCTCCTGCCCCAGGGCCTGAGCAGGGCTGGGCCTGCTGGGAAGACAATTAAAACCGGTGTCCACAAATTAGGATTCTGCAGGAGAAGGAGAAAGGGGCTTGATTGAATGCAACCTCTTCTTCCTTTCTGCCTTTAATTGGGGGAGCAATGTAGTCATTAACCCCAAGCCCGGGTATTGGGCCTCGGTCGGCAGGAAACAGCTCTGGGATCCTGGCCCGAGTCAGTGGGTTCGGCTTCTAGTTAAGGCGGAGGAAGACCTGGAAGATCTTGTCTGCCTTTCACGACAGGGGCCTGACCTCCTTCCTAACCTTCCAGGCCCTGATTCTATACCACATCTAGGGCTTTGCCCTCAGGCCTGGGTTCGAATCCTGTCTCTTCTACTCCCCAGCTGTGTGACCTGGACAAGCCCCTTTGCCTCTCCGAACCTCAGTTCTTTATATGAAAAAAGGAGAGAAAGAGAGGGCAGAGGGGAGGATGACACAAGGCAACACATGCCTCGTGCCTGGCACACAGTAGGTGCTCAGCAAGTATCACTCCCTTCACTCACATTCTAGCTCAAAATTCTGTCATCTCCAGAAAGATTTTCAAGATGCTTCCTTGTAGCTGCATCAGATTATGCAGTGGGTACGGCGTCTCTACTTCATTCACGCCTGGGCCGTGTGTAACCTCTTATCTACCCTGTACCTCCTCGCTCCTTCCTCATTGGCTCCCGACAGCCCCCTGTCCCCCCAGCAGCCGGTGACACACAGGCAAGCCTCAGGGGACTTGTCCACCAGAGGCAGCCTCAGCCCAGCCCCCAGCTCCCTCCACCTCTGAGGCCAGACCCCCCCAGCCCAGACCCTCTGATCCAGCCCCAAATCTCCTCTCTCCCTCCCCACAGCCTTCCTTGCCCTTCTAATCTTCAAATCTCTGGTTTGAGGCTGCCTCCTCCAGGAAGCCTGCAGGGACTGGACCCCAGGCCACCCATCCGTCTATGCCAGAGTGAGAGCAGGCTTCCCTTGAGGACCAACAGAAGGATCAGTTCCTTGTCAGGGGAACCAAGGCAGAACTGGAGCTAGAGGGAGGCAAGAGGGAGGGCAGAGCAGGGAGAACCAATGTGGCCCCGCCGGCCCCTTGGTCCCCACTCAGTCCATCTCTTGCCAGGTCCTACTGTGTCGTGGCCTGCTCCCTTGATGAGTGGATACACAAAATGTGGTCTCTCCACACAAGGGAATATTATTCAGCCTTAAAAGGAGGGACATTCCGACCCAGGCTCCAACATGGATGAACCTGGAGGACGTGATGCTGAGTGAAATAAGCCGGGAGCTAAAGGACAAGTACCGTGTGATTCCATGAGGCCCCTGGAGCAAGCAAACGCAGAGACAGAAGGCGGAAGGGCGGCTGCCTGGGGCGGGGGGAGAGGAGGACGGGGGAGTGTTGAACGGATGGGAGCAGAGCCTCAGCTGGGGAAGATGCCAAAGTTCCGGAGCCGGATGGTGGGGATGGGCGCACAGCAATCTGAACGTATCTGACACCACGGAACTGTGCACCTAAAAATGGTTAAAATGGGAAATTTGATGTTGTATATGTTTTATCACAATTTTTAAAAAGCCTCCTGTGGCTTCCCCGGCCCGCAGCGGTGGCTTCCACACCGCAAGACTCTCCCTGGCCTTGTGCTGGGGGTGCTTCCCAGCCCCCACGTGCACGGGGTGGGGGTGGGGTGTGGGGGGACACACACTCAAGTCTTTGCTCCACGGTCTGTCCCTTCTGTCCCCCTCTTCTCTGCTTCATGCTTTTCCCTTTCCACTAACACGTTCTCTGACGTCTCTCACTTGCTGTCCCTCTCCCACCCTGAGCGCAAGCCCCCCATAGGCGGGAGACCAGAGTCGGCCTGGTTGACCGCTGTGTCCCGGCAGCTAGAAGGACACCAGGCACACCGGCGCACAGTAGGTGTTCGACGGACGCTGGCTGCTGTGACACCAGACGAACACGGTGGCTCTGGCAGAAAGCAGGGGTGGGATCCTGTCCTCTCGGCCCCGGGCCACCTGGGAGCTCCAGGAAAGCCTCACACTCGGGGAGCCCAATGGGAACCTGCCGGCTCTCAGAGCCTGAGGCAGGCTCTCGGGCTGGGCATCCAAAGTCTGCAGCTCTGGCTCTGCGGGACCCCAGCTGTGTGCCCCTCCTGCCTCTCGCGACACTTCTATGTGTGCCCCCCCCGGCCCCCTCCCGGGGCACGGTTCCGGGAGTCCCGGCTCACAGCGGGCCCTGTGCCCGCACATGCCTTCCCTGCCCGGGCTGCGGTGGAAGCCCTCCTTGGGGCCCCGGATTGGCCCACTGGAGCGGGTTCTATGACGGACACTAAGGTGTCTGTGTCTGTCCCCGCCTGGTGGCTCCCCCAGCAGGGGGCAGGCCCATGGGAGGTGCTGTTAGGCATGTGCTGAATGAGTGAATGAACGCATGAAGGGAGAAAGGTCAGACAAAAACCCAGAGGACTTCTCGAAACTGTAAGAAAAAAACCAAGGAGACAGACATCGTTCATTTACGGGGCACCTACTATGTGCCAGAAGGGAGTTTCTGGGGCAACTGTGCCCACAAGAGCAGGGATAGGGACAAATGGGCAATGTGGACCCAGGCATCCTGGGAGGCTCTGAGTGGGGCTCCAGCAGGCCGGACCCCTCCCCAACCTCCCTCCTTCTGGCCGCCCGAGCCCGGCCTGGCCCACAGGCGCCCCGCTAAACTGACAAGCAAGCCGGAAGCTCCCTGAGAGGGCCCAGAAAGTGGTCATATGAAATGTGACCGGGAATGAACTGGGGCAATAAACAGAGGCCAGCAGTGCCAGGAAGGGCAGTGTCGGCCTCGCGGGCCGCTGTCTGCACCCTTGAGGCCCACAGGCTCCCCTTTCTCCCCCGAGGCCCGCAAGGCACTGGACAGCGGATGTGTCTGATCCCACATAATCCTCAGAGCGACCCTGCAGGTCAGGGGTCTTTGACTCTTTACTACAGGTGGGGAAACTGAGGCTCACTGAGGTTCACCGCAGGTAGGCGACAGGAGCTGGGACTGGGACCCGGGCCTTGGGGAGCTAGAATTCAGATTCAGGCTTTGGGACCCCAGAATGCAAAGTCTCCCCCCACCCCACCCTCTTCTCTGCAGGTGCTGCAGTGAGGAAGGCAGGAAGTAAGGTGGGTCCACGTAAGGGCCCCTGCAGCTTCCCCGCCCACCCCCTCCATCCAGACCTGAGCCTTTTCCAGCGACTTGAGAAACAAAGCTCAGAGAACATGGGGGCCACCCTGGGACTGCAGGAAGCGAAACCCTCCAGGCGTGCACAGGACCCAAAGACTTGAGGAGGTGGTGGTCTTTATGGCCAGGCCCCACCTCACAAAGGGAGGGTGCACGGTTCAGAGAGTGAGTGTCCGTGCCTGAGGTCACACAGTATGAAGGGACAAAGCAAGATGCCAGCCCCGAGGCTGACTGGAGAGTCTCCCAAGCAGAACCCGAGTCCTCCGCCAGCCCTCCTCCCCTTCAGCTCTATACAGTGTGACTCCCTGGGGGTCATTTCCAGCAAGCTCAGCTGGGGGCCAGGGCTGCAAGCATGTACGGCACAGAGTCAGGAAGGCCCGTGGCCACCTTACTCTCGGCTGGGAGGCAGAGAAAGGGAAAGGCTGCAGAGGGAGTGCTTGAGGGAGCCCCAGCTCATCCATCGATCTCACCTTGCTTCTGAAGTCAGGAGATGTAAAATGTCCCTAAGAGGAAAACCCAGATAAACTGAATGAAAAAGCCCCCAGGGACCGAGAAGCCTGGCTTCGTAGAAGGAGCCTGGCGGGCACCAGCCAGAGCCCTCTCCTCCCTGGGGATGGGTGCAGTGTCTGCTCTGGGACGGGCAGGGCTCAGGGGAGGGTTCTTTGTTTCCCCCGGGGCGGCCCCTGGCTGCTGGCCGGCTGTGTGCAGCAGGAGGGATCGAGGTGTGAGGCGATGAAGGTCGTTTGATCTTGGAGCGGACAAGTTTTCCTCTTCTCAAGAAGTGCAAGAAGGCCGTTTGTACAAAAGCTCGGGGAATTGCAGCACTCCTTAGTGGGAAGATGGCAGCCTGGGCATGCAGTAGGAGCTCAAGTCCTCCCCGCAAAAGGAATGAAGGAGATCAACCTTCATGGACCCCTCCCTGTGCTGGGCTTCCCAGGATGCTCTGGCCAGGCCCTGGCCCTCAAGGGGCCCAGAGTCCACAGGAAGGGCAGACACACGGACCAGTGACTACTGTATGGACAACGGCTAGGCCTGAGCCTGCATCGCCATGTACAGTTGTTCACCGTGTGCACCATTCACATAGCCATGAATCGTACTCCCCCCTCCCGCTCCCCAGAGATATGCAGAAGCTCAGAATGGAGGTGCAAGTGTTAGGGAAGACGGAGGCAGGCCCACATCTGCCTGGACTGGGGGATGGCTTCTGGGAGGTGGGCCACGCTTGGACTCGAAGCCTGGTTGGAGTCGGCACAGTTAGGAGGAGCTCCGAACAGGAAAAGGCATGCCCCACAGAGAGACAGTCTCACAAGTCCAACCTTTTGGGGACCAGCCTCACCATTTCCGCAGGATCCCTGAAGCACCTGCACTATTATTTACTTAATATTTATTTTCAAACACCTTTCCCTTTTTACTTAAATAAATTCAGCTTAAAAGGAGACTTTTATTGCCGCCATAAATGGAAAATCAGCATCGCTTACCATAAATAGAGGGGAACTGTAAAAATAAACACTAGGAGAACCACACAGCGTCTATCAATTCTAGCCAGGGAAGGTTGCCTGCTGAAGGCTACGGGCCTCAGTGTCCATTTTCTCGCAGGAACAGGGGAGGTTGGCGAGAGTTACACATTAAATGCGGAGCAGGGCCAGGCAGAGACTCTTCTCGGTCAGAAGGGCTTGAGAGGCAGGGCTGCTGAGGGGCGGGCCCACGGGCAGCCACCTCCACCACGGTCACTGGTCACCACCAGCTCTGGCTTCCTCGGCCACTGACGCCCTCCCACCTTCATCCCTCGTCCCCACTTCCCAGCTCTGGCTTGCAGAGGCCCAAGGACGGGAGCCTCCCTGCCACTCACCTGTCACAACCCTACGGACCCTGCCAGTCCGGCTTCCTGTCTGATTCACCCTCAGCCTCCCTGTGTCTTGCACGTGGGGAGGACTGACACCCATTTCAGGTCCGAGGAGGCCCACAGACGGCCCGCTTGCAGAAGGAGTGAACAAAGAAAGGAAGGGCGGATGCCCTCATGGTCTCTGCTGCTCAAACCAGGGATGCGACCTCTGGAGGCATGGATTTCCCTCCCCCAAAGTGGGGAAAGAACATAATTTTTGTATTAAAACAAACATGAATATATTATGGAACAGAATACGGAATTCATGAATTTTGAATGACATAGGAGAACATCAAAGAAACGCTGCCCCTGGTGGGGAGCCGTTCACTCTGCCGCGTGGGGCCGACCCCCCAGTCCAGGGCCTTCTCTGCCTGATCCAGGCAGAGGCCTCCTTTGTCTCCAACAGCCCTTGCTCTGCACGCAGGAGTATTGATGTGTTGGCTGCCAGGGGCGGCGGACCAGGAGGAAGCAGAGGGACTGGGGTGGGGGGGGCAGTGAAGCCTAGGATTTACATGTGGGCACACCAGCTGCAGCCCTGTCCTGACTCGCTGTGTGGCTTTGTGTTAAGTTGCCTCACTTCTCTGAGCGTCAGTTTCCACATGGCTCATTGTGAGGATGAAACGAACGAATGCAGGTAAAGAGTCTGTTTCCCCGTGTGGGACACAGGAGAGCCTCCTGGCCGCCGCCCACCGCTGAGTTACACACACACACACACGGACACGGACACATGCCCAGGTGGGGGTGGGGGTCCCTGCTAACTGGGAAGGAGGGCGGCCCCAACCAATAAAAAGTCAAATTAGCTGGGCGCCTGGGTGGATCAGTCCGTTAAGTGTCTGCCTTCGGCTCAGGTCATGATCTTGGAGTCCCAGGATTGAGCCCTGCATCGGGCTCTCTGCTCAGCTGGAAGCCTGCTTCTCCCTCTGACCCTCCGCCTCTCATGCTTTCTCTCTCTCTCTCAAATAAATAAAATTAAAAAAAAAAATTCAAATAGCTCATGATCCCAGGGTCCTGGGATCGAGCCCCGGATCGGGCTCCCTGCTCGGTGGGAAGCCTGCTTCTCCCTCTCCCACTCCCCCTGCTTGTGTTCCCTCTCTCGCTGTCTCTCTCTCTGTCAAATAAATAAATAAAATCTTAAAAAAAAAAAAAATTCACATCACAAAATTAACCGTTCTAACGTGACCGAGCTGCCGGCCCTGAGTACATTCACAACGCTGTGTACCCCACCTCCATCTAGTCCCCACACCTTTTCTTTTCCCCAAAGGGAAACCCTGCACCCATTAAGCAGTTATGTTCCGTTCTCCCATCCCCTGGCAACCACCAATCTATGCTGAGTCTCTGGATGGATTTGCTATTCTGGATAGTTCCCACAAATGTAACGATATAATACGCGGTCTTTAGGGACCGGCTTTTTTTCACTTAGCATCATGTTTTTGAGGTTCGTCCACACTGTCGCATATATCAGATCGCATTCCTTTTTATAGAGATGCTTCTTTCATCAGATAAAATCTCTCACCGGATCCCCAGACAACCTGGGAAGTAGCCACTCTCACTCTCCTCTTCTTGCGGATGAAGAAACTGAGGCACGGAGAGTGGTGGGGACATGCGCAGTCCCCCGCCCTGCAGTCCTGACACCGCTGGGGGGGGGCAGAGCTGGTGCCTGCAGCTGGGTGCAGGGTGTCTCTCAAGGCCACGGGCACATATTGAGGGAAACAGCAATGGAATTACAAATCTAGGGAGATTTAAGGAGAGTGAAAATATTCTGGCACTTGCAGGATTGTGGGAGTTGAGCAGGTTTCCCCTGTGGAATTCCCACCTTCTCTTCCCACACATCTGGGCCACAGGGAGGGAAAGGGTTGGGAGGGAGGGAGGCAAGGGTGGGAATGCGCGGGGAGCCCGGGACAGGGCAGGAACCCGAATGGGGGAGCCGGGCACAGGAGAAGGCAAACAGACATCCTGATGTTTATGCAGATGGCAATTCTTTGCCTCCTCACCTGTACAGCCTGCAAAGCCTGTGGGGTGAGCCCATTGCACAGATGGCTAGTCAGGCTCAGAGAGCTCAAGGGAGGTCAGGATTTGAGCCTAAGAGTCTACCCCAAAGCCCAGGCATGCACCATCCTTGCTGCCTGCCAGAGGCAGAGAGGGGGTGAATGGGGGAAGCAGAGGGAGGTTGCATCAGCCACAGGGATGAGTAGCTGCTTCGGAGCCCAGAAAGGAGCATCCTCAGGTCCACTGAGAAGAAGACAAGGGAGAGAGGTGGGAGGCACCAAGGGTGGGGCCAGCAAGCTCCACGGCCATGAGGACCAGAGCAGAAGAGGAGAGGGCACATGAAAACCAGGTGCAGAGACCAATAGGAAGGGAGAAACTGAGGCAGACTCCGACAGCCATGCTGTCTCCCCGGGACCTGGTGTGGGGCAAACGCAGCCTCACTTGGGACCCAGTGTCGGCCCTGCCCTGGCCCTCCCATGCCTGCCCAACTGTGTTTGGGAAATCCAGCAGCACAGCAGTAAATGCATGAGCTCTGGAGTCAGGCTGACCCCGATGTGAACCCCAACTGTACCTCCTTGTGGTGGGCAAATCGCTAAGCTTCAGTGTCCTAAATCTGTAAAATGGGTATTGTGGGGACTTGACAGGATCGCACATGCCTGTAAATGTCCGGCACCTAGTGGGCTCCCTGGAGCATTATTAGGCTGGTGATGATCCGGTTGCTATTCATACCGCCTCTCACAGGATGGCCTTGCTCCAGCTTCTCTTTCCCCCAAGGCTCCCACCTCCCTTTTCCTCATCTAGAAGACTAGACTGGCCTGGCCTTTTGAAACACAAGGACTATTCTAGAACCAGAGAATCCTTAGCTGAAGGGGTTCTGCGCCACCCCAGGGCCTTTGCACTTATTGTTCCCTCTGCCTGGGAGGGGATTCAATGGAAAGCAGCAGAGCCAGGATGGGGCTCAGGACTCCTAGTGCCTAACTGGAGTTAGGGACCACTGCTGGGGTCTCTGGGGACATAAGGAGACCAGCTGGTAAGTCTCAGGGCCCCTGCCCCAAAGGACTTCCATTAGCTGTCTGCCAGCCTGCCTTCCCCCTCCCTCTCCTCTGCCTGCCAAGAAACCATTAGTGCCGGGTTGTTTTGAGCGCAATTTCCACTACCATGCACTCTGGCCGCTGAGCCTCCATTAGAGACCCTTTCCTGGGGCCAATGACAGGCGGCAAACAGCTCCCCAGTGAGCCAGCCCTAATTGCTGCCACCTCTAAGGCCAGAAATAATTTTTTTAAAACCTCACAAAGCAGAACAGACACCCTGCAGTCCTCTCTCACGTTCCCTGCCCTGGGCCAGCAACCAAGCCCGAGGCCTGTGAGAAAGGGGGCTTCAGTCAAGAACCCCAACCCCAAGTTGGCTAGTGAGGCTCCGAGAGCCTGAGTGGGGGCCGGGATTTGAGCCCGAGAGTGTCTGACCCCAAAGCCCAGGCAGGCACCATCCCCTACAGCCTTAGCACGCATGGCTGAGGGAACAAAGTTTGGGTTCTGCTCCCTTGCTTTGAACGAGCTGTGGGCCCCCAGTCTCCCCCACCAGTCTCCTCCTCTGCAAGATGGGCATGTTGATGGGTGCCTGGGGTGCCTGCTGGAGTGACCACGGCCAGGCTCTGACAGGTGCTGGGGCCCTGGCAGGAGGTACGCGGAGCATGAAGGAAAGAGCCAGAGGGTGGGAGAGGCAGGGGGAGAGCCTGCCAGGCAGACGAAATCGAAATCGCTGGGCAAAAGGTCCCTGAGGAGGGAGCCTGGTGTGTGCAAGCATTAGAAAGGAAGCAGTGTAGGTACACACACATGCACACGCGTGCACACACGCGCACACACAGGCACGCAAGCATGCCCAGCTCCCATCTCCTGCGCAGCCCAGGTTTCCGTCAGCCCCTGGACGTTGCGGCCAGCCCCGGCTTCCTGCGAGCCCGCAAACTCGGCCCTAGTCCTGGAAGGAGCTTCTCCCGCTCCACCAGTGCCCCCCCAGCCTCCAAGTCCTATTTGACCCCCACCTCAGTCACACGGCCGGGCCCTCCTGATCGCCAGCCACACCTCGCACCTTCCCCACCGGAAACCTCCAGGTGGCGAGGTCAGCGCCGAGCTCCACCGCCTGCTTTGCCCGATGCACACACACAACTCTCTGGATGAAACCCCTGACAGACCCGCTCCTGCGGCCTCTGGAGTCTCCTCTCAGTCCCAGGAGACCCTGGATACCAGGAGCCCACTTCCTCCAGGAAGTCTTCCTGACTGCACCAGGACACAGCCACCACTCTGGTGGGAGAGGGGAGAGACCCCCTCGGGAGAGTTCACCTGCCTGAGCCACTTCCAGGGCTCACATCCTGGTTTGCTGTCCTCCCTGACCTCTCCCCCATACCCACCTGCTGAAGACACTAGAGGGAAGCTTGTTATGTGAGGGCTGCGGTGGAGTGGGGGGGGGGGGCGGGGTGCTCTGCTGAGCATTGGCCCTGAACCCCGGGGCCAGGCCTGGCTCCTCTCTGGGCCTCAGTTTTGTCCCCCGTAAAATGAAGGCTGCGTCCCAGGCACCACAGGTGAGCTCTGGGGGTCTCCCAAACCCGCTGGAACTAACCCAAACGATGTGGCATTCTTCTGAGGCAATGATCCAGTTTTCATCAGATGCTCCAGAGGACGGTGACCTCCAAGAAAGTCAGGAACCACAAGTCTAGACAAGCTCCGGCGCCCCTTGTAACTCCACCACTTGGTCATTCGTTCGTCCACTTCATTCATTCACCTGACATCTCTCGAGTGCCTGCTCTGCGTGGGTGTCACGATGATACAAAGAAGAGACGCATGTGTAATCCCAAGGTGTCACCTGGAGACAGGAGTGTGTGTGTGTGCGTGTGTGTGCTCGCGTGCGTGTGAAGACAGAGTGCGGAGGTGGAGAGATGAGAAGAGGGAGGGAGATGGATGCAGCAGACACAGGGAAAGGGACAAAGAAAGATGCAGAGAGTTTGAAAGACAGAGAGAGAGGCGAGCGTTCAACCCGGGGAGAGAGCGAGCGGAGAGAGGGGCAGGCAGAGCACTTGCCACAGATGGGCACTGCCAGCCCCCTAACTGACAGCTCTGAGCAAGCCCCCCCCCCCCAGCTCTAGCTCTAACCTTCCAGATGCTCCCAGAGCCTCGATGCCTTGAGTCCCAAGGGCACCCGCTTGGAGGGGCCGGGGAGGCGGATCCGCACACCAAGGCCACGGCACCGAGGGCACAGCCTGGCCCCTCGGCTGGGACGCTACACGAGCGCCCAGGCTCCTTCCTGCCCACAGCTCCTCCACCGCACACGATCCAACACCCAAACACACGCACGCCGGCCACATGCTCAGGCAAAACCACCAGCCCCAAGCAGAACACCCAGGCAGGTGCACCCAGGATCCCATGCGTACCCCCAAGGTCCCAGCAGCCCCACTGACAGGGCTGGGCTTGGATCCAGGAGCCTAGGCTCTCAGACTGCGCTCGTGCAGCCAGACCCAGGCCTTCCCAGCATTTTGGCATCCTGGACCCCGAGAGAATCCAGTGAAATCAGGGTGCCGCTCCGGAACAAAGCAACTGTCCACACGCCCACCAGGCTTGGCAGCCAGGAGCAGGACAGGAGCGGGGAAGAACTCCAGCCCTGCAGCCCCACAAGCTGGGCTCAAGCCCAGCTCCGCCATTCAAAAGCTGTGTGGCCCCCGGCGGGTCCCAACACCCCCGAAGCCTCCATGTCCTGGTCTGTAAAATGGGAAGATCCTCCACATGGGGTGTGTGAGGCTGGAAGGAGGAGGTGAGGGGGATGACAGGCACAGAGAAAATGCTCGATGAATGATGTCTGGCGTCTTGGTTCCCAGACCCCCGAAGGCCACTGAGACTAAGCACCATGTGCCAGACAGAATCCCACGCGGCCATGGGCTCCCTCCGCACATGCCGCCTGGAGGACAGAGGAAAGGGCCACAGGTGGAAAGATTCTGGAGGCTAAAAGCCTAGGTGCACTCGCCATTGTTGGGGGTTGCTGAGGCCCAGAGAAGGGCAGGGACCTGCCAAGCTACCCAGCAAGGCAGAGGCCGCGGGAGGGTGGATCAAGGCTCGGGTCTACTTCTCCCGCCCGAACTCGGGCGCTTGAACTCAAGCTGAAGTGAAGTCACAAAGGAGTCGCTGCCCCCACCTCTCCACACAAGAGACAGCAAAGGCCCTCACCCCTGCCATGTCCCCCCAGGTGGGGGGCCAGGAATCCTCGGAGTTGGGATCTCTGCCCACCGGGGGCCCCGTCACTAAATCGCTGTGTGACAGATCGTTATGAACCACCCACTGTGTTCAGACTTCTCTGCCCACTTCACCAGTCTGTGCTCCCTGGGGAAATAAAGCAGGGATTCCCTCCATAACACCCCCAGCTAATAAATGTTTGGCTCCAGCTTACATCGCTCGTGTGATAGGGAGCTCACTACCAGCTGCCCTCGCTGCCCCGGGAGTGCCTTTTCAGGGCTGAACATCATCTCTGCTTCTTCACTCTTATGACAATTTATACTTATATATTTTTTATAGGTTTAGTTGTCTGAGCAAGAACCTTATCTGTCTTCTTCACTGATATGTCCCCCGTGGCTAAAAGAGCCTGGTACATGGCAGGTGTTCAGGCGCTATTTGTTGAATGAATGAAGGAATAAATGAATGGTCGCTTCCAGTAGCCAACAGCAGCCTCTGCTGGGCCAGCAGCTCCGGCTGACAGTACAGAGTATGAGGTGGCGGGGGGCAACCCGTGGGCCAACAGCCCCCACGTCCAGTCATTCCTACACACAGAGCTGCCCTCTCCGTTCTGTCCTTAATGTTTTCCTATAAACTAACCCACTATTTTTTTAATATCCCCGTTAGCCTCATCTAAGCAATCATATCTGTGAAATCACAGTTTTGATGTGCTGGGTTTATTTTTCCAATCCACATTAAAATAAATGCATAACTATTAAAATGTAAGAGGTTTATCTGGGTTCTGCCTAAAACCATCTCTCAGGTAGGACCCAATCCTGCTGAGGGTCCTGGGGGTTCTTGAAAAGGGGTTTCCACTGGGCGTGATGGGGCTGAGTCCCAGAGACTCCTCTGCCGACTTTCAAGAAGGGGAGGGGGCCCGGTCGTGGGGAGGGGGTCCTGGAGGAGCGGCAGCCCCTCTGCCTCCCCAGCCCCACCTCCCTTCCCCACAGCAGCAGGTACCCAAGGGACCCCAGGGCCGCCAGCTGGTAGAGGGGTAAATGTCTTCCCCCAGTGAGGTCACGACCCCTTCTGATGGAAGAGTCTTGCCTCACCAGGGTTGGGGAGAGGACACACCCTGGCACCCCATAACCCTCCGGGTCATAGCATCTCATATGCACTCCAAGGGGCCGGGCCTGGGTCCGCCCACTGCAAAGTGAAGTCAGCCTTGCCCACCCCAGGATGTCCTTGTACCGCTCAGTAAGGATGAGGGAGGGGCTCCGTTTTGTGATCGTTCTACTAAAAATGTGGACTCCTTATGAAATTAAAATTATGTGAATGTTTAAAACTGCATTAACTTGGAATACAGAGAAGTTTTTAGCATTCAGACCTCACTTCTCCCTCCTCTTCTCTGGGACTCAACAGCATTGTGAACCTGGGCTCTGGAGTCACGTTCCTGGGATCAAATCCAGGCTCCAACACTTGCTAGGTGAGTGACCTTGGGCAAGCCTTTTAACCTCGCCGAGACTCAGTTCCCTCAAAAATACCCTGGGCCAGGGGAAGTCTCGTCCTCGGAGGGTTCCTGTGGGAGTCAAATGAGACAACGCCATTTAAGGCCCTGGCAGGACACTCAGTCAACATTTGCTTCCGTACATCTCTCACCTAATTTGCACAGAGTTGGATAAAGTGACCCCAAAAGCCAAGCACTGACCTCCCCCAGCAATTTGGGCAAATGCACCCTGGCCCATGGCCTGCAACTCCTGTCCTGGTGGCTGACCACTCTGCCTCACCCCTGACCCGGCCCACTTGTTTGTCACGGGAGACTTCCCCCAACACCCCTACTGTCAGCCTGTCACCATGTCACTGTGGAGATGAGCCGAATTCCTGTCCTGCTGGCCGCCCACAGCTCCCGGCTCCCGTTGCTTCGGGAAAAGGCCGCCGGAGCCGCTGATAGGCAAGGTGTCAAAACCAATTGGTGTGAAGGACTCGGGGAAAACCGCTTGTGAGGGCCAATTCCCCACAGGAGGCCGGGAACCCTCAGCCCAAGGCCGACTGTTTACGGGCATAATTGATAGAATAATCACCAACACCCGAGACAATGCGAACACATTTTTAACATCATAACCTTCGGAAGACAGCGCTCAATTTTCTCCATCTCCCAGCCACCAAACTAGCCGGCTTATTGATGGTGAGATATCCACAGTTCGGTAAGGAATGAGAGAATGCCAGGGTGGGTTTTCAGGGCACGGGCTGTTTGCCAAATGGCCCGGTGGCCCCTGCCCCTGCCTCAGCACCCCGCTGCTTCCTCCAGGCAACGGAGAGAACCTCAGGGCAGTGAATCACTCAATGGACAAAGCGCCAGGCCAAGCCAGGATCCATGTCTGCATTGGGGTGTATTAATAATTGAAGGTGCTGGCCTAGGTGTGTGTGTGTGTGTGTGTGTGTGTGGCCAGGCGGGGGTGGGAGGATGGATGTTTGCTGCAGTACAAGGCTTCCTGGGGCTCCTCTCAGGGTCCACATGCCCGCTCCAGCATGGCCCCCTCCCTCTCTCGCAAACCCAAACCAACCCAGCAGCCCCTGGCGCCAGACGATGTCCCATCCCTACACGTGTCATCAGGCCTGGCTGAGTGCTTAAGGCAGTGGCTCCCAAACTCCAGGCTGCACGGGAATCATCTGGGGGAGCTTATTAAAATGCAGACTCCAGGGTCTCATCAACAATCATTTTGGGTGGGCGCCTGGGTGGCTCAGTCGTTAAGCGTCTGCCTTCGGCTCAGGTCGTGATCCCAGGGTCCTGGGATTGAGCCCCGCATCGGGCTCCCTGCTCGGTGGGAAGCCTGCTTCTCCCTCTCCCACTCCCCCTGCTTGTGTTCCCTCCCTCGCTGTGTTTCTCTCTGTCAAATAAATAAATAAAATCTTTAAAAAAAAAAATCATTTTGGCCAATGGGTCTGGGTGGGGGGACCCTGGGATCTGCATTTTTTTTTAAGAATCCATTTATTTATTTGAGAGAGAGAGTGAGCAAGCTGGTGGGGATGGGGGTGGTAGGGGAAGAGGCAGAGGAAGAAGCAGACTCCCTGCTGAGCAGAACCCTGAGATCACGACCTGAGCCGAAGGCAGACACTCAACCGACTGAGCCACCCAGGCGCCCCTGGGATCTGCATTTTAACAAACTCCCTGGTGATTCCAAGGCAGGAGGTCTACAAAGATCCTCACAAAGATCCTGCCTTCTGCCCCCCCACCAACCCCTGCCCTAGCCAAGATCTGGAGAAAGAACTGGAGAAGGAGTCCAGCCCAGCTGTCTTTTTCTAACTTGCACGTGGCCTCAGCAAGATCCCGTGCGTCACCTTTCTAAGCTGCCGGTTCCTCTTGGTGGCCCCCACGGCTTTACCAGTTCTCTGGGGAGCTGGAAGGGAGCGCTGAGATAGGGCTGTGCAGAAGGAAGAAGTCCTGTCACGTGACTGGCCCAGCCTGCCTCGAGGTCGTCCTGGAGGAGGCAGGTGCTGCTCTCTGGCTCTCTGTACAGACTCAGTGACCTTGGGCAAGTCACTGGCCCTCTCTGAACCTCAGTATCGTCATATGCCCAACACCAGCCTTGCGTGAATAACGTCAGCCTCAGTGAGTTAACACTGGCAAGGGGTTTGGCAGCAGCTACCACACAGTAGGCGGTTCATAAACGCTAGCTCCGCCCCCTGCCCCCCACCTCTGCTGTGCTGATGGCAATGAGCTGACCCTTTCTCATAAGGAATAATCAAAACTACCATTAATTGAGTACCTAATAGGTACAAACACGGACCGCCACAACCCCAGCCTCCCAATCCCTTATGCCTCTCGAAGAGGGTGTTCACCCCCATTCATTCCTCATGCCTTTAAAAGGCCCTCTGTGAAGTGGGCTGAGTGGAAGTAGCAGAGAGATGGGAAGCGAGACGGATGTCCTTGCTGACCCATCTGACCACGGGCTTTCCCTGTGACAAGTCCCGGGCGGGCGGGGGCAAGGCGTTAGCCTGGCGGCTGGGCTGGGCTCAGATTGAGCTGGAGAGGTGAGGAGCCACCAAGTGGTTGGGGTCCATGGGCTCCGGAGGAGGAGCCCCCACTTCCAGCCTCCCATCCCCACCCCCAGACACAGACACCTCCCTAACCCGGCCACATTTCCTGAATCAGCTGAGGACACGCGGAGCCCAGGAATAATGAAACGATCAGGCTCCAATCTGCTAAACAGCAATTTCTGGGCTTTTTCAGCACACACAGCTTTTATCAAATTGGTATTCTCCTCCTGAACACAAATGGCTTATTAGACATGACCCACTTATTCGCCGCGTCTCACTATCATTAATAACAGTTTCTTTTTGTGATTAAGTGAGTGGCTCCAAAACCTTCCTGTGCTCGGGTGCTTGGCCCAGCAGAGGGGCAGCCGTGGGGGCTCCTCGGCATCCACTACTTGGCGACTTTGAACCTGGCAATGTTGGGAGAAGGTAGCCTGGCCCCTGCAGAGCAGCCTGGCCTCCTCATTTCAGGAGGGACAGAAGGAGCCCCAGGGGGTTGACCCACTTGCCCAGAAGTGCACAGGGGGGTCAGTGAGAGAAGCCAGGTTCCCCCGCAGTCAGTGCTGTGTCCTCTCTGTCTAGACCCTCCTTTGGGCCTTAGCGGGACCTGGCCAGGGTTCAGAGGCGACCTTTACAGCTGGCGGGGCAGAGCTGTGCCCCTAAGCATGCCTGGCACCAGGGGGGCAGGCAGAGACTACCACACAAAGGGCAAAGCCTGATTTCCTGTGGGGGGCCACCTCGGGGCCTCCAGAATGACAGAGTAGCACCCAAATCCTTGGGGCCTGACGCTCTAGGGACAGGATGACCATAAACCTGAGAGCCCTAGTCCTCGTATCTCTTGGGACTGCAAACTCAGGAAAACCCTTCCTTGGAAAACCCTCCTAGTCTAAGTTCTAACCGTGCCAAGGAACTGAGCAGAGCAAGGAGGAGAACGGAAGGAGGAATCCCCAGTTTCCTTTAAATGGGAGGGAATCTGACAGGGAGATGAATATCCGGGAAAAAGCTCTGTCTTTGCCCAACAGACCCTGTGGCCAGTCCCAGCTCAAACACTCACGCACTGTGTGACCTTGGGCAAGTCCCTTCACTTCTCTGAGCCTTGGTTTCTCCATCTGTAAGTTGAGGGTCAAAATAATCCTTCCCCTATTTACCAGTGCTCCAGCAGGTCAGTAGAAATCCGATGAGCGATATGAAGGGTGCAGAGATGAGACACTGAGCACTTACACCAAACGTGGTGAGGCAGAAGGGTACAGGGAGTCATGGTTCCCAAAAAGCAGAGACCCTGGAAGCCCCCACACCCCCCTGCAACAATCCCACTGGTGCATCAGGCCCCAGCAAAGCCTCCTCTAATGACCTACTCTCCCCCCGCTTTTCCCATCAGAATAAATCACAGTTCTCTGCTCTTTGTGCAAACCTCCCCCCAGCCCTGGGCCCACAGTGCCCAGTACTGCTGCTGCAGCCTCCCCCACCAGATGGGGAGGGATGGATGGAAGAAGAGTCTCCATTTTCATTTATGCTCTGGTCCCCATGCTGGAGCCTGGCTCACAGGGGAAGGGGGAGCCCCCACAGCTACAAGCCTCAGATGCTACAACTCTGCGGCCAACTTGGGCTCCTTGGGGCTGAAAGGAGCTTCTGACACTCAGGCAACCAATGTGGGGCTGCTTGCTTGCTCCCTGGCTGCCATGGTGGCTGAGTTGATTTCCCACCTTTCAGTCCTGGGGGCCGAGGATAAGGAGGGCTGGGTACCCTACAGAAGGATGGCAGGGGCTTTCCACCCCCAGAGACAGATAAAAGCCCCCGGCATCCTTCTTCCCCTCCCGTGCCCATGGCTAGAAGCAGCAATCTCAACTATTCCAATGACTTTGAGGGGCTACCCCCAAGCCTTCATCCCCCACCCTGCAGGGGTAGCAGCAGCCCGAGACTACCAGTTCTCCAGAGGCAGGGTCTGCTGTCCCCCAGGACCTTCTCCAGGGGTGTAAGGGGCAGGACAGGAATGGGAGGGGATGAGGGCAGCTGCAGGGTTAAGCCCAAAAAAGGGAAAGGCAGATGGGCAGAGAGGAGTGGGCGAGCCAAGTGTGTTCACGTGTGTGTGTGTGTGTGTGTGTGTGTGTGTGTCTGCAGGCAGAAGGGCGGGCAAGAGTTGTGCAGAGTGCGCGCGCCTGGGCGCCAGCTGGCAGGGTGTGAGCCCACCAACCGTAATGCCTGTGTGTGTGCAGCGGGCGTAAGTGCGAGTGTTTGTGAGTGAGGACGGCGATCCGAGAAGGTGTCTGGAGATGTGTGAGGGCAGGAGTTGTGAGTGTGAGAACAGTGAGTGTGCCCCTGGCTGCGAATATCTGTGTAGTCCTGGAGGTGTGTGTATCGGCGCGAGCGTGCTTGGGAGTCGGGGTCTCTCCCCGCGAGAGCGGGATCGGGGCTGCACACGGGGTGCCCCCTCCTCTGCACGGGTGGCCGGGGTGCCAGGGCGTGTCCATGGACCCGGCAGGGGGCGCCATGGGACTCCCGCCAGGGCCGGCGCGGGCTCCAGCCCTGGGGACGGCCAAGTTGAAGCGGCGCAGCCCGGGGTGGGGTTTGGTGGGGAAGTCCGCGGGGGCGGCGACCGAACTCACCGTGGCCGGAGACGTGGTTGTCCCAGGGCGCGTGGCCGGCGGGCCGCGTGGCGCCTCCGAGTTGCAGGAAAAGTGCCAGGTAGTGGAAGGCGCCCAGCGCCACGGCGAGCGGGGCCACCATGGTGCGCGCTCGGGCCGGGGCGCCGCCGCCTCACATCGGGGCTCCGGAGACCGCAGACCCCGCACCCGCCGTTCCCTGCCCGATGCGGCCTGGCTGCCCAGCTCCGGCCGCTGCCCCTCGCCCGCCGAACCTGGCCCGGCCCCGGCCCCAGCCCTCGCCCGGCTCCGGCCCAGCCCCGGCTGCGGGTTGCGAGCGCACGCCCAGCCGGCCGCTTCCGACTGCGGGACTCTTCCCTTCCGCGGAAGGCCACTCCGCTCGGCGCCGCTGCCGCCGCACCCCCTCCTCCCACTCCCTCCCGCCCGCCCAGAGGAGGCGGCGGCGGAGGGATCTGCCGCTTGATTTATCATCAAAGTTTTGCCCAGGCTGGGATTTTTAAAGCGGTACCCGCAACTTCCCCCGCCCGAGAGTGCAAATGGGAGAGAGAGATGGGGTGGAAGAAGGCCCCCACTAGGGACCCAGTTCCCGCAAAGCATGACACAACTGGCTTCAGAAACAGATATACTATCAAGTAGGAGAAGGAGAAAAACCAATCCACCTGCCACCAGACTCAGCGCGCTCAGAGGGACTCCCAACTTTGCTAGCAGGGCGGTGCCGGGGGTCAGGGGGTCGGGGGAGGTGGGGATGAGGTAGGGCAGGAACCTGGGCTAAGGCACAGGGGACCTGGTGATAGCCCCACCGCAGCCTTTACTTTCCTGTGTGATCGTGTCCGGATGTCTATGCCTGTCTGAGCCTCAAAGTTTTCATCTAAGAAATGGGAATAGCAGCTACTTGCAGGGGTCCTGGTGAGGATTTATGAAATCGTCTATGTTAAAGCGCTTAGCATAATGCCATCCTCATGGTAGGAGCTGAATAGATATTACTGTTGTTATCCTCTCCGTGTCTCAGTTTTCCCGTCTGCATAATGGGAGTGAGGCAGGCCAGTGCTGGGGCTCCTTCTAGCTTAAAGATGCTGGGCCCTACGCGGTGGATTGGATCGCCCCCTTCTGGGCTGTCAGTCTCCGTTCCCCGGACAGATGGGCCTAGATGAAATGTTGGAGGGGCGGGCAGGTAACAAAGCCACTCCCATTCCCAAGACCAGGAATCCAAAGAGATCCTCCGATTCTGATTCCTTCCCTGACGGTTTTACTGGGCTGTTGGGACAGACCTTCAGTACGGACACGAAGGTAGACCATGGCCTCCTTTTAAAGACGAGGAAGCACATTAAATCGGAGACATAGCTTCTCCGAGGTCCCACAGCGAGTCTAAGGCGAGGTCGCTGATGCCAGGGAAGGGTCCCTTCCTGCTCTCATCCCTTATCCTTTCTCAGGCCTCGTTCCCGACGTGGTTCTGTCCTCCGCTGTTTCAGCACCACGGAGGAGGACAGCGTTAACTCCGACACCCATCCTTTTTGGCCTCAAGGACCTTGCCTGGGCGGGCTCTTAGATTCTAGGATTCAGAACCATGGACAGACCTTCCGGTTTCCTCTCCCGCCCCGCCGAATGGGAGTGAGCACTGCAGACAGCCCACTCCCCTCTTCACAGACTACAGGTGGATCCAGCATTGTGCACAGAGCCCCAAGTTTGAGAATGAGGTTAGAGCCCGAGAGACAGCTCCCCACCCCATCTTTACTCTGTCCTTGCATACCCCCTTTCCAATATTATGGCGGGCAGCACACTGGATGGGGCCTGTGGTCGCCAGCAGCAATCAGGTTCGTTCAAAACTGTGGACAGCCCCTTGAAACCCCCAATTACAAATGCTATGTTTCAGCACAACTGATCCCCAACAGGACGCTACTTTCAGCACCGCGGACAGATCCCCGTCGTGGACCCAACTCCTTCTCGCCGACATTCACTAGAGGAAGGGGCTGGTTTTGCCTGATTGACCCACTTCTTGTCACATCCTTCGCACACAGAAATAGTATTTAGGTTATCCAGGGACGGTCAGGTGTCTTGGACTCTACAAAAGTGTTTTCTCATTCATTAACTTGAGCTTCACTCCCAATAGAAATGGGCTCCAATGCCCCCAATATAAAGATGAAGAAACAGAATCTTTGAAATCACATAGCAGCACCAAGACTGAAACCCAGCCTGAGGCCTCTCCAGGACAATGTGGTGGTAGGACCTGGGCTCAAACCCAGGGCTTTCTCCTCTTAACCCACAGATTGCAGGCAGGGGTCCCAGGCCAAGGGACCAAGGAGGGAGGAGATTAGAAGAGAGAAAACAAGAGACTCCACTTGGGGGCTGCCGAGGAAGAAGGTCAGGGTGGGATCACAGCACACTGCTGCTCTGGCACTGACCCATTGCTTGACCTTCAAGAATCATTTCTCCTCATAGTCTGGAACAGGGTTAAACACAGTGACCTCTAAATCTCCTTCAAGGACAGACATCCAGGGCTTTTCTGACTTTGAAAAGGCTTATGCTGTGCAGACTCTGCCCAAAACATTCCAATGGCCTTATTTATTACAGAAATCTCAACTTCTCAGGGGCGCATGGGTGGCTCAGTTGTTAAGCGTCTGCCTTCGGCTCAGGTCATGATCCCAGGGTCCTGGGATCGAGCCCCGCATCGGGCTCCCTGCTCTGTGGGAAGCCTGCTTCTCCCTCTCCCACTCCCCCTGCTTGTGTTCTCTCTCGCGCTGTCTCTCTCTGTCAAATAAATAAAATCTTAAAAAAAAAAAAAAGAAATCCCAACTTCTCTAGTTTGCATTCAAGGTCCCAGCCTCACCCCCTGCACATGCCCTTGGTTCAAGTAACGTTTCTGCCACATTCCCTCCCTGAACATGCCTGAACTTCATTATGTCCTTACCCTTCCCAGTGCTTCCGCCTCCTCTTGCATGCCTTCCCCTCTGTCTAGCTGAGTCCCCCATTGACCAACGTCCAGTCTGAGTCCCCCATAGGAAGAAATGACTTTTCCCAGCCCCCAAGACTCTGTTGGCCCATCACTTGTACCCAGCACTGTGCTGAGAACTTTAATTATCCCACTTAATCTTCAGAACGACCAGGCAAAATGGAGTAGAATACTGTGGTTGTAAGTATGGATACTAGTTTTGAATCCTGCAACTTATTAGCTGTGTGACTTAGACAAGTTACTTAGCCTTTCTGTGCCTGAACTTCCTCATCTATAAAATAAAGATTATAATACCTTCATCACAAGATTATTGTGAGGGCTAAATGAAAAGCACTAGATGGAAAGCCCTTAGAACAGTGCCTGGCACATAGTAAATACATGACACATGTTGGCTATTATTGGTTATCACTATTACTATTATTATTTACAGACAAAAACCCAGAAGCTCAGAGAGGTTAGGTATCTTGTCCAATGTCACAATGTCACACAGCACGGCGGTTGTAGAGCCATGATATGTTTGATTCTAGAGCCCATTCTTTTAGGCATAATACCTAAGCACATCTAACTCAACCACCCTCTTTGCACCTTAGGAAACTAAGCCCAGAGAGGGTAAGTGACTCCCTCAGAGTTACACAGCTAACCAGGACAGAACTAGATCCAGGTCCCCTGCCTTCTAGCTCAGGGCTCTCCCACTATACCACACTGTCCCATTTGTATTTCCCTCAGCACCTGGATTGCAGTTTATAAATCACATTCACATCCATGATCTCATATAATTCATGCCAATATTATTACCTACCTTCTTTTACAGATAAGGAAACAGAAGCTCAGAGAGATGAAATAATACGCACAAGGTGGCACAGGGAGGCAGGGTGGAAACTGGAGGTGAAAGAAGAATCCTCAGCCCATATCCCTCCCCTGCGTCATTCTGACTTTTCTGCTCATGGATTCAAGTGCAGGCACCGTGGAAGCTAATTGCCTGGTGGAGGCAGGAGGGAACGGAAGACTATGCCGGAAAATCGCTAGGATGGGTGACTCTTGTCACTCTGGGAATGCTCCAGGAGAGAGTAAACGTCCCATCCCTGGAGGCAATTAAACAAGCATCCAGTGGCCACGTGGATGCCATGAGGCAAATATTACTGCTATTCCCATTACCCAAATGAGACTCCAAAGGTGTACATCATGTCAGGTATTGCAGGTGGGAAGGACAATCCTTTTATTTTAATATGTATATTAAAGATATATAACATATATATTTATATTTTATTTATTTGAGAGAGAGAGCGTGCGCACACAAGAGCAGGGCGGGGGAGGGGAGAAGGAGAGGGAGAAGCAGACTCCCCTGCTGAGCAGGGAGCCCGATGTGGGATTTGATCCCAGGACTCCGGAGATCATGACCTGAGCCAAAGGCAGACGCTTCACTGACCAAGCCACCCAGGCGCCCCAAGATGATCTTTTTCAAGTTCACCCCAAGCAGGGCATCTTTCACTTTCCCCTGCCTCTGACCCAAGCTCCCTGGAGAGCAGCCACCCTCCCCTTGATTCCGGGAAGCCACCCTCTCCCTCCCCTCCTTGAGAGGCGTCACTTGAGCACCATGGCTCTGTCAGTGGTAACAGCCGTAAGATTTGTCCTTTTAATCCAGAATCAATAACAAATTTCATTTAAAAATAAATTAAACCAGGCATTGGAAATCATTCACCGTGTGGGCCAGGGCCCTATATAGTGCCGTCTAAATGGCTTCCTTTCGCTCATCTATCAATGCCAAGAGGGGGGAAATACCTAAGCTGCCTGATTCATGGAGAAACTACTTAAATGTATCAGCCCCTAACAATGAGCAATGTTGAGCCCGGAGTTGCGCCTTTTAACACACCAATAACATGTGGAGCGCGGCTTCATGGGAGCTTATCAGAGACCCCACAGTCACTGGCTTCGAGGGAGCCCATTTACAAGGGGGAACAATGGCTTCAGTATGTAGTCGCCTAATTTCCAGAATACATTACTGAGCTTGGAGGAGCGCTGGAATTCTATTAAATTCTTATCTGCCATGGGAGGGTGTGAAACCGGCAGGGAAATCCAGACTTGGCATGGACATGCCCAGAAAGCACGGGGGCTGACCCTAGGAGGTGGGTGAACAAACCCAGAGGAAGGGAGGGGGGGCAGGCGGGGCCCCGGATGTGTGAAAATATGTGCGTTAATAGAGCTTCGGTTTCCAGCGATTACGTTTACATCAGCGAATAAAACTTGGCAATAAAACATCGGAGCTGCGTCTCAGACAGCATTTCCTTTTACAGCCCGGTGTATTTCACTCATTACAACAGGAGGCAAGGAGCTTCAGGTGTCTCCATTTCTCCCCCTTTAATTAAATTTCCTAAATTACTGCCCCAGATTTGGATAAAGCAAAAGACTTACGGCTCCGCTAATGGCCCTTGCAAGCTCTCGCCCCTCACCATGGTGGCCCTGACTGTACCAGGTTCCAATATTATTAAAGTGAAATACTGTGAGCACTACCTGCCCGGGCTCTGGTTTGTAAAATGAGATGGAGCCTCAGGAGAGAAACTGGCCCAGGCTCAGGAAAGAGGCCTGGGTTCCGGGACTGGCTTTTCCATCACCTCGCTGTGTGACCTTGGGCAAGTTACTTCCCCTCTCTGAGCCTCACAATTCCCCCCCTTTCCCTAAACATCCATCTCTTAGAACTGATTTGGGGCGGGGGTGGCCCTTGAATGCACACTGGGATGATTTGGGGAAGCTTTAAAAATATTAATGCTGAGGCCACCCCCAGAAATACTGACACAATTGATCTGGGCGAGGCTGAGGCCTGGCTATCAGGCTTTTAAAACATTCCCCAGGTGATTGATGCCAGTGCCCAGCTGGGGTTGAGCACCACTGGCCTCCACACAGAGTTAGGAGATGTTGGTGGACCAATGCCTCTGAGGAGTCTAGTTGCGCCTGCAGAGGCCCAGGCCCCGGTGGGCGGGGAGGGAGGGGCTTCTCTTTCAGTCTGGCTGGAACAGGTGTCTCACCGGGCACCAAGGTGTATCTCATGCAGGGGTCCAGTGGGCCACAGTGAGGACTGCAACAAGCTGAGAGGACATAGGCTCTTCCTCTCCTGTTCCTTGAATTGGGCCCAGCCAGCCTCTTGGGCTGAGGAAGACACCTGCCCCTGCGCTCATCCAAAGGGCGGCACGGGGGGCCGAACGGTGACTCCCACCCAGGTCTGGGGGGCTCCTCTTTTCTGCTGCTGGTTTTATCCGTTCCCCCACAATCGAGGCAGAATCCAGGAGTGGCCTCCGCAGCTGGGCCATGTCCCTGTCCTAGGAGCCTCCAGGTTCTCTGCCTCTGCCCACGTGCCCCACCCTCGATGCGGCCCCAGGTTGCCGTCTGCACAGATTTGGAGCCTCCGTCTGCAGTCAAGGGCCAGGTCTGCGCCAGAGGCCAGGGGTAGGGGCAGGTCGTCCAGCCAGTCCCTGCCCCTGCCAAGCTGCGTAACCTCGTGAAGACCCGTCGGGCCACTCGGAGGTTTTGCTTCTGGATTCCAGCCCGGGTGCACCACACAGAGTGAAGGCATCATCTAAAACCTAGAATTTAAAATGTCACCATTTTTTAACAGAGAAGGTCATCAAGGATCAACCCCTATTTCTCCCATTGTAGAGACAGGGGAACTGAGGCCCAGAGAGGGACAATGATAAGCCTATGATCTCACAGGGAGGAAATGGCAGAGCCAGGCCAAGGACCCAGGTCCCCTGAATCCAGGAGGGGTCTTTCCTCCACATGTCATTGCCTGAGGAGGGTAGAGAGGGTCCGAAGACCTCCCACCCTGTGGCTTCCCAAAGGGGGCACCTCTCTGAGCGCCAGAGAACCTTTGGAGGCCTTGGCCCTCCAATTGTAACCCAAGCCCAGAAGTTGTGCCCTACCAAGGCCAGTAAGATGTGCCTGTGGTGTGCATCTGTGTTATCGCAGCGAGGAGCCTGGTGATAATCTCCATCAAAGGCAATTAATTGCATCAGAGAGACGGGGTTCCTGGGCCCTTCACCCCGCAAACTGGGTGCTTGTTAAACACGATGGGACAGCAGAGGCTCTGCCAATTCAAGGCTCTGCTTGTAGGAGTGTTTTTTAAAAATGCTGAAATGACTTTAATGGCATGCTTCACGCCAGTCTAAATATTCCCCAGCTGTGACTAATTAGCTAGGCCGACGCCGTCCAATAGAAAGCAAAGCAGGCTGCAGGTGTAATTTTAAGTTTTCTAGTAGCCACAGTAAAAAAAAGTAAACAGAAACAGGTGAAATCAGTTTAATAATATATACATACCTCCAAATATTGTTATTTCAAGACATAATCAATATAAAACGTTGTTCATGAGATATTTTGCATTCCTTGTATGTACCACATCATCAGAATCTGGGGTGTATTTTATACACGGTGCCTCTCACACTTTGGGCTGGCCACACTTCCAGCGCTCAACAGCCCCATGGGGCAGGGCTCCCCCAGCAGACGGCGCCAAGCTGGACCACTCCAAGGGCAGGCCTGGGACGAGTATGTCCACGGATCCCATGCAGGGTGTCCTTGGCGCTGGAGCGAGACCCTGGGGACCCAGGGCTGGCGCCATCCAGGTGACTCCTCACAGCACCTTGACCAGGGCGCTCACCACACTGCACAAGACCCACCGTGACCTGGGCCGGACACCCCTCAACAGTCTGCCCTTGGCTCCCCGGTTGCCCCCCGGCCCCCCTGCTCTGGCCACACTGGCCTCCTGGTGGTTCTTCAAATGCCCCAGGGATGCTCCTGCCTCAGGGCCTTTGCATTTGCTCCTCGTGTTCCCTGGAACACGGTTTTATCAGATCTTCTGGTCTCTGATCAAATGTCGCCCTGACCATCTTACCTAAAATGTCGTCCCCGTCCCGCCCACGCCGCTCACCTTTCTCTGTCTCAGCGCTTACCATTATCTGCCACTGTACCTGTTGATTTCTTGACTTTCTGTCTCCCTCCCTGCAGTGTGAACCCCAGGAGAACAAGGGCTGTGTCTGTCTTGTGCTCCAGCCTAGACCCTGGGGCACAGCGTGTGCTCAATAAATGATTACTGAGTGAACAGACAAGTGTGATTTTGGAAACGTGTTTGTGCCTGTCTCCCCCACAGCTCGGGAGACCCTCGAGTTAGGGACCAGGCCGGTTCAGCTCGTCCCCTTGCTAGTGCAGGGCCCAGCACACGGCAGGCCCTCAGCGGCTACTGACTGAGTGGAGCTGGACACCCCACACCCTGGGAAGGGTTATGACTTCTGTGTTACCATGACCTGCACCCCGCTTTTGTTGGGGGTCTAGGATGTGGCAGGTCACACGCCAAGTGTTTGCCATGTTTTTAAAAATTAAATCCCCACAACAGGGAAAGGTAAGCATTTTCATCCCCATTTTACAGATAAGGAAACTGAGGCCCAGAGGGGTGTCCAAGATCATACAGCTGGCAAGTGGCAGATCCAGGGTCCAGTCTGGATCTTCCTGACTCCAAACGGTAAGCAACACTTACTGGCAACCTGGGTTGCTGGTCGCTGAGCTGAGCACACTGCTCCCATTATCCTTCCCGCCCACAGCGCCCCTGTGACGTTGCACCCCTGACATCCTATTTGCTGATGAGGAGCCCGGGCCAGGGATGCAGAGCCTGTGCTGAAGATGACAGCTGGTGGCCCCCGAGAGGCCTGAACATTTCACCCCAAGAAGGAAGTCTCTTTAGCTCCCACGGTGTTGTTTGGGGCCCAGATCTCAGCTGGGTGGAGATTAGCTTGGCCAGCTCCTGATGTTGGGATGTGGTGCCCCCGTCAGATGGACCAGGGGAGGCAGGCTCTCTTGCTCGGAGTTTTAGCTCACCCCCCGCACCACCCTCTGCACCGCCGCTTTCCCGTCTCTACCGTGGGAGGGTACAGCTTGATCATTTCGGCAGAGCCTTTCCAGCTCAGTGCTCTAGAAGGAAATGAGGGGTAGTGACTTGACCAAAATGCACAAGGTTTCCAACACTGATCTTCAGAGACCCAGGCTAATGTTCTCCCCACTGAGGCATATTTTTTTAAAAAACAGAACTGCAGTATTACACCAAAGGAATGACACTCTAATGGCGAAATTTCAGGCAAGGATGGGGGTGGACACAAAGCATGACCAACTTGACCCAGACTCCTGGGCCTGGGTCAGAGCAGAGGGGTCTTCCCAGGGGTCCCTGCTAGAGTAGAAGCACCAGTAGGTGTCCTGGGTCTCTTGTATTAATGATCTATTGGCAGAATCTGGATGGATGTGCTGGCTAATTCTATTTCAATGGCTGGAAACTGCTCCAGTCCTTCATGGCATTTGCCAAGGCCAGTACATCATGCCACGGCAGCTCAAGGAGGGGATAAATTCCTCTCTAATCTGGGAATATCTCCAGCTATGATCCAGAAGGCAGCACAGCATCTGGGGGCTTCCAGACCCTCCCCACCCCCAAGGGAAAAGCAGCCTTCCAGGAGCAAAGCCCATGATCCTGGGGCTGAAGCCCTCTTACCCCTCATGAGAAAGCAGATTCAGAACAGCAAGGCAGCTTTGGAGGGAAGAGAGTTCCCAGGGCTGCATGCACATTTTCATTTTTCTGTCCATCCAACAGTGGTCATCCGTCCAGCATCTACTCTTTGCTGGTGCAATGATGAGCACTTGCCCATAGGGTCCAAATCCTAACCCATGGGACCCCGGGCAAGTCTCCTCACCCCTCTGAGCCTCCATTTCCCATCAGAGATGTGCGCTTCCTCTCCCCTCACCCTGGGGCTGTTGCAAGAGCAGAGGACATAGAATCCGGGGAACCAATTTAACAAGCAGGCACTGGGCCAGCTCTGGGCATACCAGCTCATTGAAACAGCCCTGGGCTGGGGCCCATGATTCTCCCTGTTTTATGATGGAGAATCGGAGACTGGAGAGGTCAAGGAACTTGGCCAGAGATGCACATTTGCTTGTTCTCGCTCACTTCCACTCACACCCACTGCACTTTTCTCCCCATGCTCCCGTCCATGCCCTTCCCCAAATACCGCCTGCCCCAAACCCTTGCCATGGCCCAACTTCTTGGGTCACTGGTCTGATTCAGTGGATGTTCCCCAGGTGGGCTCCTATTTGGGGCTGGAGAAGTCTGAGGAGTGAGGGAAGCTGAGAGTCAGGCTGGGCCTCAAGGCCCTCAGGAGGCCTCCAGGCCCACTGGCAACAACAGAGAAGAGGCCTTGACCTTGCCATGTGGCCACTGGTAGCATTAACAGGAGCATACAGCCTAGAACAAGGGAGGAGATGGTTTGTCCTATTCTTCTCTGTCCAGCTCTGGTCTCCACTGTCCCTGCCCCAGACTCTTCTGCCCCTTTCAGGGAAGGGGGCATGAGGATGGGATAGGCCTCTGGACCACACGTTTTCAGCCTCTGGGAGGACTGACCCATCTGGCTCTGGCTCTCATCAGCCCTGACCCAGGCATCACTCTGTCTACAGCACACCTCCTCTTGAATGGCCCCTCACATCCAACACGCCTCCATCCAAGGTTCTGCTCTTCCCCTCAAGTCCTGCCCTGCCCTAGGCTTCCCTGTCTCAGGCATGCCCCCTCTCCAAACCCCCCAGCTAGCCTGCACCCAGAGATGGAATCCATCCCTAAGCCCCGCTTCCATGGAACATCTCTTGTCATGCACGCTCTCCGAGCTGGCGGGTCGGTGGGCATCTCACCAGCTGCAGGAACTTCCGTGTCCCCGGTGCCCACCCCACATCCCACCAGAAGTCGGAGGGAGCGCTTTTACAAATGCAAATCCCATCATCCTCCCCCACTTAGAGCTCTGGATGGTTTCTACTGCTTAGAACAAAATCCAAACAGCTTCCTTAGGTGACCTCACCTCCCACTAGCTCCCCCTCACTCTTGCTTCCAGCCATTTGGACTTCTGGCAGTTTCTGGAATGTACCACGCTCCCTCTCACCACAGTTTCCTCTGCCTAGAACATGCTCGCACTTCTTCTAGAACTTCGCTCCTGTGCCAATTCCTGGAGGGGCCAACTCTTCCCCCCTCAGGGCTCTCCTCGCCCCTCATCCTCTCCTCTGCAGCCCTGCCACCCTGACGGGGCCATGAGCATCTCCAGGGGAAGGTCGGATCTTCCTCATGCTCACATTCTCCGAGACTGGCACAGGGTTGGGCCCCAGTAAATCCCACTGAATGAATAGGGGAGGGAAGTCATGGTGGATAAATGAAGAGCTGTAACAGTTCGAGGAGGAGAGGCTGTGGGCCCCGGTGGGGCCTGATCACTGCATTTCAGACATGGGGGAGTCAGGCCCCACTGTGACACCAGCTCCCTGTGTCACTCTGGCATTTTGATCCTTCTCTGGGTCTCAGTTTCCCCAGGGGAATGAGGGAGTTGCATGAGACCTCGAAGCTTCCCCTCCCCTTGGGGGTCTCTGTTCTGGGAGGTGAAGGAGGCGGGCAGATGGCAGAGCCCTGCAGGTGGGGCTGGAGAGGGTTAGACTAGGTCCATGCAAGGACCAACGTTCCCCTAGCCAGAGTTGTCTTGCCGCTGGACAGGCTGCCTTGGGAGAAAGTGAGCTCACCATTGCTGGAGGTGTGTAAGCAGGGGTGCCATAGGGAGGACCCCTGTACTGCCTGGGCAGTCGGACTCATGACCGGGCACCCAGTCTAGATCTCAGAAAGGCACAGGCTCTGGAGGTCAGTCTCAGCTCCGTTCTTATTAACTGTGTGACCTTGGGCAAGTTGCTTCAGCTCTCTGAATCTCCAGAACACAAAGGGGGAGCTTCGACCTTGCAATGTTTAGAGAAGACGCACAGGGCCTGGAGCGGTCTAAGTGTGTGATAAGCATCAGCACCTGCCCCGGCCCGGCCTGCGTGTCCAGGATGAAAGTTCTGGTCCCACACAGGACAGGTTGGCTGCTTCATCCCCGGAGTCCAGCAAGCGCCTGGCCCCCAGTCACAGGGTGTGTGGGGTGCTCCCCTGGATGGACCCACATTCCCGGGAGAAAGGGCGGGCTTGAGCAGGCCCCTCACCTTGCTGGTGCCCCCCCTACATCCGTGGGCCTGTGAATGCTTCCTTTTGCACCCCTCCTCCCTCACCTCCTTGCAGGGAGCCCCATCCTTTCCACGCCTCCCAATCACGGCAAACTGCCTCATCAATCATGTTCTCTCTAATTAACTTCTAATTTACCTCTTTAGTCAAATCTGTTTACAATCAGAGACAAGAATACATGCAGCAGCTCAGGTGCGGATGTGGGGACTGGCTCCGGGGACCGTGGCAGATCAATCAGCCCTTGACCAGGGGTGGGAGCCCCGGTTCCCCTCCCCTCCCAGGGGGGCCCAAGGGCTCTAAAGGGCAGGGGTGTGGGGGGGGTACCACTCGGCCCAGTGCCCTGGCATCCAGCACCCCTGACCCCAGAGGCCACCCCGTACCCCTCAGGCTCCTGCAGAATCCCTTCCCTCTGGTCTTTCCACCCCACCAGGTGGGAAGCTCCTCGTGGGCAGGCCTACGGCCACTTCCTGGATGTGTGACCTCAGAAAATGCCTCTGAACTTCTGTTTCCCTGTTTGCAAAGTCAGGGATAAAATAACATCGCCCTCCTTGCAGGCAGGTGGTGAGTCGAAAAGGAGTCCCCATCCGCAGCCCGGCCCAGCTGGGCCTGAACACTGAGCCCAGCACAGAACGATCACAGGCCTTGTTTGGTGGGGTTTTGTTTCCATATTTTGGATGTTTTAAATTTTTAAAAATTTGAATTCATCTTCAACTTACGGGAAAGTTGCAAGTACAGTATGTGGTACACCACCATCTCCAAATATTTTAGCATGCATTTTCTAGAACGAAGACCTATTCTTACATAACCACAGTACAGCCACCGGAATCAGGAAATTCATGTTGAAACATCACTGCTGTCTAATCTCAGCCAGGGCCTGAGTTTCAATCCCACTGCACCTCTTACTGGTCGTGTGCCCTCAGCCAAGCCACATGACCCCTCCGAGGTCCAGTTTTGGCATCTGTGAAGGGGGTGGGAGAGGTAATAACCCTAAGTCTCCTGTGCAGGGCTGTGTGAAGTCAACAGCCGCTGCACGGGAAGCAAAATGGGGCAGGGGTGAGAGGTATTGTCCACGCTAGAGGCGGAAAGGGAGGCCCAGGGAGGCCAGTCCTTGTTCTAGGTCACGTGGCATGATGGCCGCAGTCAGATCCCATGGCCTTGAAGAGGCAGAGCCCCAAGTAATGGGTGGGTCTCACGTTCTCCACTCAGAGATGGACCCGGGGGCTCCGAAAACCCCATGACTTGTCTTTAGGCTTCTTGACCTGTGCTGAGGGCACAAACCTCAGCAGTGGAAAGACAGAAGCAGGGAGGAAGGTGAGGGGTAATGGTTATTAATGGCACACCAATAATACTGACAATAAATAACGAGCAGAGCCACCTTAGAGGAGGTCCCTCCTGGGGCTGGCACGCGGGGGAGCTGCGGCGGGGCGGGGCCGGCAGGTGGAGGAGGGAAGGACAGACGCCTCATACTGAGCACACAGTGCCTGCCGTGCAGGGGGACTTCAGAGGAGCCTGTGAGCCATCGGTCACGGACCCGTACAGCGGAGAGTGTGGGGACACCTGAGGGCTCCAGGCCTGTCTTCCCACAGCGCACCCCCTTCTGCTCCCACTCGCTTGCCCACATATCCACGCATTGGTTCATTCGACTTGCACTCACCTAGAATGTTCCCCCAGCTCTGCCCTTGGCTGGCCCTGCGCACTCTTCAGGTCTCAGCTCAAACATCGCCCGAGAGAGGCCTTCCAGAACCATCGTATCTCAAGGAGCCCCCTCTCCTCCCCGGTTCAATTCACTCTTTATCCCACCACCCTGCCCTCACCAGCTCACAAGCCTGCTCAGTATAAAATCACAGGTTCTCCCGGTGGGGGGCCAGCCAAGCCCAGCCCCCGCCCCCAGCACTGCCACCGGGACAGAGCCTGCCGGGACAGCCCTCCAGCTGGGAGACGGAGCCCTGGCTCTGGGGCCAGGCCAGTGTGGCTCCAGCCCAGCTCTGCCCATCTCGCTGCCCCGACTGCTGGAGGCCTGGAATGACACCTTTCGTTCTCCACGGGGTCCAGAGGAGGCTCTGAGAGGGGCTCCCGTCCACACGCTCCTTTGTCGTGGGGCCCTGGCTGGCGGCAGCAGGGGGGGTGTGGGGGGCTCTGCCGGGCTCCCTCCAGCTGGGGAGCCCCTTCCTGGGAGTGGGGACCTTGTTCAAGGACCAGGAGATGTGCCCTGTCCTCCTGTCTGGAGGCCTCGGGGAAATGACAGCCTCTGGCGATGGGGAGGGCACTGGGCTGCCTGCTACTGTTTGTTCATATTCCTATTTCCCTGCCCATGTTTCTCGTTCCAGACTGTGTAATTAGGTGTCCAGGGGTGTCTCTGATTCTGTTCCGATAGAATTTGCCTTGTTTAATCGGTAACAGGATGGCTGCCTCTGACAGCTGTTTTTCCTAGGGAAAAAAAAAGGCTGTTAGGGATGGGGCGAGTTGGGAGGCGGGCGGGCCAGTATCTGGCTCCTTGGCTTGAATTTCCCTTTGCCACCGACTTGGGGGTCACCCCGGGGCCCGTCATGTCCCCTTCCTGGGCCTCAGTGTGCTCAATGGTAGAACGAGGGGAGTGGGACTTTGTGATCCTTCCGTGGTGTCTCTGAAACAGGAGGGTCGGCCGCACACCCACTGAGCGAGCGGTACTGCAGTGGGGGGTGGGCTGAGCTCACGGAAAGTCGTTCATGGATGCATTTAAATCCAAGGTGGCATTTTTATCGCTGTGTTCTTAATTGTAATTGCCATTTAATTAGATTAATGATAATTAATAACGTTAATAACGTACTGTCCTTTGTTTGGGATGATGACATTGCAAACCCACCTTCCGGAGGTGGAGCTGGGCCGTGCTGAGCCCCCTCAACCTCAATCGCCCCTGCTCTCCCCACTCCCTCCGCCCTTTTGTCTGCCTGATCACCTGTGCTCGGCACACTGGGTTGGATCGCCTCTTGTCGCAGTGGTCTTCCCGTTAGACCGTGCAGTGCTCCAGAGGGCCAGGGACCAATGCAGGCGTTCCCGCACCCTACCCCCCAACACAGAGAGGGACTGGCCCAAGGAGGAGACTAACGCGTGCTGGATGGAAGGAAGAAGCGGTGGGTGGGTGGACCGGTGGTCAGAGAGGGGGATGAATGAATGACTTTAGTCTCTGGCCAGGGGAGGTGACCAAGCTAATTGACCCTCTCGGGGATGCAACCAGCGCTCCCCCCCCTCCTCCCCAACCAAGTCCGGCCCGCTCTTAACTCCGTAATAGCTTTCAAATATGCCCTCTCCTCCCTGTCCTCAAGGTCACCACCAAGGCTTGCCTAGACCACAGCACCAGCCCTCTCCTGATCTTCCAGCCTCCTGACCTACCCCCTTCCGTCCGTCACGCATGAAACAGGAGGGACTTTCAGACTCGTCCATGCAACCTGCCTCTCAATGGTTCAGAGCCCTTCCAGGGCCCCTCTGGGCCTTCCGAATAGAGTACTATTGCTTGGCCTTGACATTTGAGCATTCCCAATCTGACTCCTGCCCATCTCCCAGCCCCCTTTTCTACTACCTCCTCTCCTTCCTCCCTGCCTACTCACCTAGCGCTTCCTCAGCATGCTTCCTCCCTCTGTAACCTCCTCCCCTGCCCAATTCTTACCACCCTTCATGGTTGAGTTCAAATGCCACCTCCTCCACGATGCACTCCATGATACCCCAGGAAGAATGAGCTGCTCAGCAATGCCTGCAGTGTGTGTGTGTGTGTGTGTGTCTTTGATAGTATCCTCCCTCCTGCCTGCCATGTGGACTCCCAGCACCCACAGGAGTGTTGGGATACATTTTATTGACCGCCCTTGGGCTTTGAGGTCAAGATTTAGCTCTTGCCCAGAATAGTTGTATGACCATCCAGCCTCTTCCCTTTCCTAAGCCTTGGTTTTCTCATCTATAAAATGGGGACAGCAGCTTACACTTCACAGAGTTGTGGTGACAATTAATTGGATTTGGGTCTGTAAGGCCCCCAGCTCAGAGCTGGGCTCTTTCCTGCCTCCCTGCCTCTGCCCTTCTCCGAGCCTCTCCTGAGAGCCCCTCCTGTCTCCTTACCTGGTGAAGCTCCACTTGCCCTTTCATCCCTGGGCCATGGCTGCCTCCTCCCGGAAGCAAAGTGTCAGGGACTCCCAAGACTCAGGTCAGATGTTCCCAGAACCACCGCTTCCCACCAACTCAAGCTGCCTTCGTGTCTGTTGCTCTGACCACCACAAGCCTGGGCTAGGTGGGGCCACTCCAGACAGTGGGCCAGAAGGGACGTAGAGGTTAAGGACAGGAGGGGCCCAGATCCTGCTGCATCCGTGGTGGCGTCTCCTTCATGCAGGCAGCCAGCTGGGTCCTCTGCCCTTTGCTCTGCCATTCATCCCTTTATCTTCTCTTCCTTCACCCATCCCCTCCCTTTCTCCCTCCTTGACTCAGTCATTATATTCCACACACATTCCCTGTGATCATTTTTCCCTCCACTGCTTAAAACCCTCCAATGGCTTCCCATTGTGTGTGGAAGAAAATCCAAATTCCTCACTGTGGCTAACAAGGCCCTGTACAGCCTGCTCCCTGCCCAACTCTGCAAACTCACCTAGCTCTCCTCATTCAGGAGGCACCTGGCTGTTCCTTAAATATGCAAATCACACCCCTGCCCCAGGGCCTTTGCACTTGCTATTCCCTCTGCCTAGAATCCTATTCCCAACTTCCCTTGGCAGCTGCTCTGCTCATCAATCCTGTCTCAGCTCCAGCCATTACCTCCTCAGAAAGCCCTTCCCTGACCATCCAGACCAGAGGAGCTACTCTTCCTTCCTATCACTCTCTTTTATTTTGTGTATAACTCCCAGTGCCACCTCGAGCTGGTTTGCAGGACAAGGAGCCTTGTTTGTTCTCTATCCCCACAGCCGTCATGGGGCCTGGCACATGGTAGGTGCTCAGAAAAGATCTGCTGAGGAAATGTTGCAGGGGCTCCTGCTGGGTGGTAGCCCCGTGCTGGGCACTCAGTGCAGAAATGGAGGAAGGCAGCCCCCACCCTCAGGCAGCTCACGGGGCAAGTCAGGAGAAGCAGGCTCAGGGAAGGCTCACTGGGGGTCTGGGGAGAGCAGAGAGGGGATGAAAGAGGAACTGGGGGCCTCGGGGCTGTGGGCAGAGTGCATGGGGTTCTCAGAACCTCTGCTTGTCGTGTTCTGGTTGATGATGGGTGTATCTGCCTCTGTTTCTTCCAGGAGGCTAGAGCCCCTTGAGAACGGGACCCATGCTCCTGCCCCCAGGGAGGGCGGTGTCTGGCCCCAGGCGAGTCTTGAGCAACAGTAGAATCATCAGCAGGAGAGTGGGAAGTGGAGGGGGGGGGGGCGGGCAGGCCACAGAGCAGGAACACATGGACAAAGGCCTGGGGTGAGGGAGCACCAGGAGGCCATAAGCAGCGGCTGGACAGTTGGTCAGGGGAGGCCCACCCACGGCACTCCGGTTCACCACCCCAGTCCCTTAGAGGACAGCTGTTGTATACAGGTACACTGCTCACTCTTTGCTCCTAAAGGACCTTGGCATGGGTGTTTGCTGCTGGAAGGACTAATGCCCTCAGGTTCGCTCATTCATTCTGGAAGGTATAAATAAAGATGAATCAGCTTACAGTCTAGTGGGGAAAGTGAAGAAAATACAGTAACATAAGGATGTCGGTAATGATGGTGTGACCATTGATCAGCACTTAACCGTTGGTCAAGGACTTTCTACATATCAGCTTGCCTCAGATCCAGACGGTGAGTAGTATTTAGAGCCCTATCCCCATTTTATAGACGAGGAGACCGAGGCTCAGAGCGGGGAAGTCACTTGCCCTGGTCACACAGCTGGGGAGGAGCAGGGCTGGATTCGAACCCAGGAAGCCTGTCTCTAGCACCCATGCCCAGTGCCCACCGGTCTGCGGGGCCAGCCGGGTGAAGCTTGCTTGCATATCTTTTCATCTTTCTCAATTACAGAGAGACATTGGCTTGTAGCTGATAAAAGCAGAAACCTGTCCTCAGGCCTTGATCCCAAGAGGGCTGGCGTGAGGTGAGGAGGGAAGGCAGCTGGCCCAGGCCATGTCCTGTCATGGCCACTTAATGAGCTTAACTGATAACCATGGGCTCAGGCAGGTTGCCAGCTATGCTCGTCCATTTGGCCAGGCTTCCTGACCGGACACCACTGGCTGGGGGAGGGTGGCCGTGGGGCCCGGGGAGGGGCCTGACGGTCCCCAAGTGAATGGCCGGCCTCCGTGGCACAGCTGTGTGACCTTGGACACATTCTTTGACCTCTCTGTGCTTCCTTTTCTTATTTATAAAATGGAGGTGAGCATGGCACCGTTGGAAGATGCTCCAGGGACGCAGCCAGGTGCTGGGGACGGTGGCCTTCAGTTCGGAGACTACCTGGCACGTAGTAGGCAGTCAGTACATTTTCTACTCCAGTCTCTGGAAGGTCTCAGGAAAAACAATCTCAGCTCCAGAACACTTTCGTAAAGGAGAAAAAGGCTGCTGTGGTCGGGTGGAGACAGACTCTCATCTGGCTGTCGCTAACACAGGCGGTGACCTGGATCCTACTTCTCTCTGGGCCTCAGTGTTCTCATCTGCAAAATGGTATGGTGCTTGTCTCCCCATCACAGGAATGTGGGCAGGAGGCAATAAAATGGCGCCTACCAAGTGCTTAGTACAGAGTCAGACATATAGTTGGTGCTAAATAATGTAGCCCCCACTATGGTGGTTTGGGAGGGCTGGCTCTGCTGATCTTGAGTGATCTTAGGATAGTCCCCTACTTTCTTGGGCCTCTGTTTGCTCGTTTGTCAAACGGTCTGACCCCAGGCACGCTTTCCCCCAGCTCTGTTCCTGGAATTCAGCAGCATTGGTTCCTACCTTCTCTGAAACCCATCTAATCTGCACTAGTGGGGAGGGGGTGAAGTCCCTGCCGTCTTGGGGAGGGGCTGAAGGCAGGGGGCGGGAGGAGGAATTGTGTCTGATTCCCAAGGGGAGTGAGGTCCCTGCCCACTGCTGCTTCTTGCCTGTCCTGGTGGGGGTGCTGGGGCAGGAAAGGACCAGACTTCCACGGGGACCCCAGGAAGGCCTGGGGAGGAGGGCCTGGGTCCGGATTCTCCAGGGACTGGAGCTGAGTAGGCCCAGAGTGGAGGCAGGGCCTGGGGGCGGGCAGGCAGATTCATTGCAGCCATTCTTCTCCCCCTGCAGCGCCCGCTTCTAATGAAATTTTACGGCAGGTGGAAATGATATGACTCCGCCAGCCCTAAAAGCACTTCTATTTATTCATTAAAGATATTTATATACTGAGCAGCTCTCTCCGCCGGCCCCACCCGCCTCTGGTTGGGCCGTTAAGTGGCTCCCAGCCCTTGGTGCTGGGGAACAGCTCCCGGACCAGGGCCCCTCCCTGCATGGTGACCCATTGCTCTGCCTCAGCCTGTCCCCACAGACCACCTCCTCCTGGCCCACAGCACCAGCATCTCCTCCCTGGGTGCGTGCACCAGCCTCTTCTTGGGGCTCCTGCTTCCACGCTGTTCTCCACAACGAGCCCTCCATCAAGCAAAGGAATCTTTTCAAAAATCAGATGGCATTCTTTCCTGGCCCAAACTGCTCCGTGGGCTTCAGGGCCCTGCAAGATCTGGCCCCTGCCCCCCTCTTTGGCCTGCTCCCCCAGCAGCCCCTGCCTCCCGCGTGGGTCCAGCCACCATGGCTCCTGGCTATTTTCTGGAGAATGATGGTGCTCTCCCTCTGCCTCAAAGCCTTTGGGTCTGGGCCTCTGCTTAGACCCCTCTTTCCCCAGCTCAGGCCCCTGGGCTCCTTGATGTCATTCAGAGCTTAGCTCAAAATCACCTCACCAAAGAGGACTTCTCAGCCCACCCAACCTCAGCTAGGCCCCCCGTTGCCTAGTCTCTATCACTTTGTACCCTGTTTGCTCCTTTTAGAACACCCCAGTACTCATTCTGTTTGTTTACCTGTTTATTGTCTTTCAGTCTGTCCCACGAGGATGGATGCTCCTTGAGGCCAGTGACAATGTCTGTCTTGTTCCCCACACAGCTTATGGTGGGTGTTCAGTAAATGATGGGGTGGGTACCCTGAGCTGGTCGCAGGTGTGGATTTCCACAAGCTGACCCCTCAGAGACCCTCGCATTCAGTCCTGGAATGAAGAAGAGCTGAGACTCCAAGAGGGTAAGGGCTATGCTCTTGTCTGACAGAGGCTGGACTCGAGGCCCCATCGTCCTGCCCTTCTGCTCCTGGGCACTTCCTGGATGGGCCTGCTCACTGACGCCCTACCCAGGAGCTGGGGCCGGGCTAAATAAAGCCTGGCTCGGCTGTGGCCAGACCTGGGTCCTGGCTTCTGCAGACCCACCTCTGGTGGCTTCTCCCACCTACTTCCTAGAGGCCTCCCACAGCCTTCCTGCTGCCTTAGGGGTGGAGGCCTTGCTTGTTGCTCAGCTATTACCAGCGTATCTGGGGCCTGGTTACTCCCCGGACAAACTTGCCAGGCTGGATCCTGCTTCAGGGGTCAGAATCTGTTTCCCCATCATTCGAGGACTGTGGGAGCCTACAAGAAGGGGAGGCAACGTGTCCTAGAACAAGCTCTGTGACTAGACATGACCCCAAGCTTCCAGAAAGCACAGGAATCAACATGCCTGTGATTCTGTCGGGTTCTGCCATAGCCAGGAGCTCATTCAACCCTTGCCCTGCCCAGGTATGTATCAGGGCAGTCCCAGTATCCCCAAAGGTCCGTTTTATCTGGCCCCCAGCCCTTTGCCTGTGCAATTCCCTCTGCCTCGAAGGACTTTCTACCTCTTATTTTTTGAGACTCGTGGCCATCTTAAGACCCCTGTGAACGTCACTCAAGATACAGATATGGTGCACTGGCCTGTCTTTCCTGATGCCTCCTGTCAGGTTTGGGGGCCTTCTCTGTCCTTCATCTCTCTTAAAGCTCGTTATCGCTTCCTTGTGACACCCTGTTGGGCAACTGCGCGCAGTTAACACTGCCTTTCAGCCTGGGGTGCACGCCCCCCGTGCCCAGCACGGGGCCCCGCCCAGAGCAGGGGTGCAGCTGGAAGACGTGCCCTGGGAGGTTACAGTGACATGTAACATGGGTTGGGGGGTGCAGAGTAGGAGTCTGGGCTCAGCAGACAGGCGGGGGGCAAGGATCCTCACTACAAGCTGCTGGAAGGTAGCTCCTCCTCCCCATAGCTACAGAGAGAAAGCCTAACCTTCCAGATGTTTCTTGGACTTCCCTTTCCGCATGGTAGAGCAGCCAGGGCCCCCATAAGGTGAGTATTGCAGCCAACTGCTCAGATGTAGGGGTGAGGGGCTCAGGGAGCCGGGCCCGCACAGCCACCGTGGCTTCAGTCGTGAGGCCGCCAACGGGCTGCTTCTCCGGGGCTTCCTGCAAACCTGTGTCGAAGGCTTTCTGCTTCCGATGCGTTCTGTATGGACGGGGTGGGGGTGGGGGGACTCCACAATGGCCCGCCGCCTCTCTCCAGCCTCACTTGAGCCCCTTCCCTGCCACTTGGTTGGGAGACAAGGTGGCTCTGAGGTCAGGAGTGTGGAATTCGGAACCAGTTTGCTTCTGTTCCAGGCCCAGCTCTGTCACTTTGTAAGCCCCAGGCCCCGTCATCTGGTCTCATCTGTGAAAGGGGGCTGATGATAAAGTACCTACCCCTTAGGAACGGGGGTGAGATGAGCTAATTGGAGAGAAGCACTGAGCTCATAGAATGAGCTCAATGAGTATTAGCTAATACGGCACAGACGCAATCAATTCATCTAAAACACTCGATGACTTCACTCGTAAGAGAAATGCAGATGAAGACGGCAAGCACTGTGGCCGACAGAGAGGCAGAGACGCCAGGGCAGATGCCGTGCTGGAGAGGGTGTGGGGAGGCGTGCACGCGGGCCGTCGATGGAGGGCAGGCCACGTGGTGGTATGTATCACGTGAAAGATGCGCATTCTCTCTGACCTAGCAATTCCGCTTGGGAGTTTAAACTCACACGTGTGTGAAATGACCAAGGATGTTCACTGCAGCGTTGTGATAGCCAAAGATCGGAGACACCGAAATGTCCCTGAATGTGATTAACTAAATTACGTGTGGCCCTGCCAGAGATAAGCTCAGCTATGGAAGGAGCGGGGGCCGCTGTGTGCGTCTGGCGAGTGTAGAGCGAAAAGCAAGGTGCAGACAGAGAACATGATATACTCCCAATTTTGTTATATTTTTATTCACTTGAAAACACATCCCTGAAAGGATACTCCAGCTATTCAGCAGTGGTTGCTTCTGGGGAGGGGTGCTGGGGGGCCAGGAGATGCACCTGGGAGATCCACACACGGAATGCCCTTATGGACCTTCTGAAGTTTATACCAAGGGCGTGTGTCACCTAATCGAAAAAGCTGGCTGGAGGAGCACATGTCTTTTCCGCAGCATGAGAATGGAGGCCCAGCGCTGAGACACCAACCACTTCCCGTCTGTACCAAGGAGGAAGACAGGTTGAAACCTGTGGCTCTGCTCTTACCTCTAATCAAGAAGTTTTTGCCTTTAAGAAAGTGAGTCTCACCTCTCTGTCAGACACTAAACTGATGCTCTTCGTAATGGCAGAGGACGACACCTGGGCACGGGCGCTCCTGTGGGGGGTGACCGAAGAAGGGTGGCTTCCAGCTCCCCCAACAAAGTGCTTCCGCCCAGATGAAGGAGGAATGTAGTCTGCATGCCAATCTCTTTAAATTAGACATGGCCCATCTTGCTGCCACTAAATTCGGGCATGCTGACCACCACAGAGCAGCAAGCTGTGAAGGAAGAGGTATGTGACATCCTCGTTTCCCTCGCAAAGTAATTCTGGCTAATACTGTTTAAAGGCTACTTTATTGCCGTGTTTGGATAGGAAAAGGCATACTGCCCTGCTGGGATGGTGGATGCCAATACCACTCAGCTACGGGCACAAGGATGGCCATGAGGGCTTTGCTTGAAGGGGAGAGTTTGGGAGCCCCAACAGTGGGCAGACGCAGAAGTCAAGTTCAGAACCATATGGCAAGGGCGGCCTTTACTGGATGCCCAAGAAGTCCTTCTGGAGGGGTGGGGCTGCTTGGCGAGGCAGACAGGGTCTCAGTCATGAGCAGCCGCAAAAGGTAGGACCACACCCCAGGAGCCAACAGGTTAGCAAGGTTAGTAATGAGTATCTTTACCTTGTTCTCAAAAGCTTTTCTTAGCCTTGTGTGGTGGGCTGTTAAAATCAGAGAGCAGAGGGTCAAGATTTCTCCTCATCCCGTCTTTTTGGTCCCTGCAGCACCTCTGAACTATAACCCCTTCTGAATCCTAAGGGATTATACTTCATGTTGCCCCCCAAATTCTCCTGTCACAAAACTGATAGAAAAGGAGACCACTTCCTCATTTGTAAAGTGAAGACAGGAGTTGAAACTTACTTTTGGCAGAGAGACTTGTCAAACAAACCTCAGGAGGCACCCCCGCGTGTGAAGCAAGGCGGAGTGGAGCAACTGTGGTTGAAGCGGGGTGAGCAGCCCCGAACCCCACCCACCCTCCCTTCTATGCTGGCTTCTGATGCACTTCTGGGAAACCTGGAGCTTCAGGAGAAGGCAGCTGGACAACCGCTGGACAGAACTCTGGATGGACGACCAGGCGACAGGGGAAGGGAGGTCTAGGGGGCGGGAGATGGAAGGGGAGACTCCTCGCTGCCTTTTTGTTGAATTTTGAACATGTACCATGGACAAGCCTTACCTGGCTAAAAACAAATACAATTTAAAAAAAGAGGATAATGCTGAAGGACTAACGCTCTCTGAAGTATCATCCTTAATTCAAAGAGTCTCTGATTCTGCAGGTTACATCTGGACATGCTTTATTCTTTGTGAATTCATTACACCACATACCAACAATGGAACCGATGGAAGCATCATGTCAGTCAGTGATCCGTGGTGGTCTCCCAGACGGAGCAGCTGGGTGGAGGGGACAGTACGGCCAGGACAGGCAGGCAGGCCCGGCTTTGAACGTACATGCTGCTGCTTCTCGGCCCCAGGACCTCGCACAAGGTCCTTACCCTCTCCGGGACCCCAGTGTCCGCTTCCGTAAATGGGGGATAACGATGCCCGCAGGACTGTTGTGCATGTTAAAAGAATGGATGTACAGCAAGGAGCACATAGCAGGTGTTCGATACACAGTCACTACTGTAGTTACAGAAAAGTGAAATAGAAAAACCAAACGCCTAAATCCAAAATGAGACTGTAAGGCCATTCTGATTCTGGGCTAGGTCCTGGTGCACCCGCCCGCCACCGCCCTGCTGGAACGGCCGCCTCACGAGAAGGACGGGCACGCTGTCTGCCTTCCTGCCGGGCGGGGGTGGTCTTACCTGATGCCCTCCCACCTGCCCAACGCCGGGCACGATGCGGGCGCCATCTTATTCGGCATCCTCCCTGGCAGCTGCCCGGGTCTCCCCTGGCACGCCGGCTCCGGCCAGATGGTGGGGGCCGCCCACAACCCTGTACTTGGGGTTCAGTGAGAAGCAAGAGCTGGGCGGCCTGGCAGTGTTGGCCACGGGCACAAGCAGGGTGCTGACCCTGGGCTAAACACGCCATTTAACGAAATACTGCTTTTCTGGATCGGTTGGTTCCTCCACCTCCTCACTCATGAAGAGACACTAAAAACCTGCTAACGGGCCGCTGAGCCATTTTCTCACACCCCGTGTAAAATGGGTGGGGTTCCAATGCGAAGGCCCAGCCATGTAAGGGAAGAACAAAGGAGACCCCACTTCTCAGGTTCCCACTGGGCGCCGCACGCTTAGATGACTCAGCTCGCCCCCCTGAGCCCCACCCCTCCTCTGCAGAGCAAGGAAGGTAGGCTGGCAGGCGTGGCTGGAATTTGGGCCCAAGGCCTGTTTCCGCCCTCCCAGTGGTGCTCCCCCCCCGCCCCCCGCCATGCATGGAACTGCCTGGAGCTAGAACTCGACCTGGCACGTGGGCCGCACCCGAGATCCCGATTTCATCATTCGGGGGGAGGGGGGCGCGACCATGATGTGTTTGTTTGAGCTCCCTCCCGACCAGTGATTCTAAGGGGTGGCCAGGGTTCGGAATGCTGCTCCAAGGTCTGTGTGCTCTGGGTGGCTGGCCTCACTGTGCCCTGGAAGCCTCCCCGGGGCTGCTTCTGCCCGAGCCATGTGCCTTGTGTCACTCTTCGGGTCAGGGCTGGGAGGCCCAGAGAGGTCACCAGTCCACACGCTCCCCTTCCCCGCTCCAGCTGGGCAGCCTCCCCGGAGGACTCCGGAGCAGCCACGGGGGCCACCGTGATGCTCTCTGAGCCTCCGTTCCCTCACAGCGAGTGAGGCCCACCAATGACCTTCCTCAGAGGCATCCCAGGACAGCTGCTGGGAAAGTGCCGGGTGAAGAGCAGAGGGTACTGCTCTGCTACAAAGAATGCCAGCCAGGAATACCAAAACTAGCTTTAATTTGCCCCAAAGTCACATGGTGCCGTGTAAAAACTTTCTGGATGGAGGCCCAGAGAGAGTCCATGCTGTCTGAGGCCAAGGGGGTTTCTAGAAGTTCTCCAGCAAGCCCAGGATGCGCTTTTGCTCGTTCTCCCGGAACTCTGGGCTCCGGCCGTCCCCGATGTTCTCCGCATACTCTGGGGGAGACAAAGGCAGCGTGAGGCATGGCCTTCCCTAAATCCCCGCTCCTGCCGAGGCGCATGCTGTGCTAACACCTCCATCAGCACCCCCTGGGGCCGCCGTGGCCGGAGGTGCTCGGTGCACAGGGCCCGGCTCACCTGTCCTCACTGAGTCCTCCCCAGCCACACCCCCCACTCACGCACACGGTCATCGGCGCACGAGAAGCGGGTGCCTGCCACGGGCACGCTTGCTCCGGCCAGCGTCTGTCAGAGCGTGACCCTGACCAGCAGCAGCAGCACGCAGGAACTTGTCAGAAACGCAGATCTGGGGCCCAACTCAGACCCACGCACAGACCCAGCAGTCCGTGTGAACGAGCCGTCCAGGGAGTGACGACACATGCAAGTTTGAGAACCACTATTTGAAGCAACAGGGATAAAGTAATGATCAAAAGAGATGAAAAATCTCCGCTCTTGTGAAGCCCACTTTCTAGTGGGGGAACAAGCAAGTGAATAGCACAGAGAGGGGGGCTGTCAGAAGGCCTCACAGAGATGTGATGAAGACCTGAGGCAAACTCCGCTAGGCAGGCCTGGGAGCGAGCGGCAGAAGGCTGGCCAGTGAAGAGGCTCTGAGCGTGGATGGTGAACGTGGAGGTCCGTGTGGCCGGAGCTCGGCACTGGGGACAGGAAGGCGTGGCCACAGACCACAGGGCCTGTGGGCCGCTGCAAGGACTCTGGCCTTTCCCCTGCACCCAGAGCTGTGGGAGGGCTCTACGCAAAGGAGTGACAGCTCACTCCAGTGGCTGTGTGGGAGATGCCCTGAAGGGGACAAGGGCAGAAAGTGGGAGATGTGATTTGATGGTGGCTGGGACCAAGAAGGTCACAGCAAGGGTGACAAGTCTTCAGATTTTACATGCATTCTGAAGATAGGCTGGAAGTGGGGTGCTAGAGAGACACGTGGATATGGACATCACCAAGAAGTAGGACAGAATAGTGGAGAAGGTGACAGTAAGCCTTGTAATCCCCCATGAGGGGAACAGGTGCTGCACCACCAAGGAGGGGTTAGGGTACAGTCCCTGTGTGAGATTCACACAGCTGGAAGTTTTTAGGTAAATGGGGAGGTGGGAGAAACAATGGTGTCGAGATGGTCCTCCCTTGTCTTCAGTGGCAGGAGGATGTGGGAGAAAAGAGCCACCACTGGAGAGGGCCCACCCCTGGGAGAGGTGGGTTTCAGTTAGAGCACAAAGGCAAGGAGAATGCTCTAAGAAGGAGGAGGACACAGAGGATGACAGTGAAGACAGATCTCCAGAGAACACCATCAGAGCATCAAGGTAGGTCACCATGTGATCGACTTTACCCAGTTATCCCAGCACGATACTTACAGCTCTCCATTTCATTTTCAAAAGTATCGCCTCAAATTATATAGTCACCCTGGTTTTAGGAGGTGGGGGCATACGGTGCAGAAATGCTGTGGGACTTAGGGACTGGAGTGCAGGGCATGGGGGTGGGGTGGGCTTCCTGCAGTGAGTCCCAGGAGGAAGGACAGAGAATGTGCTGGAAGGGGAAGGGAGGACAGTGTTCTCACTACCCGCAGACTCACAGAGGGGAGACAGTGTGACATCGTGGGCTGGGTTTGAACCCTGTCTCCGACTCACAATCCTAAGTGACCTTGGGAGGGTCTCCTCTGAAAATGTATAGAAAGTACTTGGCAAATAACAGATGTTCAAGACACATAGCTCCCTCCCCGAGGCTCCTTTGCTCAGGCCAGCAGGGCCACATGTGGAGAGCCCACATATCCCTGCAGGCCCCTCTTAAGGGCCCTCTTCTTGGTGAAGCCTACCTGGTGCCCTCTTCCTCTGGCTCCTGTCCTCAGGCCAGGGTCCCCATCACAGGCCCGACTTCCAGACCACCCTGAACTTGATGGGGAGGTTCAGGAAGGCAGAGGCATGTGCCTTACTTTTGGCTGAATACCGAGCAGAGTCTGGCCGAGAGTCAACTGCCAGTGTGGCGTGGTGCACAAGCTCTCAGAGTAGTGGACTAGGGTGACTGCTTGCGTCCCTGCCCCGCTCCCCACACTGGGCAGCTTCAGGTAGAACAGACAACTCTGGGCAAGAGGCTTTTACATAATAAAACATCTGCTGATCCAAATCAGACAAAGACCAGGGAGAGAGAAGAAAGTGTGCAACCCCTCCCCTGCTCCCTCCCACCCCACCGTGCTGGGGAATAACTCTGCTCCTGCCACTTCTTCATTTTTCCTCCTTCCTCTTCATTACTTTGGGCATGTGCCGGAAAACGGGATTTGGGATTCAGACATGTGCCAGCTGTGTGTCTCCCCCTGGAAATAGTCCTCTTCCATTAGATGCATTCATCACCTCCACCAGCAAATGGCTGTGATGGCCTTCTATGAAAGGCCCCTTAAAGAAAGGGCTGGGGTAATGAGAGAACAGGATCTGGGCTGCAGAGACAGCTAAAGGGCTGTACGTAAGTGCTATCTCTTACTCACGTGTGAATCATCTAGTAGTTGCTGCCCCAGGAGACAGAGAAAAGACCATTATAGCATTTAATACCCCCAGAGGCATGGTCTGGAAGCAAGAGTCTTAATGGATTGAACTAACACTTTGCTCTCCTACTGTATTCTCAGACCCAGGAGGGAGGGAAGTGGAGGAACAGTCTGATCCTTTGGGGCAGTGATTTTCCAACTCAAGCCAGCTTCCCTATAGGGACCTAATCTCTTTCTAGAGACCCACAGGTAGAGGAAACCAAAGTCCGTATCAAGGGGATTAGAAAAGGCCAAGGCCTTAGAAAAAAAATACAAGCACACAGAGTACCCATCCCATGACCCATCTCCTTTTACTCTCTGTGGAGAAGGGGGAAACCATCAGATTCGCTGGTGTCTGGCAACAGGCTGAGAACAGAACAGGCACAATGTGGAAGAGGGGCTGTCTCCTCACAGTGGGTGCCAGGTGTGGAGGTATGATGACTCGTCTGATCTTGGTAGCAATCGTGCAAGGGAGAGAATGCCATCCCTGTCTGCAGACAAGGACACTGAAGCTTATTAGAGAACTGGAGCAACGTGCCCAAGTTCGGGACGGTAGAGAGGCTGAAATTCAAACCAAAACATGTGTGAGTTGGGAAAAGGGCACCTAAAGAGCCAGTGGGCGGGAGAGCCAGTCCCCAAAGTGGTATCTTTTTACTAAGCAATATGCCACCTTGTCTGTTCCCTACCCTCTGGGGAGAAACTGCACTGTGAGCGCTCCAAAGCAGCCCAGCCCCACAGGGCTTCTGGCTACAAAGTCCTCCCAAAGGCTAAGACTCTGGATGCCATGTCCTGTGGTAAAGGGGTCCCAGTGGCCACAGATGTGGAGCGGGTCAGAATGTCAGAACTGGCAGGGCCCTCAGAAACACAGTGCAACTCTGAAGGGCGGGTGACTGGCCAGGGTCCCGCAGCCAGCCAGCCATGGAGCTGGGCCCAGAACCAGGTCAGATGAGGCCCCAGTGCTCTTCCCCGGCCATTGGCAGCTGGCATAGCTGTGCCCCGCGCCCTCACTCTCCGCCCCTTACCCCTACTCATTCTTTGTTTCCATAGTAGAATCCTATTTGGAGCAAATCTTGGTGGTGCCAGCTACCTCTGGTTATTATAGCTGCTGCAGCAGTTTATAAATATTGAACAGATTCCTCCCAGAGGTCTTGGGGAAGAGTTCTCTTTGCTGTGTGTGTGTGTGTGTGTGTGTGTGTGTCTAAGAAAAGAAGAGAGAATGCAGAAAAAGAGAGATGCTAGATGAAGGGGGAACTGGGAGTGGGGTAGAGGGAGAGCGGGCTGGGGGAGAGCGGGAGAGAAGAAGAAGAGGGTGAGTCGGGCTGGAGAGAGTGAAAAAGATGATGTGCACATCAACTCCCTTCTCTCCTGCCCCAGCATTTTCAAATGCTCTTATAATAAAGGCTTTGATGGAGCTCAAAAACAGGCAGCAGTGCTGAACGCATAAATATTAAAGCAAACTTTAGACAGCGGGTTTACTATTCAGACATGGAATACAAGCTGTTCTGTTTATGTTAAGAGGGAGAGGGAGGGGCCCTGGGGCTAGTGGGTGGGGAGAACTGTCTTCAGGGCAGAGACTTGGGCCGAGCTCACAAGCCTGGTCCAGACCCCTGAAACTGAAGCCTCAAATGCTCACCCTTTAAAAAATGGAGGAGGAAGGGCGTGAGGGAGGAGAAGAATACCCCTATTTTCACACTGAAAACTCTGGAAGACACAGGCATAACCACAGACTAGAAACTGGGAAAGGAAAATCCATGTGTAACAGGTTCCTTAATGACAATGATGAACCTGGAAGGTCTAGTGTCACACTTCCCTAGAAGGAGGACACTCACCTGTAGCTACAGGACACAAGTGCATCAGGGATTCCACTAAAATGACACCCACTTAAAGGAGAAGGATTCTGGGTGTTGTACGCAAACAGTGAATCATGGGACACTACATCAAAAAACTAATGATGTACTCTATGGTGTTAATTAATTAATAAAATTTAAAAAAAAGCAAAAAGAAGCAAGCACATGAAAAATAAATAAAAGAGGGGTGCCTGGGTGGCTCAGTCGGTTATGCGTCTGCCTTCGGCTCAGGTCATGATCCCAGGGTCCTGGGATTGGGTCCCGCATCGGGCTCCTTGCTTGGCGGGGAGCCTGCTTCTCCCTCTACCTGCTCTGCCTGCAGCTCCCCCTGCTTGTGCTCTCTCTCTCTGACAAAAAAATAAATAAAATCTTAAAAAAAAAAAAAAAGAAAAAGAAATAAAAGAGTAAAAAGAAAAAAAAAGGAGGATACTTATCATGCTAACAGGGGTCATGTTCTCATTGTCCCGAGGACACTTGAGCTGCCGGGAAAGCACCCTCCCCTCCCCCACCAGGCCCCCGAGGAGTCTCGTCCATGTGCTGAGTCCAGGCTGCTGTCACCTCCAGGTCAAAGGATTAGGCCAAGAAAGCCAGGGAGGGAGCCTCCATTTGCTGAGCACGTACTCTGTCCCAGGTGCCTGACTGTAATTCGACTTGAGCAATATTCACACACACCAGGTCCGTGTTTTACCGAGAGGAAACCAAGGCTCAAACACATTATCTACTAACTTAGCCAAAGTTACACAGAGAGCCAGAATCACGCGGGTCTGTGTGTCTCCGATCTGTCTCTTGCTGGAGGAGCTCACGCGCGGATCCCAGCAATAGAGCAGCTGAACTGTGGCAAGCATGTGCGTGCGCACGGTGCCTCCCCGGACTCACAGAACCTGGTGAGGCAGCTTATCTCCAACTCACAGATGAAAGACTGTGGCTTAGAGAGGGTAACAAGCTGCCCAAGGTGAAATGCACGCCTCTCCAGGATTCTCTCCTGCCTCCGAACACTCTAGTGGTCACAAGTAGCCATGACTTGGGGCAAGTCACGCACACATCAACACGTCATCAAAAGAGAAATCCTGTCAGCTTCTGCAGCTTCAAAATCTCAGAGGCAATGCTAAGGTTACCAAGAGCCCCAAATCAATATGGAAATACATGTTTATGAGCTTCTAGAGGAGATTTCAAGCCATAAAGCCCAAAAGCAAATCAAAGGGCGAGGAGACAATTTCTTAAAGCATTTTGAAGTCTTTGGCTCAGTCTTTTTGCCACCAATCAAAGAGTTTTGAGTCAGTAATCCTCTGAGCTTTCCCCTGCACAACAGCCCGGCAGGCACACGGTCTTCCGACAACTTTCGCCAGTGACTAAGACATTGAAGAGACTTGCCAGCAGCTTCCACGGTAACACTTGGCACAAGTATTTACACTAAACAGTATTTCCAGGTCACAGTTCCTACACCACATCTAAGGAGGTGGCCCCTCAAGGATGGACATCTGTGCCTGCCCTTAGAGGTCTGTCACATGCTTCCAGAAGCCACCTCCTTAGTCACTTATTAGCTTCACAGAAAGGACAAGGGTGGCTGCCAGGGGCCAGGGAAATGGGGGGAGGAGAGGTGGGGGGTAAGTGTTTAATGGGTACAGAGTTTCAGTTTTACAAGATGAAAATCAAATGTGTGGATAAGTGGTGACGGTCACAATGGTTAAAATGGTAAATCCTGACATATATTTTACCACCAAAAAAAGGTACCTCCTCTGTGTAGCCTCCCTGGATCTTCGTTCCTTTTAATCTGCAGCAGAATGAACTCTGCCTTCGTGACTCCCGCTCTGTGTCTTAGCACTGACTTCATGCTGCTTTGTGTAGTGATCAGTCATTTCACCTGTGATGGGACTGTATGCCTCCCGGGGACAGGGCCTTCTAAGTGTCTCATTCATCTTAGGAGCCCACCTAGTGCCCTGTGATGCCAGGTGGGTGCTCTATAAAAGTGGATGCCCTCAATTTTCTTTCTTAAAAGTTGGGAGGACTGTATCAGCCAACCAACAACTTAGAGGTTTCCTTCCTGCCAGATGGAAGAACGACTGTGTATAGTTCTGAGTTTTGATCTGGTTTCCAACATTATTAGTGACTCAGGTAATGTCCCTTAACCCCCGTAAGTCTTGGTTTCCTTATCTGCAAAATGGAGATTGTAATCCTGTTTTCTAGGGCTGTTGTGAGAACCAGAGAATACACACAGAAGCCTGGCCCAGAGGACGTGCTCAGGAGTGACCCCTCTACCTACCATGGTCCTGGATTTCTGGAAGAGCACAAAGAAGCCTGAAGCACTAGCTCACCCCCATCCCCCCCGCCCCACCCACAGTAAGCACTAACTGAGCCCCTTGTAGGCACCAGTCATGGGCCAGGCGCAAGATGACAGGCAGGAAGACTGTCACCGCCCTCATGGGGCACATGGTGTGGCCTGCCCTTCTCTGGCAAAGAGACCACCCTCTCCTACGTGGGTGCCACAGTGCTCAGGCCTGGAACAGCTGCCAGCTCCAGGGAAGGCTGGACTTTGGGAGCGCCGAGTAAGCAGTCTGCAGAAAGAAGGACTTTAATGAGCCATCAATTATTCCCAGCTCTCTTGGCACCCCCAACAGAAGAGGAGGGAGGAAAATGGTTGAGAAAGGGGACTGAGATACAAAGGGAAAAGACCCCTGCTGGGCTTGCCTCATCAGCGTTTTCCTGGGACCTCAAGGGATACATCAGCTGTCATCCTGCCAGCAAAACTTAGGAAATATGTAGGCCATAAAATCAAAGAAAAAGCTTGCATCTAATTAGTATGTTAAAAAAAAAAAAAAAAAAGGAAGCAACTCAAACTGGAAAACAAAATTAAAATCAAAGAGGACAGACTGATGAGCTGGTTTTCTTTATGAGGCTTTGTTTTCTCATGCTTTTTGATGGAAGGAAGGGTGGAGGAAGAAGGGGGAGGGAGTGAAGGCTTTTAAGGGGGAGGGCCTGAGCAGTCTAGCCATCCACCCCGCCAGCCAGCCTGACCCGTTTTTAACACCAACACAGCCCTGAGGGGATCGCTGGCTGCAGACAGGCAGGCCACAGGGGCTCCGCTCCCCTGCACAACACCACAGGCAGAAGGGCTTCCCTGAGGTGGGAGTGAGCCAGGGCGGGCGCCTGCCAGTGCACGCAAGGTCGATAACCCTTTGATACACTGTCCTATCCCTGGGCCATCTCTCTCTGCCTGGGATGTGTCTTTCCCCCGGAACACTCTTCCCAGTCCTGGGAGGAGCCTCTCCCTCCTCTGGGAGTCCACGGAATGGCCTGGCTCTCCAGAACTGCTCTTACCACTCCGTTAGCACACTGTTCACAACTTCAACCAGCACTTAGCACGTTGTAATTAGTTTCGAGTATCTCGACTGTGAACGTCTCAAAAATATGGCTCTTGCTTTTTCTTCTTTGCATCTCTAGTCCCGAACACAGAGCCCGGCACTCAGCAAATGCCGGCTCAGTAGCTGCTGCAGCGTGTATGTCATTTAGCTTGAATTACGGCTGGTCACTTACACATCCGTGTCCCCAGAAGATTATAAACTCCACGAGGGCAGGCGCCGTGTGGCCGCTGAGTACAGTATCTAGCATGGTGCTTAGCCCCGAGACAAGTCTCAGCAAACATCTGCCAAATTCAATTTGCACAAGGGTGGGGCTGAATTCAACAATATGTAAAATATTCACTGGGTTCTCATTATGTGCCCAGCATTGCTCTGGGTGCTGAGGAGACACGGTGAACAAGCCAGACAACGTCCCCACGTCACGGAGCTTACATTTTAATGTATGAGACACACGAAAAGAGTAAACAAAGGCATAAATAAAAACAATTACACACTGGGATAAGGGCTAGGAAGGAAATAAACTGGGTGCTCCGATGGGAAGTAACAGATGGAGAGCGCTGCACGGATTCAAGATGGAGGCTAGAGGCGGGACTGGCGGGTTTACTACCCCGCTGGCTGGGCAGCGTGATGGAGAGAGAACCGAAGGGCCGGCCTGAGGCCCTGGCAGAGCTCGGGGGAAAGAAAGCAACAGAGCAGAGGACCAAGAGTGGCGGGAACGAACGCGGCATCTGCGCAGGCCGCTGCATCAACAAATCTCCACTCCGCATCCAGTCTGGGCCCGACGGCTCACGACGCACTGGGGGGCTAGACCGGGACCTGAGGGAGACAGAGGCTGGCTCACAACAACTGAAAACTCTGAGTAACCTAAGGTATAAGTGTGAGGATTTCACAGAGGAAAACATCCACCTACTACATGTCAGTATCCGTTAAAAACACCCTTTCTTTCTCAGAAGATCACTGTGTTGATTGCAGGGATGGAAGTGCAGGGAGAAGCCTGAATGCAAGACAGGAGAGCCGAGAGCGATGAAAAGTTCTAATTGAACAAGCGGGTGTGAGACGTAAACGCCATTTACAGACTGGAGTTGCCAATCACCACAGCTTCACCTCAGGGAGGAGGCAGCCTGACATGCTGTGTAGTAATTCACACGAGCGAGACACGGAGCGGGGAAGGAGCACCCAGGATGCCGCCGTGCTGGGCTCACAGGGTGCTGGGCTTGCTTCCTGAATGGTTTCCCTTTCCTCTTTCTCTGAGGGAGAAAACGAGATCCCAATACCTCAAAGTCTCTGTCTGCAACACGGACACAGTGGAGGTCCCACTGCCACCGGCCTGGGGTGGCCATGCTAAACACGGGGTTTCCTGCTCCCATGCCTTCGCGCACACTGTTCCTTTGTTCTGGGATGTCCCGGTCCCAGTCTCTAAGACCCAGCTCGATGCCACTTTCACGAGACTTCCCGTAAGATTGTAGCCATGCCTCACTTACGATAATGATGATGACAATTATCATCATCATATTTCATAATATTCATAATAGCTAACATTTACGGAGAACTTATTAAGGGTCAGACATTTCAATCTATCATCTTATTTAATCTTCTCACCCATCCTATGAGGTCACAAGAGCAATTGGGTATCTCACCCCAGGTAACACAGTAAGTAACAAGGCCAGGATTCAGTCCCAGGAGCCGGATCCCAGAGACCATGGCTCTTAACTTCTCTTCACTTTATTGTATGTACCATTTATCTTCACATTTCATCTCCCACCTGTCATGGGAGTTATAAGTCACTTAAAGGCAAACCCTTTGAGTAAATTTAGCCTACTCCTTCACCTTAGAAATGGGCAGAACATGGGCCAGAGCGGGAAAATGAAAATCTGCCCACAGCTACCAGTCTACCCTGGCTCTCTCTGATCTCTGGCAGGAGCCGTGTCCAGTACGGGCCTCTACTGCTGTGTGTGTGAGTCTGTGCTAAGGGGCCCACGGGCACAGAGTCCAGCTCAGGTACCCTTGTGATTGCGAGCCTGCACACCAATGCAGGCCTTGGGAGCCTCCAGCTGAGGAAGGTCCCAAAGATGTCACAGCACTGGAGGGACTCCCTGGGGTAGCTGAGGGCAGGAGGGACGCTCACCTGACTGAGCACTACCTGTGTGCCAGGCACTATCTACTGCTGGGTACAAACTGGACGCTGTTTTGTAGTGTCTCCTGAACCTTTGCAAAAGTTCTTCTAGATCACACTCGCACGGCTGGGGGAAGGCAGAGCCAAGGCTGGATGGCAGGTATGTTTTTTCTGCTACACCACACTGCCTCAGATTCACTTCCCGCTGTCTTGCATAATTCCGGGTATTTCCTGTTACTTCCTTGGTTTTTTCCTCCTAAGAAAGCAATTTCCTTCCACTACATGTAGTTTGGAACTGGGCTTTTTGTTTCTTGCTTTGTCTTCTTCTTTATTTTTAATTTTTAACAAATATTTCTAAGCCCTGCTGTCTGTTATGTATTTTAAATGCTGGAACTGAAGGGTCAGAGGCATAGAATGAATACCTAGGCCAGTCCTCTGTATCCGGACAAAGATGACCTGGACACACAGTGCATGTGACAACACACTTAAGCCTGCAGTGCAGAGAATGCTGTGCACCAAATGCCAGGGATATTGACAGAGACTCAGAAAGTAAGCATCACTTAGTTCTCCCAGAGCCTCAGACACAAGCAGCACACAACTCACCCTTGATGATGTGCCTGACGATTTTGATGGAGCTCCCTCGCATGTTCAGGATCTGGTGAACCCTCTGGCGAATCTATGAGGAAGGGGAAGGGAGGGGAGAGAAAGGAAAAGCACTGCTTGTCTTGGCAGACACCAGCATCCATCCTGTGCAGCGTGCACCTCGTGCCCACCCCTGATGGAGCGGGCCCACACAGAGTGCAGGGAGTTAAGGAGGGTGGATCCGCTTCTTTCTTGGAGTCTCTGCCCAGGCAGGGGGCCAGGAAGGAGGCAGGCCTGGGCAGGCCCGTCAGGGGCAGCCCCTCTTACCTGGGGCACATTGGCATTGCAGATCTCCGCCATGATGTAGCAGATGTGCTGAAGGACAAAGAGCCCCGCATCTAAGCGCCGGAGGTAGAACTCGTCCTCCGTGTCATTGTCTATGATCTCCCCGCGCCGGACCATGTCCTGCAAGCGAATGAGCATTTGGGACAAGTGAACTGGCCAGTGAGCCCATAATACGCAAAAGAACAGCAACTACACCACCACCACCACCACCACCAGAAGACCATTCCACCATGATGTCTCTTGCTCCTCCCATTACCTTCTAAAGTACCTTTCTTATGTTTTCATTTTTAAAGGACTAGAGGTCCAGGGAGTCAGATCAAAGCCCATTTTTTTTACCTATGCAATGAGTCAAGGCCAAAATGATCTCATCCACATATTCAATCTAAAAAAATAAGCTGATGGGGACACAAATCTCAGCTATTTATCTGCTTCCACTCATTCTCTAGTCTTCGCTTCCAGCCCCGGTACATCACCTCTCTAAAAGACCTACAGATTTCTCTTTCCCTCCCCAGTCAGGTCAAACTCGGGAAGAGCGGTCCTGCCTCCACAATTCTGTCTTGATGCCCTGGTGAGGCTGATGGTGATGGCACGACACCCATTGTACATACACGTGCCCCTTTGGGCTCACATTGCGTCAGTAGCAAATGCCACCACCCTTTCCATTTCACGTCACCAGCAGGCACTCCCCTAGGCCAACACCCCAGCGACCAACAGGAGTCTTTCCTCAACCGTTGCAATCCCAGGCCTATCAGACTTGCTGTCCTCAAATCTATTCCTCTCTAGTGGATTCTTTTTTTTAAACAGTTTTATTGAGATAACAATTCACATACCATACAAGTTGCCCATTTAAAGTGCACAATGAGGGGCGCCTGGGTGGCTCAGTTGGTTAAGCGACTGCCTTCGGCTCAGGTCATGATCCTGGAGTCCCGGGATCGAGTCCCGCATCGGGCTCCCTGCTCAGCAGGGGGGTCTGCTTCTCCCTCTGGCCCTCCCCCCGTCTCATGCTCTCTCTCTTTCATTCTCTCTCTCAAATAAATAAATAAAATCATAAAAAAAAAATAAATAAAGTGCACAATGTAATGGCTTTTAGTATATTCAGAGCTGTGCAACCGGCACAATTGTCTTAGGACATTTTCACCACCATCCCTGAGTTCCCCAACTAGTGGATTATTATTGCCTCTGCCACCAGAGCTCCTCTCCCCATCTCTGGGCCTTCGCTTCCTTCCTTCCTTAGGATCCTGGGGTATCTCTGAAGCTAGCACTACTTTTATGCTACCTCTACCACACCTTTCCTGATTATGGAAGGCTAACACTGCTCCTTTCTGAAATTCCTGAGCATGCCTCAACACGCCTCTCCCCTGCATGACCTCCTCTCGCACAGTGATTTCCACCACCCCCCCACCCCGCCCCGTTGCTAACTCCCATCTACAACTCCCTTCATTTCATAAGGGTGGACTATGAACTCTGGTAAGGCAGGGACTGAATTCTGTCTTCATGTGCCCACTCAGTAAACATCCACGCACTGAATGAAGGGGAAAAGACATCTCTGTTTTGGGCTGTCAGCTCTCAGGAGTAAGATCTGGGTGAGGAACTCATCCCACATGATTGGCAGACTGGCTTGAGAAGACAGGTGCTTGACACATGCTTTTGACGACAACACCATTTCTTAATTCTGTCAGTAGTTTTATGGCCATGGTTCCCTCTGACAACTTGGGCTCCTGTCACTGATAGAAGCCCCTGGGACCCTGCTTTCCACTCTCCCAAACTTGAAGGACTTACCACTTGGTCATCAATCTCCAACAAGAATCCTTCAGAGACTATTTAGACGCAGATAATGCACTTCTTTATTTGCCCAAGGGGCCAGCCTGTAGCAACACAAGGCTACTTTTCATCTCGCTCCTAAAGGCCTCTGTCTGAGGCAAAGGAGGGCTGCACTTTCTGGCAAATCACCACCGCTAATTCCTAGCTTCATTTAGTAGCAAATTCCTTGGTAACCTGGTAATAGTGTTAATGTTCATGAGGTAGTCATGGAGCACTGGATTGATGTCTGAGGAGTTTAAAAATAGAAGGGTCTCTTTAGTTTCTCATTTACTCATAATTGTAACTTCCTGCTCCAGAACTCCTAAGTGTTCAGCAGCTGGGGCACAGGAAGCAAAATTACTCCTGACTTCCACTCATGCAAAAAGCATTTGCTGCTAACACTTTACATTTCTATAATGCTGGAGGGTTTAAAGTGTCATTATGTATATATGGTCCTGAGTACCACATTTAAAGAGAGCAGGGAGGAGATTATTAATCCCATTGTACAAATCAAAATTCAAGACACACAGAGGTTAAGTAAGTTGCTCGTAATTACATGATTACCAGTTACTAGAATATGGACTCCCTGGGGACAGGAATCCTGTCTGATTCACCTCTGAGGTGGAAATGATTAACATAATACCAAGTGTTCAGATCCCAGCCCAGCTAAGCGCCCAGCGGCAAGGGCGCCATTCTAAGCACTGATTTAAGGCAGAAAAAGAATGAAAATGGAGGTAAGGGGATGCCCTGGTCTTAGTCATGGAGGGGCCAACTGTCTGGGGAGGCCACAGGGACACAGGAAATGACCGGAGAGTAAGGGGATATTAAAAATAATGACAGGTGGTGTGCTGATCATGGTTGGCTAAGATGGGAGGGCATCTGGGGAAGAAGTGACTCCTGGGTAACCCTTCCAGGCTCCTGAGAGACAGCAGAATGAAGGCCTTAAGGATGAGGACATCCAGGGGTCTCATGAGGCCTCATGCTGCTCATTGCTCTCTGCTCACCAGCAGCCTGCCCCCCGCCCCCCGACCTTGCACACAGAACAGACAGGCCTGCCCTCGGCTCTCTGTCTACTCACCTTTGCTTGCCATGTTGGTACTTTGCCCAGCCCCCAATCTCTATCATAATATAGTTAAAATCTAAAATGCGATATTCCTTTCAAAACTTTTCCTGAGAGCTTTGAAAACTTCTCAAAGTTTTCCAACTTGCAAACTTTTCCAGCTAGATACTAGGATTTTTCGGTCCTGAAAACCCTCAAGACTTGGATTTATACCTCTTCTACAGCACCTCCCATGACCTGCCTTACAGCAGTTATTCCAATGTGTGTCTCTTTCCTGTGTAGGCTCCTTGAAAGCAAGAGGTGTGTTTCACTCTTCTTTGTACCCTAGAAAACACCTTGCATAGTACTTGGAGCACAGTGGGCTCTTGGAAAGCATTTGTCAAATAGGACTGAAAAATGCAGGTAGAAGTTCAGCGCTGTTTAATGAGTTGTGTGTGCTAAGACTCTTGTGGATGGGGAGAAGGGGGAGCATCAGACGTGGTGCGGGACAGGACCTCGGATGGCCAGCTGGTAGGGGCCTGAACGCTGGCCAGAGAAGTGAGACACAATGGGCCACAGGCTGCATGAGCAGGGAGATGTCCTGAATGAGAATATGTAACTCCTGTGTGGCAGACACACTGGCTCCCAGCACTGAGAGCCATGCAGAGCGCATGGCTGGGAGGCCATAGTACCAGCCTCTGTGAGGAGCAGATCAGATGGAGGAGAGAGGAGGTGACGAAACCTTAGAGGTTTGCCAACATGGAAACTGGAGTGGAACACATTCCATTCGTCCACCTGATAAAGATTTCCTGAACACCAGACTGTGGGCCAGGGTATGATGTGCTGGGGGCAGCAAAGATAAACAAAAGAGTTCCCAATAATCAAGGAGATTATAGCCTAATAACGTTGCCAAGTTGTTAATTTTTAAAAATGTAGTAACATCTATGATCAAGGGCCTCTCAAATTGTACTGCGTGCCGTGGGCATCCAGAAGGACACACTATGTCTGTCTGGGGGGGGGGGGGTGTCAAAAGACTTCAAAGGAAATGTACATTTGAGGTGGTCTCTGAAGGAGTCGGACAGGCTGGAAAGAACATTCTAAGCAAAAGGAGTAACAGCATGGATCAAGGCATAGAAAAGTCAACTTGGCTAGGGTGAGAGAGATCAACAGTGGAACACCAATATCACTAAAAGAAAGGTTAGAAAGGAGTAAGGGAGTGTGTTTTTTGCTTATAAAGATCCTGGCTATCGGCAGATCATGTTATTTTTGATCGATTGCTACATACGAGGCATTGTGTGAGACAGTGTGAATAAAACCCACTGCTGCCACCATCTATCCCCCTAGGAGGAACAGCCAGTGTTTACTGAGGGCTTGTGATGTGTCAGACCGAGTCTGAGTGCTTTTAAATTCCTTTGCTTCTCACAAATATTGGAGGGCAGGGATTATGACCCCCATTTTAGATGAGGAAACGGGACTCGACAGAGGAGCCTCCCCAAGGCCAGCGGGTGGCAGAACCGGGATTCAAACCCAAGTCCGTGTTCTTTTCACACCTCCATGTTTGTGTGGGGGCAGATTTTGAAGCTGTCTTCGAGAACAAAGGAAGATGCCAAGTAAGAGGGGTAGAGGCTCAAGAATGGAGTGCAGCAAAATTAAGTTTCTTCAAATAGGTCAGAAGAGCCCTGGTGATTTCTCCTTTTTCACACTCTCCCCCACAATCTGATCTTCTTTTAACCAGACAGGCACATACCGTACTTTCCTGTTTCTCTAAATATTGTCATCCAGAAAGGATGGACCCAAGAGAGCGATGCCAAACTCCATTTTTTCCTCTTTCTTTAGAACTTCAAGACTCTGACAACGTTCAATTCAACATTCTACTTTTAGATATACGGCCAGATGATTTGAAAGTGAAAATTTCAAATGTAGATCTGAGGTATGACTTTAGCTCATCTCCAAGAAAGGCATCACCATCGATGCGCTGAACATGCACAAAGATGAAACAGAGATTGACTTCTAAGACGAAGTCTCTGTCCTGACAGTTTTAGAAGCATCATAGAAACCAGCAAGCAGAGAAGGTGACTGCTGTCAGGATAGCACCTTATCTAGCCTGTTACAACTCTGCGGGCAGGGAATATTTACTGCTGACTGGATTCAGAAAAGTTGAGCACAAACGTGCACTCTGTGTTTAAAGGGAAATAAAAGAAGCAAGATGGTTATGTATCATTCTGATGGAAAATAAGAAAGTTTGGGGACAGTTCTTGTAGGAACATCTTAAGAAGAAGTAGGATCATGTATCACCTTTATTATAAATGGATTAATGAATTTCTGGCTCCATTTCTGGGATTCTAAGACACGAGATTAAAAAAAAAAAAAAACTGATCTGGCGATAAGGAAGTAGAACTAACTCCGGAAAGACTTCTCGGGGTATCTGAGACTCCAAAATAGCTGCCAGTACAACCCAACTCATGATCGTCTGGCTAGGATTCAGTCTCTGAAGTAATATAAAAGTAATATAAACATTCTAGGATCATCATGAGCTTCTCCCCACCCTATTATTTCCCTCATAGATGGCTCTGGAAGTACCAAAGGAGTCTGATTTAGAACACTGAGCACACAAGTGGACTTGCTTCACTAGCAGTAGGGAGGGAATGACTTCTGCCCAAATGACCAATAAGATATGCTTCAAAGTGACTAGACAAAAAAGAGTGAAGCTGGCTGGCCCATGCAAAGATTAAACCTGCAGCTCCACACCCTTAGCATGTGGGTACTAAACTTAGTACATGGGTACAACAGGCCACAAATACCTCATTCTAAAGATACCCAACCTCCCTTGCCTTCTTTCCCTCTTAAGAGACCCTCTGACATCACAAGAAGCATTTAATTGGACATTGGGAGTTTTCTGAATGATGACGTATTAATTCTACAAATAGGTTCCTCTGCCAAGACGGGACAGAGTACTAAACAAACTAACACTAACTTACTAGTGTCCTTAGGCAGGTCATCTAACTTTTCGTGGCCTCGGCTTCTTTGCTTGGAAACGAGAAGCCCGCGCTGGGTCAGGGAAGGGAAACAAGGTTTCACTTGGAGTGCCCGTTCTAACTCACCGCAGTGGCTGTCAAGTGCTCTACGTGGGAAAGGGTTGTGGGGCCGACTGGAGCTTGTTCGAGAGGAGCTCTGAGACCAGTTAGCTCTGTCTGTGCTGACTGCAGGGTGGGGAATGGCAGGGGCCCCCACCTGTCTTCCTTGATCTCATGCTCTAGAAGGTTCCTTTTAGCTTTGATAACCCAGGACAAATCTAGGACTGAGGCACATCCATCACCAGATGAGATGGATTTCTGCCTCTATCTGGGTGTCTATATGGACGGGCTGAAGTGGTTGACTTAGTTGTGCGCCCAGTCAGAAGAGCCACCACGACAAAGGCCTCAGTAGGAGCCAGGAAGCGTCACCCTGACACGACACAATGGTCACTGACAATGAGCTCATCCTCTGGCAATAAATTAGACTTCCCCGTGACAAAGAGATGAGCCCTGGATCTGCTACTTTAGGCCATCTTGAAACAATCTGGACATGAAAATCGAGTGCTCTTCAAACGGCAATACGATTAACAGAGATTAAAGAGAAATTCCAAAAATCCAGTAACTTCCTAAAGTACTGTAAACATATCTTACTTTAAAAAATTCCAGAGTGAAAATCTGTGTGTGCATTAAACTGTATCTGAAATGAGACAGGAGAGTTAAGATTTAAAGGAAGTCTTTCACAAATTAATTCATTCAACTCTCACCTCTGAGGAGAGTGAAGGTGACTGTCTTCTTTGTGAAGCAATGACAACCCAACTGCCACAGAAGCACTTTCTACTTCTGAAAGCAGAGTATCTTCATTAACCTCACTTGCTGGTATGCCCTGTGTTGGGTATGCACATTTCAAATATCATTTTCAGATTTCACAGATGGAAAAATTGAGACAGATGTCAAATGACTGTCACTGAGTTTTGGTTAAAGACTCTGGTGGAACGTGATTTCCTCGTCCAAGACCTTTTTCTATTTGTCCTTTCACTCTGGCAAGAGATGGGATGCATGCAACACACGGATAATGACAACAGCAACCTTTCCCGAATCCTCACTGTGTGCCAGGCGCTGGGCTAAGCACTTTCATGGATTTCTCATTTTTCCTCACGAGGAGCTGGGAACTTTGACTGCGTCCACCCTTCAGACAAAGTTTGGCTCCAAGCCTGCGATTCCTTTCATAGTCCAAAGAAGGAAAAAGTTTGTTTTATAGACCTTTTCCAGTATTAGCATATGAACAAATAGCATTTTTTTCTTGATGCCTATCTAGGGTCTATTGCAAACCAGCTGTATTAAATGTGAGGTCATCTTGTGGTTTCCTGGGCCTGTCTTTTCCTTGTAAATTAAAGAAACTTAAAAAAAAGGAAAAAGGGGCAAGTGGTGCCTGGGTGGCTCAGCTGGTTAAGTGGTTACTGTCTGCCTTCGGCACAGGTTGTGATCACAGGGTCCTGGGATCGAGCCCCGCAACAGGATCCCTGCTCAGCTGAGAGCTTGCCTCTCCCTCTCCCTCTGTTGCTCCCCACTGCTTGTGCTCTCTTGCTCACAAGTGCATGCTCTCTCTCAAATAAATCTTTTTTTCAATTGTTTTTTTTTCTTTTTAAAGATTTTATTAATTTATTTGAGAGACAGCGAGAGAGAGGGAACACAAGCAGGGGAGTGTGAGAGGGGAAGCAGGCTTCCCGCTGAGCAGGGAGCCCGATGCGGGGCTCAATCCCAGGACCCTGGGATCATGACCTGAGCCGAAGGCAGACGCTTAACGACTGAGTCACCCAGGCGCCCCTAAACATTATAATAAATCTTAAAAAATAAAAAAGGGGGCGGGGGTGTGTGTGAATCTACAGCTAGACCAGCAAATTCCACATGTAATTTGGGAAAGTCAGAAACACAGAAGACACTCGGCAAGGTTTTGTGTTGCTCATTCCATGAGAGAGGGCTAGAATAAAAACTTAGATGGTAATTCAGTGAATGGCACATTAAGTAGAACAGACTGCAATTCACAGCAGCATAAGCCTGTTTGGGGGCTGCTAAAATAAACAGATTCATCTCCAAAGATACACAAGGAGGTGGTACGTGTGGTGTCAAGGTGCCATGTCTGCAGGGTTGTGTGTTGTTTTCCCCTCCCCCAGCCATATCCTCACTTTAAATGTTAATCTGTCCTCAGGAGCACTACCGAATCACCACCTTTCCACCTGCGCCTCTATCTCTCTCAGCAGGCAAGTCGCAAGCCTCCAAATGAACATGTGGATGCCATTTCTAATCTGCCCCTGACAGGCAGCGAGCTGCCCCTCGCTGATGGAAGGAGACAGTCATAAAAGAAGCTGCTATGAAACCAATAAGAATCCCTCTTGCCTTAATAAGAGGGGACGTGACTCAGAGCCCCGATGGGTCACAGTTACTGTCTGTAGTCATGGGCAAGAACTGCCCCACCATTTACAAAAGGCCCATCTCTTTTTCTTCAAAAGCAAGGGAAGAGTTTAAGTCATGGGAGAGATAGGTAAGTGGAGATGTGTGTGTGTGGCGGGGGGGAGGGTGCACACAAACACTACAGAAAATAAAACCTTCTAAGAGCTTCTAAAATAGGGCAGATTGTTAGAGAAGGATCCTAGAGACAGCCAGTCCTTTTTAGCTGGGGAAACTGAGGCTGAAGAAATAATAAAAGGGATTTTTTTGGGGCGCCTGGGTGGCTCAGTCGGTTAAGCGTCTGCCTTCAGCTCAGGTCATGATCCTAGGGTCCTGGGATCAAGCCCCGCATCGGGCTCCCTGCTCGGCAGGAAGCCTGCTTTTTCCTCTCCCACTCTCCCTGCTTGTGTTCCTGCTCTCGCTATCTCTCTCTGTCAAATATATAAATAAAAACTTTAAAAAAAAAAGGGGGGGGGATTTTTTTTGGTGGGGGGAGGAGGGAGAATGCCTAACTAGCTGACAGCAGCTCTGGTAAGTATCCAAGAATCTCAGGCCAGACCTTTGCCCACACAGGAGAACTGACTGTGTGTTAAGCCCACCCACATAAGCATGTGACTGGTTGCTACAAACAATCTCATTAATCTTCAAAATGACCCTCGGTAAAGTTACCATGAAAACTAAAATACGCACGGGGCAAGTCATCCCCTGCCAGAGTTCATGTGAGGCTGAGCTGAGATTCAACCTTGGGCCGTATGACCTCAGGATTCATGTTCCTTCTAGCTACCATGATGCCTCCATGATGGGTGTGTCTTCCACTTCTAAATTTGCTGGAAAAACAAAACAAAACAAAAAATACCCACGACTGCTCATTTGAATCTTGACAACATATAAGCCAGCCTTGAGAGAACCAGAGCTTCCATGACAGCAGATACAAGAACACAAGGCCAGAAAATAACAATCCTGTTGGGACTGCTGAGGAAGGAAGATCAGGCCCTGCTTGTGGAGACTCAGCTTTAGAGGGAGAGAAAGACAAGTATAGAGGCCAAAAACACTTACAATAATAGCTACCACTTAACGGCATACTTCCTTGTGCCAGAAACTATTCTAAGTGATTTCTATATATTGATCTATTTCATCTTCCCTGCAACCCTTCAAGATAGGTATTACCACTCTCCTCCTTTCCCTGATGAGGAAACTGAAGGCAGAGGCAAGATTTGGGTCTATGGTGTGCAGGCTGCTGTGCACAGGGAGCACAGGGGAGCACAGGGGGCCACGGGGGTCCAGGAGGTTTTCTGCAGGCACTGGCATGGCAACACTAAGCAGCACGCTTGGCACATGGTACACACTCAACATGCATCTATTGACGGACTTTTCTGCCAAAGCTCTTGAGGATACAGAGGAATTAGCCAGCTGCAGGAGAGGGCTATGGGAAAGATGGCACAGAGAGGCATTCTGGGCAAAGGAAGAAAGTTTAGGAAGGCACAGGTGGTACAGAGTAGCTTTTGCACGTCACAGGTGGAGGAATGGTGAAGGATGCGGCCCGGGGGAGGGCGGCAGGCAGGAGCCCCAGCGGGAGAGGCCTGGCAAGACCCAAAAGGAATTTAGAGCCCATCCTGCAGGTAACACAGAGCCAGTGTGCACTGGGTTTGGGTAGGGGAGTGGCGTAGCTGCATTTTCAGTTTAGAAAAATCTCCGGTTACTGTGTGGGAAATGGACTAGAGAGGACAAACCTAGAGACAGGGAAAATAGTTAGTGAGGAGGGCACTGCACTCACACTCCTACAAGAAGAAAAGATGCTGGCTGCCCGAGTGGCCACAGCGGTAGCAAGGACAGGGGAACGTGAAGAGGCTGCACAGAGATCAGAGGTAAAACTTACCAGATGGATGCATGGCGGGAGCAGGAGAGAAAGGAGGAAAAAGATGCAGCCCAGGTTTCTGACCTGGTGAAACTGGTGACTGGCCCCGGTGCAGTGAAGGAGGGGAGCGGATGATACACGGTTAGGGCCACAGACCAGGCTTTGAACTCACTGGGCCACAAAAAACTCTGGGTGATGTCCCGTGGGAGGGAGTCAGCAGACACTTGGGAGTCCCCAGCACACAGCCCTGATCTAACCAGGCCTGCAGCAAGCCTGTGAGGACAGCAATGGAGAGCCTATGAACCCCACTGGAACAGGCGGGCAGGGAAGATGACAAAAGCCAAACAGAGCACGCAGGGCCACACTGCAAGGTAAGTGGCAGAGGCACAGGACCAGAACTGAGCTCCTCTGACTTCTCCACTGGCAGAAAGGATGACTGACTGGGAAGGGGGCTGGCAGGGGGGCCACGGAGGGTGAACGTGCATATGGCTACATCGGTGGGTGTCTAAAGGAGAGGAAAAAGCACCCACCATCACTGGCTTCTACTGGCTACCAGCTGTGTTCTGGCAAATTCTTGGACAGAGAAAGTCTGGGAACGACTAGCTTAAAGAACAGCTGAGAGGAACTCTCAGCAAGACTCCCTCTTTTTAAAGCACGCCCCAGAAGCCTCCAGCACAGTTAGCAGAAGAATCAATGGCAGTCTCCTACTTCTCCTGTCTACATCCTTACCCAGTGCTTTAGGATCACATACCCCACGCATCCATTCCTGTGCTCCATCCCCTTCTGTACAGATCTTTAAATGAGTTTCAAATGCTAAGGAAATAGTCCAAGTCTGTTTCAGACATCAAGTCCTGTGGATACTGTTTCATTACAAGGAGTCCATCCTTCTCTTTCCAGGATAAAGCCTAGAATGATTTAACTATGGCAAAATTAGCATGCAATCTGTAAGTCATTACAGTGCAAAGTATGTGGTGAGAACACTTTATTGAATAAACCTGCTGAGTATAATTTTCCCAGGAACTAAAAAAGGGAAACCTCTCTCCAAGGCTCTCCTCCCTCTTTAAAAATCCCTGCCAGTACCTATATAATTATGTCTCACTTCTGACAGTCAGAAGCCAGGCATCTCTGTACATTTAACTGAGGGAAGCCAGAAGGAACCAATGAGAAGTCAAGACATCTTCCCAGTAACAGGGACCTTGGTATTTTCTGGACTTGGGTGTTGTTTGGGGAGTCAGATAAAATCTGCTGAGACAAGCATCCTGGATATTTACAGATCATGGAGAACTGCTCACTAGAAGACTAAGAATTACATGCCCTTTAAAAGTTCAGGTCAAATCTTGTTAACCAGGAGCCCCAAGGGCATGTCCAGATACACTGTGGCCCTGGAATTGAGCAGTCACTGAAGACAATACGAAAGCAGTGGACCACTGTCCCAGACGTGGAAGTCTTTGCCAGTTACAGATTACTGCAGTAATGTGATTCCAACTGAATGTGTGTAGAATTATCAGCTTGTCCTGTAGACTCTTCTAAATAGGAGTGTTTCACCTTGCCGAACACTGCCACAGGTAGGCCACAGAATCTACATAGATGACCTGAGATATTTTTGATGATGGGGCTAATCATAGAGCAAACAAAAGAAGAGGGTTAAAAATGAGAGTTAAGGAACAATTTAGAAAAAAACCCGGGACCTTCAATTTTCCTTAATACCCAGAGACAAACGTTAATTTCATCTCATGAGCGATGGTCCTTCATTTAATGCATGTCAGTCACTATGTAAGTCCTTAGAATATGATGAACAAGTGAGATGACAGCCCCAGAGACAGAGAGTAAACAAGCAAATACTGAGAGGTTATGAAGGGGCCCTGGAGATGGGGTGATGCTACTTTCCATATGGTGATCACTGAAAACTCTCTGAGGAGGTGACATTTAGGCTGAGACTGAAGCTGGAGGGAAGCACCAGCAAGAGAAGAGTGAGGTCAGTGGGGAGAAGCAAATGCAAAGGTGCTAAGGCAGGAAGGAGAGCACAGGTGTGGGAGAGGAAGCTAATGAAACAGAAGGCACCCAGATCACGCAAAATATTGCAGTCCCAGGGGCGTTAGAAAGTGTGTGTGTGTGTGTGTGCGCGCGCGCGCGCGCGCGCAGGAGTGATGGGGTGCAGACAGTCCTTAAAGAGACAATGAAAGGTTCTCTGGCCACCGGCTATGTGCCAAGCCCTGTGAAACAGCTTTCGGGTGTTAGGTCACTAAATCCCACCTTCTGTAATTCCCCAAAGTACACAGGTTGGGACATACACCTTAGAAAGAAAACACCACTGAGGAAGAAAATAAGGCTGAAAAGTTTAAGTGACTTGTCCGCAGTCAGAAGCAGAAGGAAGCCGGGCTCTAGAGCCCACGCTCTCCCTTCTTTCCCTCTGCTCCTGGGATTTAACTTCCCACTCGCTCCCCAAACTTGGCTCCCTCTGCCCCTGCTTTGCTCCTGCTCTTCTTCAGTTGGAAATGCCTGATGTGTGTCTATTTCTTAATGTACAGCTTGAACCTGGCCTCCTGCACGAAACAGCTGAGGGTGCCCCCAGGCGCAGTCGACTGCTCCCTGCTCCCTGGGCGCTTCTAGCCCTCGCCAGCAGCACCGCTCCTGGGGCCCCTTCTTCCCACGGGCACTTCTAACTCTCACCCCCTGCCAGTGGCTGGCCTGGTGCCTCGCCCAGAGCAGGTGCCTGAGAAATATTTGCCAAATGACTGGATTCTCTCCAGTGAATCCTGGTCAATTGCAAACCGTGGCCATTTGCACTGTGCCCGTGGAAGTCTCAAGTGTCCAGGGAAGATGGGAGTTCTGAGACACTAAAACTGTCAATACCTGACCCGCATTATCTGGGGCAGTACCGGACCCTGTTATCTAATGTCTTTTTTTTTTTTTTATTTAAGATTTTATTTATTTGACAGAAAGAGACACAGCGAGAGAGGGAACACAAGTAGAGGGAGTGGGAGAGGGAGAAGCAGGCTTCCCACTGAGCAGGGAGCCTGACGCGGGGCTCGATCCTAGGACCCTGGGATCATGACCTGAGCCGAAGGCAGACGCTTAACGACTGAGCCACCCAGGTGCCCCCTAAGGTCTTTTTTGTTGCAGACTTGGTGAAGTGTGGAAGTGCGCGAGATATTTATTCATTACTGATCTGACAGTCAATGTCATCAAATGCCTGAGAAATAAGCATTCAATTCGAGTCTACAAATATTTGCTGAGTTCCCAATGGGTGTAGGACATCCAAGTTTAATGGAGATGGGGCGGGGTGAGGCAGCAAATTGTTTACGACTTAAGAGAGAAGAGTGCATGAAGGAGAGGTGAAAAAGAGGTCGTTGTGTTCCGAGTCACTTTACACCTGCCAGGACGGAGCCCGAGTGCTGGCAGAGAGCACAGCTCACAAATGCGTCCCTCGTCCCCCACCCTGCCCTGTCTCTCTGAGCAACACTGAGGCTGCTGAGCACTAATGGCCTTGGAATGTTCGCCAGTGCCCAGCAAAATGGCCTTGGCATCAAGGAGACAGATGTCTGTCAGGAAACGGCAGGAGCCCGGTGCCCATGGCACGCAGGAGCTCTGTGGAGGCTGGGGGAGAGTCGCTGCGGCGATTACTCTCCGTCGGTGCTAATCAATTTCACACCCTCTCCAGTGCTGATCATAGATAATCTTGTGGGAAGCGGGCCAAGTTTCCTAACGGCTACACGCATGCTGCTCCCTCACGCCCAATAGCTTACTTGGTCTCCATCAGAAAAACGTCTACTCCAGCTTCCCCTCAAATGAAGTATATGACGGGGCCAACACTCTGGTCTGTTAGGGGACTCCCTCCGGGACAGATAGCAAGGAAGATGCCCTCAGGAGAAGGACTGCCTGGCTCGCTTAAAAGCTGCATAAGAACGACAAAGGAAGCTAGGAGCACCAAGCAGCAGCGGCTCTTAGAAATGTATTGAGGTGCTTTACAGACTTTATAATAACCCCAAAAGGGAAGTGTTATTTCCATTTTACAGATGGGATGACCAAAGTTTAGAGAGGTCAACTCATTTGTCCAAGGTCTCTGAGCTAGGATGTGGCAGAGCTGGAATCCAAATCCAGGGTTCTGCGACTCGCCACTCACCCAACCTTTTCTCGGAGGCTGCGCCTCTGTACGAAGGACCGCGTGGTCACTAGTCACCCTCTCACGGTGCTCGAACTCCACCCCACTGCTAAAAGCCAGCAGAGTGACCAAAGGATGTGCACTTGAACCTGAGGGACAACACTGAGTGGAAGAGAACCTGAGAGATTACCTTTGCTGATACCGTGTTACTGCTAAGAATCTGGCTATGCACATGAAGCATGGTGACAAGCCACGGCCACACAGTGATGGAGAGGTGGTGCCTGCCTAAAATTCTAGGTCCCTCGACTCCCAGGTGCTCTTTCTACCCCTGAAAATCTCCTCCAGCAGATAATACAGGTCTTCTGTCAGAGCTGGAGTTCTCATTGTCTCGTGGCTGTTTCCCTACAAAAGTCTAGGGAAATTTCAATTCTTTCTAATTATCACTCAGACAAAGAGAAAGAAGACATTACTCTGGTACTTAAACAGTCACTAAGTGTCCATCATGCACAAGTTACTGTAAAGGGAAGAAAAGATGGAAAAGGAAACCTCAGGCAAAGAACAAAATAAAGGGGGTGGGAGGGCAGAACAAAAGAGCTGTGAGTGCAACATGCTAGCATCTGAAGTCCAGCCTCAAAATTCAGAGCCCCTGCCTTTTATCGTGTAGGAGTATCACTGTCTAAATGAAGCATGTCCCAGTCAGTCAATTCAATCAATCAACAAACATCTGAGGACTTACTAGGTTGAGGGAAATCCCGGGCATGATAACCACAGCTACCTGTCCACTGGCATTCATAAATGAAGGTATATCTTGTGAAAGGAGAGGGGTGGATACGAAGGGGTGAAGAGAAACAGGACACAGACAACAGGGTTACTGTGTCCTCCCTCTGGGCTCTCACCCTCGCCTGAGGCCTAGCTTGAGGGCAAATGCTAGCGTAGTCATCCCCTGTGCACTTGGGTCTGCCCCACAGCTCCATTGCTCCAACACAGAGGTGAGCAGAGGCTGAACTGGCTCTCCCACCAGTGTGGGTCAAAAGCCTCCAGTGCATCCTTAAGGCAAGAAGAACAAAAAGAGAATGGAGTGATATAGCAAATCAAGATCACAAAGAAAATGAAGTCTATTACAGACTTTGTAAAAAGCAAGGAAAGGATCCTCTGGCGATGTGACCAAAGACTGAGGAATGTCTTGCAGGAAGAATACAGATTGGACATTAAGCAACATGAATGCCTGCCCCGATGAAGGTGACAGATGAGAAAAGTAGAGGCCAGAGATGGCAGAGAACAAAAGGGAAGCAGGTGGAAAGTACATAAGGCAGGATACTAGCACAGCGAGCACAGCTCTTCAAGAAAAAACCTGACAGGTTTCGTTTCCCTCAGCAGCCACGAGCAGAAGAAATGTGGGTGGGTCCTCTGGAGCCTGGTCTGCAGGCTTTGCTGTGATGCATCTGAGCCTCTTTTCTCCAGGTCTCCAGTTTTTCAACTGTCAATGAGTGACCTCGAAATTTCCTTCCAGTTCTTATCCACTGTGATCACCCTTCCCACGCGTCCTTCCTTCCCTTCCCTTATGACTACAGAAGCCAGCAGCAGTGTGAACCAAGACGCGCTCTGCCAGCTCTGCCGACATGGTACCAAGTCACTGCACTGCACTTTGGCCAGATTTTTTAAGAGCAGCTCATGTCAAGGGTACTCGTGCTATCACCCAGACCGTGGGAAGCGGGCCAAGTTTCCTAACGGCTGGGGGACAGGGATCAATCCGACACGTCCTCCCTCTTAAAGGACATGCACTCATATTAGAAGAGCAGGTATAACCACTGGCAGACTGTCACCTGCTCTGCTCTAACAACAGGTGAGGTGGCACGTGAGGGCAGATGGTACCCGTGCCCTTGCCTGTCCTGTGTGGACAGAGAAGGTACAAAGGGATCCAAGTGGAATGCGAGTCGATAGTCGGTAAAAGACAGGCAGGGATACGTACATGTTTTTCCCCTTCAATCTTCTTGTCCGCCACCTGCATTGCGTCCAGATACTTAAAATGCAACTCCATCAGTCTGTCAACCTGAAAGAGAGAGATTTGAGACATGAGTGAGAAGGAAAAAGAATACCAAGGCAAGAGAACAGTGGGGTTCCCATTCATCTCACTGTCACTCCTTACAATAGGAGACCCACTCTCCCACTTCTGACATCGGGATGAGCTCTGCTTAGGAACACGGCAGGAATGGATTAAAGAGCTGGGGCAGAACAAGCCAACACCTGGAATGGGTACAGTCTGAACACAGGTCCATTCCCCAAAGGACGCTGCATTCCCAGCCCTTTGAGGGCTCCCATGAATTTGAGTTGTTAAAAACACAAATAAATAAATTTAAAAAAATTCAAGTCCCTTCTTGCAAAGAGAAGGAGCTTGAAGTTACATACTTGGTATTCACTTAGAACTTTACAGAAATTTCTTTCTTCCAACTGAAACCTTTCATGTTCAGATTCTACCCCAGAGCTGATCTTTTTTTAAAAAGGTCTGAGTAAAATCTCTTTAGTTGCTTTCGAGTCAGAAGAGAGTACACGAAAAAAATTCTTTCAGCAACTTGAAAAAAGGCCCTGACTTCTCTGCTCAGCAATAACCTAAAAATCAGTTTTCAACTTAGCAAAAGTCATGCTTCAAACATGGTCCGGGGAATACTCAGTGGGTTTGAAAAAGTTTCATTTTTCCCTAAGACTTCCAAAAGACTGAACAAACACCGTGAAACCAGCCTAGATTTCTAAACCATCTCTTTACTAGGTTGGCACCACCACGGCTCTTGGCAACCCTGATATTTACTCAAGAGCTTATAGTGGTTAACAGCAGATGGTGCTTCAACACGGCATCAGAGTCCAGGAGGACTGTGCCCAAATCCTCTCTGGATAACAATGACGACCCCAACATCTTATATATTTCAGTTTATGGAGTATTTTCCTTATACCTTAAAAAAACCTGAGACGTAGGCAGGAAAGATAGTGACCCTAATTTTAAAGATGAAGAAACTGAAGCACAGATGTTAAATGTCACCAGGTGACATGACTGCTAAGGTGTTCTGTGCCTAACCTCATGATGGCCTCTTCCCCGTGCTACGCAGCTAGGGAGGCTGGAAAAACGGTCAGACACAAGCTCGGAGAGACGGTCATCAACCTCTCTCCGAAGGAGGACAAACTTTCAGCCTTTCCTTGGACACAGTAAGGAAAGAAATTATGTTAAGTTATAAAAGGGGTTTTGGTCTTAATTTTATTCATCTAGAATGATCTAATTCGTAACTAGCAGCATGACCATGGTAGACCATGATTGTGGGCAAGTAACATAATGCCTCCAAGCTTGTTTCCTGCCCTGCAAATGTGTACGAAAGCCACACAGAGGGTAAACCCCACGCTGTTGGGAGAGTATGTGCAACAACGAAAGGGACCTGCTAAGCCCCCCAATCATTAAATATATGCTAGCTCTTGTTACTGTTAAAACTCTTATGGTTTGGCACGCTAAATCACAATGTAAATGATGCATCTAATCTCATTTACGTGATCATTCCCTTATCCCACAGGCCATTGAGGACAGGCTCTCCCTTCCCTATGTTCATACCAGAACCTTCCATCACTGCCACCTAGGAAGGCCTCATTTAGTCTTCCTCTCCTTGACTCTTCAAGATGGGAATTAATGTGTCCATTTCAAAGACAGGGAAAACGAGGCTCAGAGTGGCACACATGTTGAAATTGGCAAAACCAGGTTCAAATCCAAACATCTGAATCCAAAGCCTGTGGTTCTTGATGACTTTGCCATGCTGTGCAACCCCCAATCCAAATCCTATTACAACCCACTCTCACTGGGTCTAAAAATCTCCCTGAGGTACTAGCTGCTGCCAGCCAAGGCGCTACCACTCCCAGAAGGATGTGTCTGGAGAGGAGAGGCAGAGCCACAGAAAAGCCTGAGATCCAAAGCCATGCTGGAGAAGATGTTTTAGGGCAGGAACGCTCAGCTCAGCACCCCCCAGATGGCATCAGGTAAAGAGCCCTTCTAGCCACACTCCACCCCCCCACCCCCCAGCCCCCGGCCCTGGGCCCAGCCTTACCATGCAGCAGGCACACCCACCTTCTCACTGTCATTTTCAGTGAATTTATTCAGAAGCCGGGTTCGCTGCTGCCCTCTCAGGTTCCGGAGGAGGGAAGCCAGGATCGAACAGACATGCTCTGGGTTGGGAAGGAGAAAAGGGAACATGCTGTGATCAGAGTGGTAATTATTACCTCTCTTTAAGCCTGATCTGGTTCTATTGGAAGACGAATAAGTAGGCCTTCCCTGACTGCTGCTATTGATTAGTAAGACAGGAACTTAAATTGTGTCACTGGAAACCTGAACTGATCTTCACAAGCTGCACAAGAAACGTATTCAAAAGGGATGATATCCTCAAGGACAACTTGAGCAAGTGAATCAAAACTAAGTTAGAATTCTAGTCCGCCTGGAATTAATTGATTCTGATTGTTCACAACAGAACCTTAACCTAACCCCCCATTTACAGAAATAACCTGTGAACAGAGTATGAATGTCCGCTAGGAGATGAGTGTATAATGAACAACAAGACGTGTTCTATCATATTCTCAAATTACCTCCTAATTTCCCCAGGTAAAGATCGTGGGGTTAAGTAAGAGACATGATCGGGGGCCAGGGTTAGCACTTCCATTCTGGTGCAGCTAAAACTCCTCCTTCAGGTTTGGGAGCAGCTGGCCAGTAAGTACTTCAAAATGGTAACAATGCTTTTTGAGCTCCCATTACCCACAGGCTTCTATTATGAGCTACTATTTTTCTACCTTGGGAAGAAGAGGGTAACTGAAGGGTATGTTATAGGCTTTAGCTGTGAAGAGATTCTTGTCTTTAAAAAGAATTTTTAAAAATCCAGAATAATGACCTTGAAAAGGAGGCGGCATAAGTCTAGTCGTGGAGAAATGACAGAGTGAAGTTTATTTTGAGATAATGCCCAGAGCGTGGGCAACAAATACTCTATTTGAAAAGTGACTGAAGAACATCTTCACATGTCAAACTTCCCTTGAGTTCTCAAAAAGTCACCTATTAATTAAAGCCGCTGGTAGGCATTCACCATAGCACAGATACGATGCATTCCCTGCCTCTTCACATCCCCAGTCTCATACTGCCGGAGGTAGTCAGGCATCCTGTCTTCTACCTGCATTCACCGCCCTGGGAGGCCCATGCTAGTCCCACAGCTGTAAAACCACCCACATGCTGATGGCTCCCAAAATTGGGTCTACCGGCCACTCCTGTTCTCTGAAAGCAGACTCATGTGTTCATCTTTCTACCTGCTCTGTTCACGTGGTTGTCAACAGGTCCTTTAAACTGAACACATCCCAAATCCAGCTCCTGATCTGCCTCCTCAAACATGTTCCCCACAGTCTTTTCGCCTAGTTAATGGCAACCAGGTTCTCCAGTTCCTCAGGCCAAAAACAGTGGAGATGTCTCACAGGAAACCTTGTCAGCTTTACCTGCAAATTATACCCAGAATCCCACCTCTTCTTCCTTCCGCTCCCACAGTGGCTACTCAGGGCCATACCACCGTCATCTCTTGCTTGGAATATTCAATTCAATATTCTCTGCTTCCACCCTTGCTCCCTCTGGCCTCATCTCCATATGGCAGTCAGAACAATCCTTTAGGTTAAAACCCAAAGTCAGATCCCATCATTTCTCTGTTTAAAGTCCTCTGATGGCTCCCCAGCTCACTTGGACTAAATGTTGTTTCTAATGTCAGGCAAGCTCCTGTTCTGGGGCCCCTGCACTTGCTGTTTCCTCCACCTGAAATGCTCTTCACCAGATTATCTGCATGGCTCCATCTTCATGCCCAGTTTTACTCAGTTGTCATCTTCTCGATGAGGCTTTTCCTTGACCACCCCATTTAAAAACACAACACCCTGACACTACCTAGTTCCAAGTCTTAGCTGCTTTATTTTCCTCCTCAGCATGATTATCTTCTAAAACACTGTTTTATTTATTTATTTATTTATTTATTTATTTATTTAATTTATTCTGTTCACTGTCTCCCTTCAATTAGAATATCAGTTCCTCAAAGGCAGGAATCCTTCTCTGCTTTTTTCATTGGTATATCCCTCCCTGGTCTCAAAACAATGCCCCAGGTTCACCCCAATCTCTTTCAACTTTCATGTGAAGCTGAGGTTGAGGTGGTATAATCTCCATCTTGAACAAAATGAAGGGTTTAGAGAACAGGGAGTGGAGAGTGGATAGCACGGGACCTGTCTTCACAGAAAGGCAAAAACTGTCATGGAACCCAGGGTAAGGACAGTGAACCAAACAGCTCAGCTGGGTGAGAAAGTAGGATAAGACAAGGCCGTCTTTGGAGGCACGTGTCAGGGAAAGTCCTCTAACCTCTAAGCATGCCAAGGAGAGGACAGAAAGGCAGAGTAGAGGACATAATCAGTTCTCCAATCTTAGGCTCTGATCTCTTCAGCTGGTGAGCAGATGTGGGACAGGCCATAATCAATGCAGTGTTAGTTCTGAAACTTTGAAATTACTCAGCATAACAACTGGCAACACTCTCCATGTGTATATATGACAATCTGACAACCACAGAGGAAGAAAAAGAAATCAGCCAGATTCTCATAGATTATCTGGGCCAAATCTCTCATTGTATAGACGGAGCGAAGAGCACAGTGACGGGTCGGCATAGCTAACTGGTGAAAGAGGCAGAACTCAAACTTCAGACAACTCACTCACTCATTCACTGACCACTTGCTTATTTTTGTGCCTGGCAAGCATTTGGTGCTCAGGCCCCCAAATAAACAACACATTATCCCTAATCTTGAAGAGCTCCTTATTTAGTGCAGAAACAAAACAATGATAATAGTGCAGGGTGACAAGTCCCATCACTGAGGTAGGCACAGGGGACTTGGGGAGCACAGAGAAGGGATATCTGACCTAAAAGGATTCCCACTGGAGTTAACAAACAACTAAACATCTTCAAAAAGCCCCAATACAACACCTATGGCTGACAACTAGGTAGAGAAGAGGAGAGAGCACTGCAGGCCGATGGAACAATATATGCAAAGGCCAGTTTGGATGGAGTGTCATATCCACATGGAGGAGGGGAGGCCAGTTAGGTTGCAAAGGGTGGATCATGAAAAAAAGTGGCAAGAATCCACCCATGAATTCTAAGCTGGGGAGAGACAAGACGAAATCTGAGTTTAGGCCAACCCTTGGCGCTAGAGTCCTTTTAGAGATGAAGATCAGGAAAATGTTTCTCTTTCCTGATGAATTTTTTATGCTTATCGGGGTTCCCTCTTTGCCTTGGCTATTGGGAAGCTCAAAGATGGGTTTATGTTCACTATAGGAAGCAATTTCTTTTACTGCCTTATTAGTGATTCCATGATCCACCAATGGATTTTAAAATAAATGTAATAGGGGCAGCAGGGTGACTCAGTCGATTAAGCATCTCCCTTTGGCTCAGGTCATATCCCAGGGTCCTGGATCGAGCATCACGTGGGGTTCCCTGTTTGGTGGGGAGTATGCTTCTCCCTCTGCCCCTTCCCCCGGCTTGTGTTTTTTCTCTCTCTCTCTCTCTAATAAATAAAATCTTAAAAAAATAAAATAAAATAGAAGTAATGGATACACATGGTAAAAACCAGACTATACATAAAGGTATAAAACGCATTCAGCAAATATTTATTGAACACCTAATATTTGTCTTTTCCCATACTGTTCTCATTACCCTTTTCTTCTCTCCCAAGGAAAAAAAATCTACAAGGTATCTTGTGTACATTCTTAGAGGAGAGGGGAAAAAATACATATATATATTTCCATATCAGTACATACTTCATTGTTTTTCTAATGGCTATCTAGAATTCCACTGACCTTATTTATCATAATTTAACTAGTGCCCTGCTCAATAGTGAGTATTTTAGGTGGTTTCCAGTTTTTGGTTGGTTGTTTTGTTTTTGCTGTTAGAAACAACGCTGCAATAAACATCCATGTACACATATCATGGCATGGGTACTTTTTTTCTGGCATGAATATACTTTTCCATGTGTATTCTTATGGCAAATTCCTAGCAGTGGAACTGGGTGAGTCAAAAGGTATTCACATAGAATATATTGAAAGACGTGGACAAATTATTTGCCACAAAGGTTGTACCAATTCTATGTCCACTCTCAGTGTCTCACACACACGCACAGAATGGAAGCAAAATTTTATATAGATATATAATAGATATATGAGCGTATACATGTATATGTATATATACTCATATATAAATATATATATATTTACACTCTTATATATAAAGAGTACCTGTTCTCCCATATCCTCAACTCAGATTGGATACCATCCAACTTAAAAATTATGACAACCTAGTGGGTGAAACGTGGGATCTTCGTCTGATTAGCATGTTTTTATTCTTGTTATGAACAAGGTTAAGCAGCTTTTCTGATGTTTACTGACCACTTGTATTACTTTCTGGGTGAACTGCCTTGGCCTTCTTGCTAATTTGATTTCTATGAGTTCTCTGTAAATTAAGAATATTATCCTTTTGTCATATATGCTGCAAATATTTTCCCCAGTTTGACATTTGTGTTTTGACAAATTGTTATTCAAAGCTAAGGTTTAGTATCACCATATTGTTTTGCTATAAGCAGCTTCAAATACCTAGTTGAAAGTAAGTAGGGTACAATAATAACTGTCACCAACTGTGTATCTATGACTTGAGATCTGTACACAATTTTCTCATTGAATCCTCACTATTAAACTATGAGAAAGGTACCATTCTCATTCCTCTCTTAAAAATGGAGAATCCAAGGCTCAGAGAGGTTGATGAACTTACTTAAGGTCATGTCCTTCAGTCAGTGGTGGGAGCTTAGGTTTGAATCCAAGATGCCTGACTCTAAACAGTAAGCTTTCTTACTATGTTGTTATATGCTTTCCAGATATAAAAGGTAACCATCAAAGCTTTTAACTAAGAAAGATAAAAGAGACCAGAAACTAAACCATGCAAAGCCTGACCATGTGCTTCATGTGGGGCTCATTGTGTCCAAAAGATTGGCATTATGTAAATGTGGATTTAAAAAAAATGCAACAATTTTAATGAGAGAAAATGAAGCAAAAGGCCATATGGAGTAAGACGTGAATAACAAACCCTCTTCTCTCTTCTACTGAATTACTCTTTCCAGAGGTGATTTCTACCAGAGTCCAAATAAGGAAGAGACTTTGGGTTTTAGGCAGTTCTGCAAATACTGAACCAGAACTTCTCAAATTTCCCTTTTAATCTTGCTGATTAAGATGGAGGGGAAAGAGTTGCAAGAGAATGTTCTTTATATACCTGAACAAGATGGGAGGGTGGGGTGCCGGTAGAACAGTGAGGATATCAGGAGCTGTAATTTTCTTTTTTTTAAAGATTTTATTTATTTATTTGAGAGAGAGAGAATGAGAGAGCACATGAGAGGGGGGAGGGTCAGAGGGAGAAGCAGACTCCCTGCTGAGCTGGGAGCCCAATGCGGGACTCGATCCTGGGACTCCAGGATCATGACCTGAGCCGAAGGCAGTTGCTTAACCAACTGAGCCACCCAGGCTACCCAGGAGCTGTAATTTTCAAAGAGGAAAATGTAATATACAGAATAATCATCTTTTTTGGCAATAGATCATATCAGCATGCATTTTTACAGCTCATCCCAGCCTGGAGCAGGAGATACCTTAATCTATTGCAGAGGTATATACTAAGAACAAATGGCATTTACCTATTTGGGATTTTAAGCAAAGAACAGGTTGTTAATTTCAGGAGACCTGAAGCTGCTTAGGTAGCTTAGGTACCTTCTGTCTCTCTTTCTCTGGGTGCTGTGACTAGCTGTAGGTCACTGGTGCCTGACAGATAGGAAAACGCTTCAGCTACCCCAAGTTTTATACTTACACACACACACACACACACACACACAGAGTTTCATTAGCCACTAATAAATGTAGCCTCCCTAGGAACAGATTTCAGCCCAAGGTGGTGTCAATTTTTCATGCACCAGGAAGATGGGGAGAGCTGCTGGCACAGAGAGCAGGGAGGATAACAGGTTTATCTGCTGGCCAGCTGCTCTGTCACTTTGACAGGATAAAATGGAGTCGAAGGATGGCTATGGAGCTGTCAACGCAGATGGGGTGGATGTGGTGACTCCCACTTCAGAAAACAACCTCTAAGGCAGGGCCCAGGGAGAGCAGAACACACACACACACTCTCACACATACACACACACACACACTAAAGGAATTCACAAGGCTCCCGAGAGGGGAAGGCCAAGCAAATCTACAACTTCAAGTCACTCAGTAGGGAGGTCAGGGTCTTGGTGAAGTATTACAGAGCCAGTACTGAACCTGGGCCAGTGTGAGCCCCTGCCTGCTGGGTGCCTGCTCAACAGACAACTGCCAGCCTCAGACACTAATTAGTGAAACTGCCTAGACAGGTGGTTCTGGCCCCTCGTCCCCTCTTCCCCAGCTCACAGCTCTTTAAGGGCCTCTCAAGGGTGGTTGGCAATGGGTTAGACCCCTGGGTATCTGCAAGGGGACTGAAAGCTTGATTCTCTGGGGTCATGGAGTTTTGTAATTTTCAGAGCTGGAAGGACAATTCGAAATCTTTGGTTCAACTCCTCTGGAATTTTGAGTATAGAAACAAGAGCCCTGATAAGGGATGTGATTTGCTTCAGGTCAAAAATACCTTTGTGGGCCACTGGAATCTAGACCTGCAATTTATCTTTTTTAAAAATCACGAAAGAAACTTTTGAGAATCTGATGAACCCTTATGCATGCTATCCCTTGCAAAATGTATTATATACAAATGTAACATTTCCATGGAAGTTCAGAGTGTTCCCATCTCTTGGGGATGGCTCCTTTGGTTAAGAACCCATGATCTAGTATACCCAGATCTGAGGTCTTTCCAGAGTGGTACAAACCAGACTGTGGCAGTCACTCCAACTAGCCTCGTACAGTGTGCACTGTTTTTGTAAAGAATGAGATGGACTAACGTTTCCCATCCCCATTCTTAAAAAAGGGTGGTCCAAATCCCAGGAGGTTAACAACACCTCTCTCTGTGAGGAGAGCTATTTATCCATAGGTAGGCCTATTAACAACCAGGCCTACTAGTGGCCCACTGCTGAGAAAGGCACAAGGGTACAGTAAGAAGTCTAACTCCCAGGACCTGCTCTAGAAAGGCCAACAATTAATTAACCTTATGTGGAGCTTTAGGATCAGACAGACTTGGATTTGAATCTTGCCTCTGGTGTTCACTAAAACATGGGCATATTGTTTAATCACTAAGTTTCAGTTTTCCTGTTTGTAAAATGGGGCTGTCCCTTCCAGCTATTAAATCCACTGTATCAAATGAGACAGGTGCACAACAGGTACCCAACAGACATTCATTTGAGATTTGCTGTACTGAAGAGGAACATCGCAAGAGTCTCTGCCCATGCACCTGTCGTAGATCACCACCTAGCTCCTTCCATAGTGCCTCCTGGTCGCGTGCCTGCCACTGAACGTACTTCAGTCGGCCTGCGCCACCCTCACTAGCTTGTGCAGAGAAAGACAGGAACTTAGGTGGCCTGACTTTCTCAGCTAGTAGGGTTACCTTCTGTAACTCGAGATTTGTTCTAACCTTAAGATGGAGCAAGGCCAACTTCACTCAGACTCTTAAATCCCACAATAAATTAAAATAAAGTGCTTATATGTGACTGCCTATAAAGCCAAATAATACAAGTTCTGGGAGACCTGCAGACAGCCCCTGCAGTGGGCAGTGGCTATTTACTACTAAGCTGAAGGACATAGCACATCGAAGCAGAGATGGTCCTACCTTTTCATAAAAATAAATGTACTCGGCCATGGTAATCATTTGCCTTTTGATCTTGCTGTAGAACTGAAAACACAGCACATGATCTGTAGAGGAAATGAAAAATACCTTCTCTTATGAGTTTTGTGACCACAGGACAATTAATTACAGGGCATGAAGTGGCGCATACACCAGCTCAAACTTCTAGGTACCTACTATGTGCCAGGCAATGTAGCAAGTGCTGGGACTACAGAGATGAAAGAAGATAGTCCACCCTAAAGGAGCTCATCATCCCATGAGCAAGGCTAAGAAATAAACAGCTACGATCAAGTACACAATTATGTGGCACACGTGGAATATGCAAAGCACACGTGTGAAGGGTCCCTAACTCAGGTGGGGACAGGGTAGGAAAGAGGAAGGAATGGGTAGGGCTGGCTATTTTTCTCAGACTCCTGGGAGTGACGCAGAGCTGGGTGCGTTATACTGGCAAGTGAACGGCTGTGAGCTCATAGCTCCAAGTTCTCTGTGGGAAAGTTGGTAGAGAGACAGAGGCCAGGATTTTGGGTTCTATGGACACATTTAGCTCCTACAGGTCTCCCAAGGTAGGGATTGGGGTGGGAGGTGCGGAACAGGGGGAAGAAGGTGACAGGGAGCACAGTGACAATCCCTAAATGACTTCCTTATCCTTCTGGGCCAAGAGAAAGGCCTCCAAGATGTCAGAGGTGTCCTGCTTGCATCTCTTGAAGTTTTGGTTCCAGGAGGCCACCAAAAGGGAAGAAGAGGTACTAACAAGCTGAGGTTGGCCACAGGAGGCAGCCTCTAGGTGTCTTAGACACAGGAACGGACAGAGATTCATTCATTTATTCATAAAATAGAACCCTACAATGTGTAAGATACAGTGTTTGGTGACAAAGACATCCAGACACTGACTCTGCCCTCCAGGTGCTTGTAGTCTATCATGTCTAAAATTACTTGACAGGAGGTGGTAGTGATGAGAAGAGGCAGAAACTGAGGAGGCAAATACTCTGCGAGCCAGGGTGTCTGGGGAGCCTGGTGGGCAAGATGCCATGTGAGCTGAGCCTGGGAGAAGAGAAGAAAGCAAGAAAAGAGCCTTGAAGGGAGGAGGGGCAATGGGAACAAGGGCATCCAAGCTGATGGACAAGCATGCATCAAAGGCATTAAGCTGGAATGCAGGGGGTCTGGACGAAGAACTGGGAAAGGATCTGTGTGGCAGAGGGAAGGGAGGATGAAAAGCAATGAGGTTGGAAATGTGGGGGAGGAGTGCCAATCACGGATAAATACAAATGCTGGACCTTGGAAAGTGGACCCTGACCAGTGACCTGATAGCCTGGCATCTAAATATTGGCCCAGCCTGGCTGGCTGGACAATGAATTCAGGGCCCCTCTGAGGCATATCCAGCTTCAGAGCCTGCACCTGCCTTCCAGCAGCCCAAACGGTTAAGAAAGATATGGGTCAGCCACAGCTCTATTCTTAGGATGGAAATGGTCCCTGTACTTCAACCATAAGGCCCATGTCCTGGCAAGATCTTGTGGGACCACTTTAAAATTCGAGGCCATGCGGCAGGGCTGCCTTTGTTTCCATGGAACGTCTAAGGCCATTAGCTCTTCTGTCTTAAGGCGATCATACAGAAGTGCTCTTCTCTTGTTTCTAAAATTAAAACCATCTCTGTTTTAGTGCCCATCCTTGCTGCCCACCTGCCCCTGAACTCCCCCAGACGGACAGACATCCTGCTTCCTGGTAAGACTCTAGATGCAAACGGGATGTTTAAAATACCTTAATTTAACTGATCCTGACTTCAGCAGCGGTGTGCTAGAATACAGATTAATCTGCTTCATGCCCAGCACTAGCAGCTGAAGTAGCAGGACGCCCTGTCAAATCAAGCCACAACATTACACTCCCCTGCCTTTATTATTATTTTTTTCCTCTTTCACATTCCATTATAATGGACATCTGCTTAGTAGTGGATGTGGTAACCCAAGAAGAGACACGCGTGTGTGCTCGGCCACTCCAGTTGCATACTGATGCAAGTCAAATCAAACACTCTTCTCGAGACAGATGGATCTGTGTTAGCATCTATATATAGCCCTTTAGACACATATACAAAATGCATGTATTCCTATTCTTCATAAATATTTACTGAATCCTGAAAATGTGGCAGGCACTGGGCTAGAGACTGGGGACTTAGAGAGGCAATATTTATTGTAAACCTACTATGTGCCTATGTGTACTCTGTATATGTTACTTCCTTTAATTCTCACAACAATCCTAGGAAACATGTTTATTATTCTCCCCATTTTATAGATAAGAAACTAGAGACTCAGCCAGGAAAAAACGTTTGCCTCCCAGGGTTTCAAAGCTAGGAAGTGACCTAATTAGTTCCACTACAATAAAACTTGATTATCTTCCTCATGAATTAAAAATACCCAATAAGCATATTTAAAAACCATTCAACCTCACTAGTGTTGCAGATAAAGTCATGAGGTAGTTTCATCTGATGAAAATTTCAAAATAGTTGATGCCTGGAAGGCTGTAGGGAGGAGAGCTCTCCTACACTGCTGGCCACATGAGTACTAAGGATGCCGTACTGAAACCACCACTCTGCTGTATGAATCTCCTCAATAGACGGCAAGCTCCTCCAAAATGGGGCCCACATCTTATTTACCTCTATACCTTCAGCATCTAGTCTTGTGCCAGGAAAATTCAACTAAAACTCAATGTGATATCCTAAGAGAACACCATGGTTTTAAGAGTTAGCTGTCAGAGATACATATGCATAAAAAAGGAATAACTGAATCCCTGAGAGGGTCTGGATCAATCAGGGAATTTTCAGAGTCTCCTCTGAAGAGCGAGGAGGAATTTATCAGAGAGACAAAAGAGGAACACTATTCTAGACAAAACACAAGAGGTTGAACGGCATGGAGGTATGAAGGAACACAACAGAGGACAGGCTGCAGGGGGTGGGTGATGGAGTGTAAGATGAAGCAAGAGAAGCAAGCAAGGGGCGCCTGGGTGGCTCAGTTGGTTAAGCTCAGGTCATGATCCTGGAGTCCCTGGATCGAGTCCCGCATCGGGCTCCCTGCTTGGCAGGGAGTCTGCTTCTCCCTCTGACCCTCTCCCCTCTCATGTGCTCTCTCTCATTCTCTCTCTCTCAAAAATAAAATAAATAAAATCTTTAAAAAAAAAAAAAAAGAGAAGCAAGCAAGAACCTTGCACACTCAACTAGAAGCAGGACTTTATCCCATAAGACCTATAGAACACATGATGGAGAATAAGTAGTATGATCAGATTTGTATTCCAGAAAGATCATTCTGGAAGATTTACTGAAATGTACACTGGAGGAGAAGCAGGACCAGATCCAGATCATTACAGAAACATACGAAACAAATACCCACAATATATTGCATTTGGGTATATTTAAGAGTTACTTTTCCCTAAGCAAAAATCGAAATAGTTAACGATCTTTCAGAAAGAAGCCCAGGGGCCCCTGGGTGGCTCAGTTAGGTGAGCGTCCTCCTTTGGCTCAGGTCATGGTCCCGGAGTCCTGGGATCGAGCCCCGCATCGGGCTCCCTGCTCAGCGGGGAGTCTGTTTCTCCCTCTGACCCTCCCTCCTCTCATGCTCTCTCACTCTCTCTCTCAAAAAAATAAATAAATCTTTAAAAAAAAAAAAAGAGTCTGTTTCTTGGTTTGCCTCTCTCTTAAAAAAAAAAAAAAGAAAGAAAGAAAGAAGCCCAGTTTCCTTGCCCACTTCTGGAGGGAAAAGGTAAAGTATGACATAAAGAACACCAGAGAAGAGTTAAGAGACAGGGATTTCTAGTCCAAACTTTGAAAAAAGTCTTCTATTTGGCTCTGAATAGGTCTCTTGTCCATCTACTCTCTGGGCCTTAGTATCCTTGTCTGTAAAGGAGAGAAGTGGCCTGGATAATATATAAGTAAAGTCTTCCCTTAATTGAATTACAAGATTCTACTTACCAAATGAGATGCGAACAACTACCAAGTGACCCAGCAATTCCACTCCTAGATATTACTCAAGAGACAATGAAAACATATGACCACAAAAAGACTTGTACACAAAATGCTCTACAAAAACAATGTTCAGGGCAGCTCCACTCATAATGGTCAAAAACCTGAAATAGTCTGTCAACAGGAAAAATGCGCCCACACAATAGAACACTACTCAGGAACAAAAAAGAACAAAGTATTGATGCACTCGACAACATGGGTGAATCTCAAAAACAGTATGCTCAGTGAAAGCTTTATCCCCAAAGAGTATTTGCTGCCTGAGTCTGCGGACAATGAAGCTCTAGATGAGGCTCACCTAAGACATGGTGAAAACCTCAGAACAGTGGATGCCTTTGTGGGAGGACGGACTTGACTAGGGAAGGGCATGAGGGAACTTTCTGGGTAGTGGTAATGTTCTGGACCTCGACAGAATATGTATTTGTCCAAATCTGCCAAACAGTGTACTCGAGATGTGTGCATTTCACTCTATGTGCTTTTTTTTTTTTTTTTAATTAAACTCTAGGCTAGTAGCCTACTCCCAGACTAATACTACTGCTGAAGGGTTTAAGGTGAAGCGTACTGATGTCTGTAACTTACTTCCTGCATCAAAAGATAAAATGGACAGATGAGAGAGATGGATAGAAGTGACAAAACAAATACAGTAAAATGTTAACTATGGAATCTAGGTGGTGGGTATGTGAGCATTTACTGTACAATTCTTTCAACTTCTCTGTATGTTTGAAAATTTTTCTAAGAAAATATCGGGAGGAAAAAGGCAAGAAAAAAAGTGAGAGATGAGCACTTGGAATGTAAATGATGAGATTCCTAAAGGTTATTTTTCCAAAAAGTAGTTTTTAATGTGTCTGTTGTTTGAAATTTTGAATGCATTTTCCATTGAAATAGGCCCACTGAAACCCATTTAACCTGAAATATAGCCAGAATTAATTCAGTATTCTCATTTTTCAGTTGCGATGAGATTCCACAAACATTGCCTAATCACCTACTGACTGCAAAGCAATATGATAAGTGTTGCGTTTGGTTGATTTATTTTCTCTTTCCCATGGGATTTTCCCCCTCCTTTCAGAGTTTGAGCACCACTATGGATTTAAGAAAGTGTTTAAGTGCTAGCTTAACTAATTTACAACCTTGAATCTGTGGGAAAATATGCCTTGCAGCAAGAAAGGGATACATATGCTCAAAAAATACTTCTTTCTGCTACACAACTATTCTCCAAGGGCTCAGAGTGAAAAGAACAGAATGATGTGGTAGCTAACATTCCTTCCCAGGGTTTGAGCTCAAAGCATGAAGCTCCCTAGGTCAAGTGTTTGTGCATCAGGGAAGGCCCATATCTCAGATGGGTTGAAGGAGAGGTCCATGAAGCTTTAAGTGCCTGCTATGTGCATACCCAACCATCTCCAGTTGGAAAATGACTCAGACCTGTAGTTTTCGATGGCGCCTACAATGTGCTTTGTCAGTACAACCACCCCATCACTCTAGTGGCAGCAGTGGGCACTGGGAAATGATGCTGGTCCTGGTGGGCATCATGAAGAATGAACTGGCCACCAGTGACTTCAGGAACTTTTTTGAGAAGGACTGGACAATCTCTACCCAAGAGAGATGTTCTATGCCAACTGGCAGCATACTGACTAGTTAAGACCACCAGTTACCTACCCATTTTCTCTGGTTCCTTACTAATAGAACCCATATATATTTGGTAATTTACCCAGCTTAAAAAAACAAAGGCAGAAAAACAAACTACAGCTTCCTTTATAGCTAGGTATGACCTAGCTTGACCTAACTGACTCACTTTGGGTCAAGACTTAAGGCAAACGGGGATTTGGAACTTCCAGGAGGGGATATGTCACCTTCTGCCCTGCCCCCTCCCTTTTGTTTTCCTGCTGTTTGGAATATAGACACAGTAATTGGAACTCCAGGAACGATCAAGACCATGAGGCAATCTTGAAAATAGAAGCCAGGCACATTTATATGTGCTTGGGGCGCATTAACAAGCAAACAAATATCCCTGGCCCTGTGAGAAGGATGGCAGAACAGAATGACAGAAGGAACCTGGGTTCCTGATGACATCTTAAAGCTGCCAGTCCAGTCCTGACCTCTGGACTTGCTTTATGTGAAAGAAAAATAAACCTCTTTGTGATCTATTTTATTTAAGCCACTGTTATTTCCAGTCTCTGTTACTAGCAATTAACTGCATTTCCTAACTGACAACACTAAGCCGGTAAGTTCTTTTCTAGGAAGTCCAAAGAGACACTGTGTGCCTAGAAGTCAGGTATTTACTCCAAGAAAGCTGAGTGTACAGTCTCATTTGTTTTTGGAACTAGCCAGACATCCCAGTGGGGAAAGTCCTAGAACCAGGAATAACTGCTAGTAAAAAGGTACAGTCCCTTTTTTTCTGACTCATTGTCTCAAAAGGTCTAAACGCTTTTCCATTATATTCTGGAGAACCTGGCTGGAAGCACTAACATGTTTTTGTTTTTTAAGTTATTAGCCCTCATTCTTGTAATGACAGAAATAAATAAATGCCTGTTGTTTTAGGACCTCTGTTTTATCTCTGCATTCCCACCAATACTTAGGTTAGCAGCACCCACACCCGGCAGTATTTTTAAGAACTGGTATGAATGGCCTGAGATGGCCCAGAGGCAGGGTTTCTAACTCCCTAGACTGGTACCTCTAGTGATGAAGACAGCTGAATGTCAGGTGTGGCTGGTTACAGCGTACTTTTCTGTAGCCTATCACTTTTAGGGGTATTCCACCTAAATGAATTTAAACGGATTCTGTGGCCTAGAAGCTCTCTTCGGGGTTGAAAAGGACATGATACAGTTACCATCATCTCCCTACCCACACCCAGGCAAAAACAAAAAAAACTTTAGGCCCTAAAATGAGACCATCCCCCTGAATTTTTTAAGAGAGTCCTTTTCAATGGTTAGCTTCCTGTATTCTCAGATGGTCCCGAAAGTCAGGGAAGGCACAGCACAACCCAGGCAGCCGACCTGGGTTTGGACATACGTGGGGCTAAGCCTGGGCACCAGAATTCCCCCACATTCTCCCCTCGCCATGATCTCTCCACCATTACAATTCCCACTTTCCAAGTATCCACCTGCCAAGACTCAGCAGAGCTGATCATCACAGTCCCAAGCAAGGGTGGTGTTCTCACACTCTGAAAGCCATCCCTGGATGCCTGCTTTAGGTTAGAAATTCAGTTTAGAAAAGGAAAAAAAAAAAAAAAAGAAAAGAAAAAGAAGAGCCTGTTTCCAGGGCCTTCAGGGAATGATCTAAACCCAGCTCTTCACTCCTTTCATCTGCTTCACCAGGCCTGCCTTAGCGCTCTTCAAACAGCTGCGGGCTCCTCCTCCCATTCTTCCCACAGTTAGGCGGCTGGGCCCTCCCTCTAGCCGCCGCGGCCTCACCAACTGCTGAGCTCCGCACACTCTTCCTCCAGACTCCAGGGTTTCGGCTGATTTCCACAGAAACCAGAAAACCCTGCTTGCAGACCCAAGGCGGCCTTATGTTCATTTTCTTGAAGTCTGACTTCTTAACCTTCTTCCATTAGCCAGTAACACGGCAGAGCGAGAGGACAGGAGCATCTCGGGGCCGCACTAACACAGTACTTTCATTTCCAGTCCGAGGCTAACGAACTAAACTGTTCTCCAATCTTGCACACACAAAACCACTGCAAAAATATGTGGTGATCTCTGTGAAGATGCTTCCTGATCATATTCTAACAGGGATGACACTCTTTTTTTATTTTCATTTTTTAAAGATTTTATTTATTTATTTGAGAGAGAGAATGAGATAGAGCATGAGAGAGGGGAGGGTCAGAGGGAGAAGCAGACTCCCCGCTGAGCAGGGAGCCCGATGCGGGACTCGATCCCAGGACTCCGGGATCATGACCTGAGCCAAAGGCAGTCGCTTAACCAACTGAGCCACCCAGGCGCCCAGGGATGACGCTCTTAATAGGGAGGAGATAAGGGAAGCTGGTTAATCCTAAGGAACAAGGACTCCATGCTCCGGTTTACTAAGAGGCTACCCACCACCAACTGGCAAACAGATGAAGGAGTCTGCCACCCTCACTGTCACACACACACACACACACACACACACACACACACACACACACACAC